>NC_050464.1:21551844-21851844 GCF_903995425.1 Onychomys torridus | reverse complement strand
AGGGCCACAAGGCTAACATGGGGGCTTTGATATGCATAACAGGTGCATGTTAATAGCAAATGGAGGAACCTGGAGGTTAGCATGGGCTTTGATATGTAGCCACAGGTATATGCCAAGAGAAATGGGCCCTTTCTGGCAAGCAGAAGCCTGTTTCATATGTGTCTGAGGAATGCTGCCATCCATCCTTCTCTGCCTTTTGGAGTTTGGGACCCAATAGGTAGTATAGTTTGAATGTTAAATGTCCCCCACAGGCTCATGGGTTTTAGCACTTGGTCTCCAGCAGGTGGCGCTGTTTTTAAAGGCCGTACAATCTTTAGGACGTGGAGCCTCACTGGAGGAAGTGGGTCACTGAGGGTGGCCCTTGAGGTTTTATGGCCCCACCCCACTTCCTGTCCTCGCTCTATTTCATGACTGCAGACACTATGGCCAGCTGGGCCATGCTCCTGCCGTCGTTCTTAAGATATAAGCCAACACATGCCCTCAACTTCATCGGTTGGTTTATTCAGATTCTTTGTCACAGTGGTAAGACAAGCAGTCTGGAAGCCTCGTGTGTGTGTGTGTGTGTGTGTGTGTGTGTGTGTGTGTGTGTGTACTCATGCACAGGTACACATATATGTGCATATGTGTGCATGTGCAGAGGCCAGAGGACAACCTCCGGGTATTGTTTTTCAGGAGTCACCCACTTTGCTTTTGAGACAGATATGTCTCAGTTAGGACTACTATTGTTGTGGTGAAACAACAGAACCAAAGCAATTTGGAGAGGAAAGGGTTTATTTGGTTTACACATCCACATCACTGTTCCTCATGGAAGGAAGTCAGGACAGGGACTCAAGCAGGGCAGGAACCTGGAGGCAGGAGCTGATGCAGGGGCCATGGAGGAGTGCTGCTTACTGGCTTGCTCATTGTGGCTTGCTCAGGCTGCTTTCTTATAGAATCCAGGACCACCGGCACAGAGGTGGCCCCACCCACAATGGTCTGGGCCCTCCCCATCAGTCACTACTTAAGAAAATGCCCAGCTGGGCGGTGGTGGCACACACCTGTAATCCCAGTACTCAGGAGGCAGAGGCAGGTGGATCTCTGTGAGTTTGAGGCCAGCCTGGTCTACAAAGCGAGTTCCAGAACAGCCTCCAAAGCTACAGAGAAACCCTGTCTCAAAAAAACAAAACAAAACAAAACAAAACAAAAACTAACAAAAAATTCCCTACAGGCTTGCCTATAGCCCAGTCTTAAGGAGAGATTTTCTGAAATGATCACTCCAGCTTAAGTCAAAAGTTGATGTAAAACTAGCCAGCACAGGGTCTCTCATTGTCCTGGAGCTCCCTGAGTAGTTTAGACTGGCTAGGCAGTGAGCCCAGGGGTCCTCCTGTCTTTTCCTCCCCAGGGCTAGGATTACATGCACAAACCACCACCCTTATCTTTATTTTTTAATATTATAATATAATTACATTACTTTCCCTTCACTTTCCTCCCACCCAAACCCCCATATACCACTCCCTGCTCTTTTTCAAATCCATGATTGTTAATTGATATTGCACATATATGTATATCAGCTTTTAGGACAGTGGGTTTGAGAATGAACTCAGGTACTTATGCTTATATAGCAATCACTTCACTGGCTGAAATCATCTCCCCAGCCCTGGCAGCTTCCAAATCAAACATGGCCTCTTTGAAAAGCCCCTGTCCACAACTAATGCATTCATGAACTAAGAGGGGTGAGGAGTAGAAGTTCCAGGGCCCAGAAAGTGGGGTACAGCAGGTCTCCCACATGCTCAAGGATGGCTCAGAAGTGGAAGCCAGGGTACCACCATAGGAAGCCTTGTAGCAAGAGAAGAATGCAGCCGGGTGGTGGTGGCCCATGCCTTTAATCCCAGCACTCAGGAGGCAGAGGAAGGTGGATCTCTGTGAGTTTGAGGCCAGCCTGGTCTACAAAGCTAGTTCCAGGAAAGGTGCAAAACTGCACAGAGAAACCCTGTCTCAAAAAACCAAAAATAAGAGAGAGAGAGAGAGAGAGAGAGAGAGAGAGAGAGAGAGAGAGAATGAATATGCATGACCACCAATATGGACTGAGGTCTAAAGATTTGAAAGACACAAATGAGGTGGGGTCCAAAATGTCTGGCCACCTGCTACCTCCCATCTGTATAGCCTTGGATCTTGGATGTAAGCCCAAGGAAACAAGATAGTCCAGCTAGACATGAATGAAGTTGTCTGCCACTTTATGAAATGCGTGCTTCAAAGAGGAATTAAATGCTGGGCCAGGCATGGGGGCACATGCCTGTCCTCCCAGCACTTGGGAGGCTGAGGCAATACGATGCGCAGTTCAGTCAATCTGGGTTATCTAGAGAGACCTTATCGGTGAAAGGAGGGAGGGAGGGGGCACGAGAGGGAGGGAGGATGGAAGGAAGGAAGGAAGGAAGGAAGGAAGGAAGGAAGAAAGGAAGGAAGGAAGAAAGGAAGGAAGGAAGGAAGGAAAATTTAAATTCCATTATAAGAAAATAAAATACCATTTCTCCTGGTAGGAATCTGTAACTGGGTTCCTACCCGCTCATGGGCAAACTTGTGGAAATGTGTTCAGCCCTGGGGAAGCTTGCGGCTGTCAGATTGGAATAATGATTTTATTCACAGGGCCATTTCATTTGTCAAAATGTCATCTGCTCTGGTCCTGAGAAGTAACCGCAGTGCCAGAGGAAGCAGGAATGGACAGAGCTGGAGGCTACACAGGGCTGCCTGAGTCTCAGGCCTCAAGCAGGGACCTGGGTGGGGTGCCGTGGTCTGAGGCTTCTGACCCAGGCACCTGTTGCCAGAGTCTGAACTGGACGCCGCAAAGGGGCTTCCATCTCAGCGACAGAACTGCACCAATCCAAGATTCATAAACAACCTCGCCCGAATCTGTGCAGAACTTGCTTGAGGGTGCAGTACCTCTTTGATGGACTTTTTTTTTTAATGTTTTTTTTTTTTTTAATGTTTTTTTTTCCAGTAGTTTCTTTCTCATCTTGGGCTCCTTTGCTACTCTGCCACCACATGGAAGCCAGCTTTTCCCCCAGAATCCCTTGAGTGCCTAAATGTTCACCCACAGTTGTTACCTCTCCTGTATGCACACACAGACTTCAACTCAAACATGCAAATCCTGTCTTGCTGTCTCCTCATCTTGGGCAACACTAGGTCCCACGCCTTCACCCTGGGGTCCCTTTCTTTTGCTTTTCACCGTGAAAGCCACTTGAGGGAGGCAAGATTTATTCTGACTCATGGTTTTAAAGTCTACAGTCCATCATCGTTGCAGCAGGGACATGAGGTGCAGCTAGCTACATTGTATCCATAGTCAGGAAGCAGAGGCTGATAAATCCGGTGCTCAACTCACTTTCATCTTTTTTATTTAGTTCAGGACCTCAGCTCATGGGGGAAGTACCAGCTGCCTTCAGGGTGGGACTTCTTTACTCAATTAACTCAATCTAGACATTCCCTCCCAGATATGCCCAGAGGTGTGTCTCCTAGGTGATTCCAAACCTAGTCAAGTTGACAATGAACTGTGACTGTCATCACAACCCCCCTCTCAGAAAATGACACCAGGCTCCACACTGTGACACGGGTCAGAAAGCCTGGAAGTCAATCACCGCCCCAAATGTTAGACCTTTGTCCAATGTTTCCCAGATCATGCGTTCTCCTCTCGATTCTCTGCCATTACATCACCATCTCTCATCTGAGTTGCTGCAAGCAGCTAGGACTTGGTACATTTGTTGTCATTTTCAAGATAGGATCTCTGTGATTGTTTTGACATTGTGACACAACCTAGATTCACCTGGGCAGAGAGTCCCAATGGCCTATGGAGGTGTGTAATGATTACATTAATTGATGCAGGGAAGACCCAGTCCACTGTGGGTGGCACCATTCCCTAGGCAGATAGTCATCATGGACTGTGGGGATGTAGAGCATATGCTGAGCAATAAGCATGCATGCATGCATGCATGCATGCATGCATTTATGCTCTTGACAGGGAGGGGGTGCGTGACTAGCTGTTTCAAAACAAGCTGCCCTGATTTCCTTGCTATGATGAATGATAACCTGGAATTGTGGGCTAAAATAAGTCCCCATACATTGCTTCTTGTCAGGGTATTTTTATCACAGCCACAGAAATGAAAGTATAATAGTCTCACTATTGTAGCCTACACTGACTTCAAACTCATGATGCCCCTGCTTCAGCTACCTAAGTGCTAAGATGATAAATACCAGACTTGGTCTCACTATTTAAAAAAAAAATCACATTTAATCTATTTATTGCATTGTGTTATGCACACATGTGTGAGTGTGAGTGTGCCACAGTTCAGCAAGCCTCTATTAGTGAATTGAAGAGATGGGAGCATTCTCATTAGTCAGAAGTGATTAAAAGTCCCTGGAGCCATGGCCTGGAGCTGGAGGCTTCTGTCCCTTCAGCTTAGAAATGAGCTCCTTCCCAGAGCCAAGCCCCTGGGAAGCTAAGCACCAGCCTAGAGAAAGTTCATCTTTGCTGGCCGTCTTAGAGCACAGGTACTATTTTAAGCGACCATTTGCAACTAGCTACCGTGATGACAAAGTCTCACCTATTTCCTTCACTCTGGGACTCAGAGCACTAAAAATGCTGAGCAGCATAATTGCTTTCTTCAGCGTGAAGCTTGAGCTTTCTGAGGTGTGTTACATTCTAAATGGAAAGGAACCGTGAGAGAAACCATTGCCCCGGCTTCCTTCTCCTAGAAAAATCAGATTCCTCCTGGCTGCTCTGAGTCTGGAATTGGGGGTAGGGGAAGGGTTAATGATGGAGGACCAACTGAAGTCTGCTTCGAGGGTGCCGAGAAAGGATGTGGGGACAAGAGAGAAGAAATAAGACAACCATATGACAACCAGCTTCCTGAGAACCAGGTGACGTAGTCAGAGCAGTGGATAGACAGGTTACTGGTGGTCACTTCAAAAGGGGGACTCAGAGAAAGGTTCCTGAGATTGCTTCAAAGGAGGTGGTCATTCCATCCATACATGTGAGTCTCATGTCTGCTCCATGCAGTGAGTGGGGACAGACATTTGAGGACATTGTTCAAAGGAAACTTTTGAACTCGGTGTGCGTGTGTGTGTGTGTGTGTGTGTGTGTGTGTGTGTGTGTGTGTGTTTTAGTGTGTTTGTGTGTATGTGTGTGAGCATGTGTGTATGCCTTTCTGTGTGTGTGAGTGTGTATGTGTATGTGTTCCAGATATCAATCTAGGGTATCTTTCTCAGTTACATCCACCTTGTGTTCTGAGACAGTGTCTCTCACTGGGAACTGGAACTCACTGATTGGCCCAGCTGTCCCAGGCATCCTCCTGCCTCCGCCTCCCCAGTGCAGGTATCACAAACATATACATCATACCTAGATCTTTTTGTTTGTTTTGGGTTTTTTGTTTTGTTTCAACATGGGCTCTGGAGACTGAACATAGGTCCTCGTGTTTATTCACTAGGCACTTTACCAGCTGAGCCATCTCTCCGGCATCTTAGAGGTTCTTAACATTAGGGGCCAATGTCTTCTTTCTCACAATAGAGGCAGGGCAGAGAAAACCCATCCTTAGCTCCTTCTTGGCATTCTGAATCACCACACAAGCCTCTCAAGTCCCGGCTGTGATTATTTTCAGGCCACAGAGAAAGGGAAAGGCTAAGGAATTCTCTTTCATTTCACTCTATCAATAACTGAACAGCACGGTAGGTCTGAAATATTGATGGACATATACACCGAGTGCATTCGGGGGCAGAAGAAGGTGGGTGAGATAGTCATTTTCAAGTCTGCTGACTTGGACCTTTGCTGGAAAAGAAAATAGCTAAACAGTTTGGAGTCGGGAGAAATGAGAGAGATGAAGGTTCCTCTAGGCGTTTGTGATCTGCTAGGGATGCCCCAGAAATCTATGGCTTCTTCCAGATCACAGAACATGATGCTTTCCTGATGAGGTGAGGGGTATGTCTGTTAGTTATCATTCTGTGGTTCGATAAAATATTATGACCACACACCACTCAGGGGAAAGGGGGCTTACTTTGGCTTCCAGCTCCAGAGGGTTAGAATCTATCATTGCAGGGAAGACACCGTAACAGGCTGGAAGGCGTGGTGGCAGAAGGCGGAAGCTGGCTGATCCTGTTGCATCCAACACAGGAAGCAGAGAGAGAGAACAGGAAGTAGGACCCTTTAAGGATAAAGGGTCCATAACATTCCCAGAGGGCACCATCAACTGGAACCAAACGTTCAAATACAAGAGCCTATGCAGGATATTTCTCATTCAAAGCACCACTCAGTGCTACTCACGACACAACCCCACGGATTCTGTGTTAGCCATTATTACCATTTTGTGCCCCGCCTCCCGCCATGAGCATGCATTGACGCTGGTTCCCCAATAGGTGGCGCTCTCAAAAGGGCTACGGAGTCCATCATTAAAAGCAAGTAAACAGTACTCCATGGCCTCCACATCAGTGCCTGCCTCCAGGTTCCTGCCCTACTTGAGTTTCTGCTCAGACCACTTATTGATGATGTGGAACTGTAAGCTGAAATAAACCCTTCCCTCCCCAAGTTGCTTTTGGTCATGGTGTTTTATCACAGCAATAAAAACCCTAACAAAGATATTGTGTGTATTCAGTGTGTGTGTGTGTGTGTGTGTGTGTGTGTGTGTGTGTGTGTGTGTGTTTATATAGAGTATTGTTAAATTTTTAATTCTTTCATTACTGATTTATTTTAAATGTTTAATTATGTGGAGTTGTGGGGGTTTTAATTATGTGTATATGTGGGTCTGTGGGGGTCTGTGTGATGGGGAGGCTGTGGAGGGTCTGTGCACAGAAGTGCAGTTGCCTGAGGAGCCCAGAAGAGTCGGATCCCCTGAAGCTAGAGTTAAAGGCAGCTTTAAGATGCCAGGCACCGATGCTGACACTGAACTTGGGTCCTCTGTGAAACCAGCGGCGATCCTAGCCACTGAGTCATCTCTCCAGCCCCTCATTAGCCATTTTCACAATTGTGAATGTACCCGTGGGCCAGCAAGATGGCTCAGAGGGGAAATTCAATTGCCACTAAGCCTGACGTCCTGAGTTCAATGCCCAGAACCCTCACAGAAGGAGGAGAGAACTGACTACCACAAGTTGTTCCCTGACTACCACAGTAGACTGGGGCATACACACAAACTTGTAAAAACAAAATGTGTCTATTAGATAATACTTTCCAGGATGTTCTTCCAGTTCCAACTCCTGGCAAGCCAGTGCAATTCAGCTTCAACTTCCTCTCTCTCATGTGACTTACAATTCATTCCTCTCACTTCCCGTTATTATCTCCATTCCTCTGGTGAATGTGTGTTTCCAGGACAATTGGACTATGGGAAAGTCTCTAAAGAACAATTTGATATTTGATCCAATCAGGTCCTCAGGGCTTTCACCAGTCAGCACAAGTTTCAATTTATACTTAGGTTTTATTCTTTTGTTTGTTCTAGTTCTTGGATCAAATCCAAGGTCTTATGTATGTCAGACAGGCATTCTACTGCTAAGCAACACCCCCAGCCCCTCACTGGGGGACTCTAGGCAGGGGCTCTACCACTGAGCCACACCCCAGCCCCTCACTGGGGGACTCTAGGCAGGTGTTCTACCACTGAGCTACACCCCAGCCCCTCACTGGGGGATTCTAGGCAGGTGCTCTACCACTGAGCCACACCCCCAGCCCCTCACTGGGGGATTCTAGGCAGGTGCTCTACCACTGAGCCACACCCCAGCCCCTCACTGGGGGACTCTAGGCAGGTGTTCTACCACTGAGCCACACCCCCAGCCCCTTACCAAGAGATCCTGGGCAGAAGCTCTACACTGAGCCATGCCTTCAGCCCCTCACTGGGGGATTCAAGGCAAGCAAGCTAGATGAGCAATGCTCAGAGTTTTATTTCTCTGTTCAAAATTTTTACCCAACGTGGTGGCATAAACTGAAGCCATGGCCTGGCCCAGCTGGGCTTCTGTCCCTCCACTCTGTCAATATTGGAGCCGAAGAGCTGGTGAAAGGTCATCCCATGCTGAGACAGTTGTGGGAAAGATGTAAACAGAAGTGTCTCTCTGCCTTAGAAATGCTCAGTGGCTCATTTACCCAGGTGTCTTTGGAAGGACCCCAAGTTACTCAGTTTCAATTGGAAGACAGTTACCCACGGACTCCTCAGCAGTTGGTAATCAATCTCCTCTGCCCACAGTGGTAGGCACGGTGAAGTCAGTCCAATCTCCTTTTGCCAGCCATGATTGCTTAGCCCACCACCTAAGGATAGAGCCTATGGTGTCTTCATGTCAGATACTCACGTGGGGCTCCATGGGAGCCAAAGCTGGCCGTGTTTACGTGCTTTTTTAGCCAATGAGCCAGACAGGATCTGGGGAAGATTTTGCTTCTTTGTCAAAGAGAGAAAAAAAAAAAGCTCCTATAATACTGCTTTGAGGCTGGGGATGGAGCTCAGCTGGTAGAGTGAGCCCTCCAACACACAGAGCCCTGGAGTTGCTCTCCAGCACTGCATACCCCAGGCCTATGGATCCAAGCATTTGGAAGGCTGAGGCAGGAGGATCAGGAGGAGTTCAAGGTAAGCTTGAGCCACAGACCTTGTAAAAATGGGAAATAAAAGAGGAAGAGGATGAGAGAGAGAAGAGTAGGAGAGGAGAAGAGAGGGGAGTGGGGAGGAGGGGAGAGGAAGGGAAGGGAGGAGAGCAGAGAAGTTTGGGGGTAAGGACAAAGATGTGAGGCTCATTGTGGCTTGCCAGCTGTCAGCCTAGTCCCCATCCATTGGCAGACTGTCTCGAGGCTGAGAATGATGGAGCAAGACATTTGACATCATCTGGAAGCCCATATCCCAAGATGCATCCGAGAATCCATATTTGGAGGGCATCAGTGCACTGATGGTGAACGGCCTCCAGCAGGGTTATCATCATCCACAGAGAATGAAGTCTGAGAAATCCTCCCCATCTGAGCACCGAAGCACCTATATTGGACTCACTCTCACACAAGGTAAGCCTCAGCTGGAGGAAGCCTCAGCCTCACAGGAGAAAGAGGAGAAGTCAGAAGGGGGCGGGGCTATGAGCCAGGAGGCGGGGCTATGAGCCAGGAGGCGGGGCTATGAGCCAGGAGGCGGGGCTATGAGCCAGGCGAACCAACCTTCAATGATGCAAATGCTGTTCTGATTTCACACTCCATATTCCTCCATGCAGACACCCCTGTGTAAACCCCTTCTGGAGGATGAACCCCTCAACTTGCTCCTCATGCTGGCCCCTCCCCATCTCCCCAGCATCTCAGCAGGTTGGGAATCACACCTTGCAGGACTTCTGGTCAAAGACCTCACACTGGAATCCATGGGTCAGAATTTTCCCACGTCCTTAGCTTCACAGTTTGCTTGCATTATTTTTTAACAACTGAAAAAGGAAAGGGGAGTTTAAGGCTGGGATGTTCAGCTGGTTTATGCGATCGAACTTCCTACCTGGGGTCCTGCTATGGTTTACCCGCTTCTCTTCCACTCTTGGGGGAAATAGATGGCACAGACACTGCAGTTCAGCGGGGCTAGCTTTGGCCCTGAGCATGCGCACCCGGCACTAAGCTGCGGGGCAGGAAGGGGAGAGTCCAGATGGTCTTTGGCTCAAGGAAGATGGCTGATTATCAGCAGCCTGTCTGCAGCAGGGTGGCAATGGGAAATTGGGGCCACGCAATAGATTTGTTCTTGGCTGACCCTCAGCCCTACGCTGGTAGCTTCATTTTAAATTTAAGATAGAAAGTTTTCTCAGAGAAGAGAGACCTACATATATCCTCGCCATTGCTGACATTCGGCAGCTGAACTCTACCAGGGGAAAGATGGGGGAACCCATGCCCTTTAGAAGAAGTAACAGTGACAAGCAGCTGTCACAGGCCCTCAACCTCTCCACAGGGGCAGAAGAGCACAGTCCAGCCTGGCCATCTCATGACTCACAGCTACGGGTCAGCAGAATGAACCTATCCCGTGGGGTCAGGTGGCCAGGCTGGTCTGCATAGCTTTTGAAACTGTTAGGAGTTTTCTGGCAAGAAGGGCTGCAGCGCCATTCTCTACAAGTCCTGGCCAAGGGATCTGTATCCCATGGGTCTCTGCATCCCTTTGGGGCAAAGATCCAAGCTTGCCTTTCAGCAATTCAGGGATGCTAAGGGCCTTTCCTAAGAGCATCCAACAGTTGAGAGCTGGGTATGCAGTTCAGTTGGTGTCTGTCTAGTGTGGTGGGTTTGATCCCCGGCATTGTATAAACCTGGTGTGGTGGTGAACAGTATAGTAGTGCTTGGGAAGTAGAGACAGAAGTTCAAGGCTAAGCAATATATCCTATCAGAAGTGTGGGGGGGGGGGGCAGAGGAAGAAAATGGGACATGGCTCAATGGTTGAGTGCTTGCCTAGTGTGTGTGAAACTGTAGGCTCAGTCCTTAATTCCATGAAGAAAGGGAGGGACGGAGGAAAGAAAAATGAATTCTTATTTTTTTTTTTTTGTCTCTGTGGCAGAAATACCCGACAAAGACAATATTTAGAGATACGATTTAGCTCAGGCTATTCTTGAACACATCATAGCAATCCCCCCGCCTCAGCCTCCTTGTGCTGAGACTGCAAGTCTGGTCCCCACATCCAGCTGTGTGACACAAACAACTGAAAGGAGTGAGCTGACGTTTGTCTTGTGTTTTCAGAACGTCTCCATCCACTGTGTCAGGGAAGACATGGTGGAGCAAGTCCATCTTTGGCTGTTGAGCAAGGAGCAGTGGCTTGTCCATGTGGAGCTGACAAGGAAGCTGAGGGAGCAGGCTGCAAGCCAAGCTGGGTCTCACCTTCCAAGCCCTGCTCCAACTGAGCCAACTGCTGCTCCCCAGCCTTCAGAGCCACCCGCTAAGGACCAAGCACTCAAAACGAGAACCTGTGGGGACTTGTCAGTTTCAAATGATAGCCCCGCACAGATGCCCGGGGTTTGTTTCTGGGGCTGTGATAAAGTACCCGACAAAAAGCAACTTAGGGAGAAAAGGGTTCATTCAGCTTCCAACTCCAGGTTACAGTCCATCATGGTCAGGAAACCCTGGCAGGAACGTGAAGCAGCCAATCACATCCCATCCGGTCAAGAGCTGCGGGTAATGAATGTGTGCATGCTCCTTACCGCTCAGCTCACTTTGTCTGTCCATCCACAGTTTAATGGCCAGCCTAGGGAAAGGTGCCACCCACTGTGGGCTGGGTCCTCCCACCTCAATGAAGGCAATTAAGACAGTCTCTCAGACATGCCCCCAGCTTAGCCTGATCTAAACAATCCCTCCTTGAGACCCTCTTCATAGGTGATTCTAAGTGGCAACTAAGAACTAGGTGATCAAGTTGACAACTAAGACTATCACAGCATGAAGAACTGGAGAGATGGCTCAGTGGTTAAGAGCACTGGTTGTTCTTCCAGAGGACCTGGGTTCAATTCCCAGCCCCATGTGGTGGCTCACAGCTGGTTGTTACTCCAATTCCAGGTGTCTGATTCCTTCTCCGGCCTCCCAGAGCACTGCATGCACTTAGTATGCAGACATGCATGCATGCAGAACACTCAAACACATAAATAAATTTTAAATGTTTTTGTTGTTTTTGAAAAACTATTATAATGTACGCCATTTTTGTGCAATCCAGAAGCAGTACCCCTTGTGTACAGCTTGGGGGAGGCTTTCCCACACAGGCTCAGAAGGTAAGCCTGAGAAAACTCTTAACAACATTGTTCATAAAAACCCAGCTGGACATACTCCAAATGTCTGTCAGCACTGGATGGATAGAGCAGGTGCTGGATGGCATAACTGGCCATATGTGGGTACTGCTAAACTCTACAATGAAATAAAAAGAAATGCCCATTTCCCACTGGTCTACATAAGCCACTCTCAAAAAATATGACATCAAGGAAAAGAAACAAGCATCAGAGAAGCCACATTCAAAAAATGCCCAAAAGAGCCTGGCATAATGATGTACATCTGTCATCTGAGCACTGGAGATGGAGACAAGAGGATCAGAAGATCAAGGACATCTTGGGTACATGAAGAGTTAAGGGCTAGCCTGGGTTACATCAGACTCTGTTAAACACACACATGGGGGGCAGGGACAAGTAAACTACATATTGTTTAATAATGGATAAAACTAAAGAAAACTGAAGGGCTGAGAATACAAATTTAGTACCTCTGTTTTCTCTGTGAAACAGAAGTATGAACAGGCATCATTAGGGAAGACATCCTGGGCACTCTGTGGTATAAGTAACTTTCCATATTTTCCCCTGCTCCTTTTTTGCAGTACTGGAGGTTGAATCTAGGGTCCTGTATATGCAAGGCAAGTGCTGTACCACTGAGCCACACCCCAGCCCCTCACTGGGGGATTCTAGGCAGATGCTCTACCACTGAGCCACACCCCAGCCCCTCACTGGGGGATTCTAGGCAGGTGCTCTACCACTGAGCCACACCCCAGCCCCTCACTGGGGGATTCTAGGCAGGTGCTCTACCACTGAGCCACAGCCCAGCCCGTCACTGGGGGATTCTAGGCAGGTGCTCTACCACTGAGCTACATCTTCAGCCCTCTTTTTACTCTTTATTTATGAACTGTCCAGGCTAGCTCTGATCTCTGTAATCCAGGAAGGCCTTGAACCTGCCATCAGTCATAGAGAGATCTCTTTGAGGCTTCTCTAGATGGTAGAACTTGCCTACAGTGTGACAAAGTCCCAGAAGAGAGCAGTGACTTCACCTAGAGAAGGAGTAAGATGATGAAATCATGAAGGATAAGAGTGACCAAGATGCCGGGCGGTGGTGACGCACGCCTTTAATCCCAGCCCTCGGGAGGCAGAGGTAGGCGGACCTTTGTGAGTTCGAGGCCAGCCTGGGCTACAGAGTGAGATCCAAGAAAGGTGCAAAGCTACACAGAGAAACCCTGTCTCAAACACACACACACACACACACACACACACACACACACACACACAAATACACAAAATGAGGTTGGGGATTTAGCTCAGTGGTAGAGCGCTTTGCCTAGTAAGCACAAGGCCCTGGGTTCAGTCCTCAGCTCTGGAAAAAAAAAAAAAGACAAAATAACAAGAGTGGCCAGGACTTACAGGAACAGAAGAGACTCTTAGGAGGTGGCCCACAGGGACATGGATTAGCCCGTCCTCCAAACCTGGTCTCTTGATTTCTGTTTCCCTCCCAAAGGTTCCCCGCAGTGATCCCCAGTCTTTCCACTAGAATTGATGTCTTCGGCAGGGCTATCTTCCTGCTGCCAAATTCTTGTAACCCAATTCATTCCCGTGAGCTGCCATTAAAAAGCATGTCAGGACTTGTTAGATATCAGGGTCACTGAGAAAAAAAATTAACAAATATGGCTTGTCGGAGGGCTGGATGTCAAGATCCCAGAAACCCGCAGAACCCTGCCTGGTGCTCACCTTAAAGGATGTGCCCATGACACATCCACTCATTCCTAACCTCCTCTGTCTTGGGGGCAGCCTCCTTCTCCTCCTCCTTTTCCATCATGGTCTTGAGCTTTGTGTTGTCCATCAAATAGTCTGAGGTTTCCATAAGTGAGCACACTCAGCTAAAAAGGCCCTGCTGGAGCTGGGGATGTGGCTCAGTAGGCAGACTGCTTGCCTAGCATGCATAAAGCTCTGTACTGTGTAAACACAGCAAGTTGCTGGATCCCTGTGATCCTAGCACTCAGGAGGTAGAGGCAGGATGATCATCTTTGATGACGTAGTGAGGTTGAGGCCAGCCTTGGCTACAGGAGACCCTTCTCAAACAATCAAACATAAAACTTAAGCAGAAAAAAACAAAACAAAACAAAAGCAAAACACCAAAGTAAGCTAGAGAAGAAGTGAACAGACACAATGCATCTGGCCATTCCCCAGGAGAGCCAGTCCATCCACCCAACTATCACAGGTCCAAGACAAACTCACACATAGTTCACAATTTTACACATGCACTCATTTATCCCACAGCTATTGACAGAGTGTCTGAGTACTCCAAAAATTCCCAGTGTGTGGGTAGGAAAACATGAGAAAGAGAGACTTATTCCTCAGAACTTATTCCTTCATATCTGACCAAAACCCACTTCTGCCAAGTGCAAGCCAAAAGGAGGCTCCATGGATTCCTGTATTCGGGCAGTGCCAACATCACACAAAACTGGATGCCGGGACCCAAATGAATCCCTCTTGAGATTCCTTTTCTCCATTTTAACCTGGTGTTTCCATTGCTTTTCTGTGACTGTGAAATAAACCCGTGACCCAAGCTACAGACGGGAGGTAGAGTTTATTTTTGTGTGCTGTTCCAGAGAGAGGGTCCATAATGGGATCAGGGGGAGGCGTGGCAGCAGGTGGCCAGAACAGGAAGCTGAGAGGTCACAGCTTTATCCACAAATACATAGCAGAGAGAGAGAGAGAGAGAGAGAGAGAGAGAGAGAGAGAGAGAGAACTGGAAGTGGGGCAAAGGTGGTCGTCTTCAAGGCCCACCCCCATGTACTTCCTCCAGCAAAGCTAAAGGTTCCATAACCTTCTCAAATGGTACTAAAAGTTCAAATACTTGAGCCAATAGGGGACATTTCTCATTCAAAGTATCACATCTAAAAAGATCTCCATGAGGGGTTGTCCAGGTCAGGTTGGCCTATAGGTGTATCTGTTGGGAGATTTTTCTCAATTATTTTCATTGAATTGGGACTCTCTACCCACTGTGGGTGACACCATTCCTTAAGCTGGGGCTTATGAACTATAATAAGTGTGGAGAAAGTGATCTGATAAGCATTGTCAAGCATCCATATTCTCTCTCTCCCTCCCTCCCTCCCTCCCTCCTTCTTCTCTCTCTCTCTCTCTCTCTCTCTCTCTCTCTCTCTCTCTCTCTCTCTCTCTGCTTTTGACTGTGGATATGACTGGCTGCTTCTAGTTCCTCCCATATTGTATTCTCCTGAGTGATAGACTGTGACCTGGGACTGCAAGCCAAATAAACCCTTTCTCCCTTAAGTTGCTTTTGTTGGGGTATTTCCATTACATGTCCCCTGAAGCCATACAGTTAATGCAAAGCTCTACCTGAGACAAGGTGGAGAAATAACCAGACTCTCTAAGAAGCAGCAATGTCTTCTCATGAGCACAATCATTGTATGATTGCAGATGAAAGTGAAGCTACCCTGCCCACATGACAAGGACAGAGGTCCGTGCTACAGTCCCATGCTACCTGATGCCACTGTCCTCCACCTGTATACTCTTCTTTTGTAGTGTGAACTCTGTTCTCATGTGAGCATCGCTATCATCCATCCTGAGCATCACTATCCATCCTGAGTACCACTGTCATCCATCCTGAGCATCATTATCCATCCTGAGCATCACTATCCATCCTGAGTACCACTGTCATCCATCCTGAGCATCACTATCCATCCTGAGTACCACTGTCATCCATCCTGAGCATCACTATCCATCCTCAGCATCACTATCATCTACTCTGAGCATCACTATCTATCCTGAGTACCACTGTCATCCATCCTGAGCATCACTATCCATTCTGACCATCACTATCCATCCTCAGCATCACTATCATCTAACCTGAGCATCACTATCCATCCTGTTCTGTCCTAGAAAGTCCTGGGCAAACTAGGGTGGTTGGTCACCCTAGTTCTTCCCTGCTGTCAACTCTTGGCTCTCTGAAACCCTCCAGCTACTTCATCCAAATTAACACCATTCCCCATAGACAACATTCTTCCCTTTGCCCTTTGCCCCATTCCTTGACCCCAACACATTGGAAGGCCTGTTACACCCACACACTGCATTCTTGCAACTAACTATATGATTAGTTCTGCAGTAATCCTGTGAAAATAGTATTTCATTTCCATGAAAAATGTTTTTTTTTTATTTGTGAAGAGGTTTTAAGAGATGGCTCAGTGGTTAGAAACATGTATTGAGGATCTGGCTTTGGTTCTCAGCACCCAGGTTGAGACTCTCAACTGCTACAACTCCAGCTTTAGGGGATCTGAAACCTCTGGCCCCGGATAGCCCCTGTGCTTGTATACACACACATACATGTATACACACACACACACACACACACACACATACATACATACATACATACAAATACACACACACCACTTAAAACAAATCTTTAAAATGTAAAAATTGCACTTATTTATCTATGTGTATATGTTATGTGTTGTGTGTGTGCATGCATGCATGCATGCATGTGTGTATGACCTCACTGTGTGAGGTCAGAGGACGACATACAGGAGTCACTTCTCTCCTTCCACAGCCTGGGTCCTGGAGACTGAACCCAGGCTGTCAGGCTAAGCAGTGAGCACTGCTAATCACTGGGCCATTTCACTGGCTCATTTCATTCCCATTTTAAAGATGAGAAGGCAGACTTTTAAAGAAACTGATAATTTATCTAAGACCACAAGGCTATTGAGTGGAGACTGGGGAACATGGTATAAGGTGTTCCAGGTAAGCATATCTTTCTCAAGACCACGCCACATACCCCAGTTCTGGCCAGTGTGCAATGGGACATGACATCTATTAAAGGAATGTGAACAGTGTTATTCTTATTTCTTTGGTGGGCTTGTTATGGGCTCATATGTCCTGTGCCTTCATGATTGTCTTCCAAATGAATCATCTCATTAAAGAGCAGTTTTCTGAGTTGGGCGGTGGTGGCACATGATTTTAATCCCAGCACTCGGGGAGCAGAGGCAGGCGGATCTCTGTGAGTTTGAGGCCAGCCTGGTGTACAGAGCAAGATCCAGGACAGGCACCAAAACAACACAGAGAAACCCTGTCTCGAAAAAAGCCAAAAAAAAAAAAAGAAAGAAAGAAAGAAAAAAAAAAGAAAAAGAAAAAGAAAAGAAAAGAGTAGTTTTCAGGACAAATGTCCCAGAGTACCTGGGGCTCCTGCGTGCACACATTTGATGAACATCTTAGCTGTGCCTAGTTGTGTGCTTCAACATCTCTCTAAGACTAGAGTCCAATTTCCTCCACTCAGGCTGGCCTCTAACTCACTTTATAGCCTAGAATGATCTTGAACTTCTGATCCTCCTGCCTCCACCTTGCTGGAATTACAGGTACACACCTCTACGCCGAGTTTATATGGTCCAGAGGCTAGAACCCAGGGCCTGACACATGCTAGTCAAACACACTACTGAACTTACTGAATTAACTACATCCCCACCCAAAACCAGAGTCCTGAGAACAGCATGTATCTTTCAAGCTTTCTTTTCCCTAACATTCACAATCCAAGCCACACATGTCCATGTTTAGTAAACACATCTGGTTTGCATTGATTTTATAGCATTTCAAGGTGCCCAGATACAGACTCCTGAATCAAACCACCATGCCTTTGAGTAGCGGGTATTGTCTGATTAATGAAATCATCATAAACATATTGAGTTTACTTGATAATAAGTAATTACAATCAATTGATAATGAACAGAAACACAGAATCACTTAATCGAGAGTAATTGGGTTGAATGACAAACTTGGACTCCTGATTAAAACTAATTGTATTACCGGGATGGCCTTGCAATTCCAATTGAAGGTAATTAAAATGTTCAAAGCTAAGGAAAGATCAGTTTCCTTTGTACAGCTGTCCAGGAACATACAGTATTCTTGCAGGCCATTTTTAAGCTACGTTAAGAAAAGTGACTATGGCATGACATGGGAGAGCTGCTTGGATGAAAAGCAAAAGCCGGGTTAATTTGAACGAGCAAATATTGAACCTTTCTCAAGAAGAAAACCATTTAATCTGGAAGCTCGGGAGACTTAGCTAACTAATTGAGGATTTGGATCAGAGGAAAATGCAAAATGAGCATTTTGTGGAGTGTTTAAAGTGACAAGTGGGTCACCAGCACAGGCCCCAGGTAAGACCTCTTTCTGAGGTCTGCTCAGCCAACGTGAGAGTTCCCAGAGGTTAAGATTCATAACCAGCTCTATCACTGCTTCCCAGTTTTTGGTGTAATTAAATACATATATATTATGTATTGTTGGAGGTAGAGACAGGAGGATTTCTAGGGCTTGCCATTCTGGCTTCAGGTACAGTGGGAGACCCTGCATCAGAGGACTCAAGTGGTGAGTGATAGAGCAGGATGCTGGACATCCATGTGTGTACTCAAACACACACACACACACACACACACACACACACACACACACACACACACCCTGCACAATAAAAATAATTAAAAAGTAATGAGAAAGCATGATGTCAGAAAGATGGCAGAAGCCCCAGGCCTCATTCCCTCAGATACAGACTGAATCTGGTGGCATAGGCTTGGCACCCCAACACTTAGGAGGCTGAAGCAGGAGGATCAGATCATGAGTTCAAGGTCAGCCTGGGAGAAATAGCCAGGAAAAGACAACAAGACAAAATACCTATGTACTATGTGATGATTAATCTTTTTTGTCAATGTGACTGGACTTGGAAATCACCTAGGAGATACACCTCTGGGTTGGGTGTGAGGGTGTTTAACTGTGGTGCCCTGGATATGAGCAGTACCATCCCATGGGCTGGGGTCCAAAACTAAACGAAATGGAGAAAATAGGGCAGATGAACATCGGCATTCACTCTCTGCTGCTGCTGTTTCTTCACTTGTAGCACAATGTGGCCCAGGCTTTCCTGCTATGACAGACTACCTCTTCAAACAGTGAGCCGAATATACTCATCCTTCCTGCAGTCCTCTATTTATGTATTTTCATGTATGTCTGTGTGTGTGAATGCTATGCTTATGCAGGTACCTACAGAGACCAAAAGAAAGCGTTGGATTCCCTGGGGCTGGAATTACAGGTGATTATGTGCTGCTGCCCAATATGGGTACTGGGAACTGAACTGGGGTCCTCCACAAGAACAAGTGCTCTTAACTACTGAGCCATCTCTTCAACAGCCCTGAAGTTGTTTCCGTCATGCATACTGTCACAGCAACTATTTGTAACCTAATGTTGTGGCCACCATTTGCAATGGTACCTAGAAGAGAGGGCTGAAAATAACGTGTTGATTTTACCCATAAATGACCACACTTACTGAGTGGCAGGGTGCCATGTGCCTGGTGGGTATCACCTAAGTCTTCAAAGAAGTCACTCCTATCTGCTGTCTACAAAGGATTCACCTTAAATGGTTGGTTGATTTTGTGTTTCAGCTAGCCTGGAACTTACTCTAGGCCAGCCTCAAACTCATGGTCCTATTACCTCAGTTCTCGAGTGCTGGGGTTACAGGTATGCACACCACAACTGTGCTTTGCTGTTGCCTCTTTGTTTTCATTTTTAAGATAGGCATTTTTATTTATTTTTTTGCCTTTTGAGACAGGGTTTCTCTGTGTAGCCCAGGCTGTTCTAGAACTCACTCTGTAGACCAGGCTGGCCTCGAACTCAGAGATCCGCTTGCCTTTGCCTCCTGAGTGCTGGGTTTAAAGGTGTGCGCCACCGCTGCCATCCAATAGATACACGAAATTTAATTATAAAAAGTTAAATTATAACATGTTCCCATTCCCTTTCCTCCCTCCAAAATCCTCCTGTATACCGCTCCCCACTCTCCTTCAAAGTTATAGCCTATTTATTTTTCGTTAATTGTTATTGCATGCACATATGCATTTGTATATACACATATATTCCTAAATATAACATGCTGAGTCCATATAATAATACTTGAATGTTTTCAGGGCGGACCATTGGCACTGGACAACTAATTGGTGTGCTCTTCCCTGGGGAGGACCACCTCTCCTGCTCCCAGATCTACTCAGATGCCCAGCATTCTTTGTGTAGGACTGAGGCCTCATGGACCTTTTCTCATGCTGTTTGGCATGTTTGTTGATGTCCTCTGTGTTCAGTTCATATTTGGGCAGTCATGTTGGTGAGAGTTTGTGGGTATAGATTATGATGTTACTAGGAGAAACAATCTCACAGAAAACTCCCTGATCCTCTAGCTCCTGCAATATCTGTACATTCTCTTCTCCAATGTCCCAAGAGCTGGGGTATGGGGACATTTTAGAGATGTATTCATTGGGACTGGGCTCCATAACTCTGCGTCTTGATTAGGTATGGTTTTCTGTAGTGATCTCTGGCCAATACAAAGAGAAGTTGCCTTGATAGATGACAACTATACTTACCTGTAGATATAAGGACAAGTGTTTATAGATTTTTGTTAAAAAAAAATATGCTGGCTTAGTAAATTAGTGGATATAGATTCTCCTCCAATAATCATGATTTCACCAGCTCTGAATAGTTTACTAGGTTTCCAGTACTAGGCATGGTACCCCTCTTATTGGGTGAATCTTAAGTCCAATTAGAGCTGTTGGTTACCACCGAGGTATGTGTACCACTATTGCACCTGTTGGGTTACTGTATCATGTTGGTTTGTTGTTTGTTTTTAAAGAAATCTCACCCTTGTGGTTCAAGAAGGATTTACCATGGAAGATACAGATTACCAGGGCTGGGGTGATGGCTCAGCAGTTAAAAGTGCCTGATGCTTTTCCAGAGTCCTGAATTTGGGTCTCAGTACCCACATCAGGTGGCTCACAACTACACACATACACATAATTGGAAATGAAACAAAGCTTAGAAACAAACAAAAACCAGGTACCTTTCAGTGACTAGTTTGCACTTGGAGGCTTTCTAACAGTGTTCTGCACATGGTAGGATTTTTCTCTTGGGATAAGAGAGGGAGGAACAGACACACTGCATGCACTGTCAACAATAAAGGAGAGAAACTCTAGATGTACAAGGTTTGCAAATTAAGGACATGTCAATCTATTACCTTTTATTCCCCAAAGAGTCCCTGTTTCTATTTTACTATGCCAGAAGCCTGCCTGGCTCAGATCTGTATACAGCAGACTGTGGAACACCTCAGCTCCTAAATGACAGAGAATATTGAAGGGAACTCACAAGAAAATATAGTCTAATAAGAAAGATAAAAGGAAAAATAAGATAAAAGACTCAGATAACTAAAATTATTAATAAAAACTAAGACATTAGGCTAATGCCACAGAAATAAAGAAGGATTATAAGAGAATGTCATGAAGAAAATAAACAGATTTGATAATATAGAAGAAACAAATTCCTAGAACTATGCAAAGTACTAAGTCTTAATCATTGAGAAGTAGAAAATACAAATAGACATATCCCTAGTAAAGGAATTAAAATCAGACTTTTAAAACCTCCCCACAAAGAAACTCCAAAGACCAGATGGCTTCACTGGAGAATTCTACTCAACCTTTAGAGAAGAATTAATGCCAATTCTTCTCAAATGCCTCAAAAAAAAAAAAAAAAATCAATGAGCAAGGAACACTAGGAATTGTTCCAAACTTATTTGATGATTTCAGCATTTTTTTTTCTGACACAAAAGCCAAAGACACTATAAGGAAATTGAAGACCAACATCCCTGATGAATACTGATGAAATCACAAGTACACACACACACACACACACACACACACACACACACACACACACACAAGCAAACTGGATGTATATATAATACATTAAAAGGCTAATACAACATGGCATGTAGTATATATTCCTATTATGCAAAGACAGTTCTGTCTACAATAATCCATCACGGTGATAGACCACACTAAAAGAACGAAGGGGAAAGTTACATAATCATCTCAACTGATGAAGACTAAGTATGTGGCCGAGTTCAACCCTCCTTCATGTGTGTTGTGGAATACCACAACAGTGGCAAAGGCATTCTGTAAGCAGACTCCTCCATGATAGGAGTCAAATAAAATCAAGCTGCCACCACGTATCTGATTATTAGTGAAATGGGGCCAGACTAGGAGGTCAGCACTGGCCTCTGCTACTGGGAGATTGGACCAGCATCAGTGATTGCTGGAGGCGGCATAAAGATGAAAGGGGAGAACCAACTCCACAAAGTTGTCCTCTGACTTCCATGTGCACATCATAGCCTGTGCGCACATATGCAGAGAGAGAGAGAGAGAGAGAGAGAGAGAGAGAGAGAGAGAGAGAGAGATTAAACAATAAACCTCTGTTTTCCAACTATACAGTTGGAACTCCAGGGAATGTGGGTGGGAATGAACATGGAAAGTGTAAGTTAATGATGGAAGGGACCCAGCATTGAAACAGGCCAAGTATGACACAAGCTGTCTAAGCAGGCCTCCCAGATACATGGAGAGCTAAGTGTGCACAAAAAAAATCACATGGACATGTTTTCAGCAGCTTTATCTAGCACACGAAAGCCTGAACATTATCTTAAACGTTCTTTGATGGGTGAGCAAGCCATCATGGCGTGGGGGAGAGATACACCACGTTTAGATTGATCATTCACTCATTACTTTCTGGGACATTTCCAGGTGGTTGACTATACCAGTGGCTTTGTTTGTTTGCTTACTAATCTTAAAGACAGAATATTGGGATGCAACCAAGGTTGGCCATGATCTTGGAAGACCATGTCTCAAAAAACTTAACTACACAACCCACTGAGCCATCTCACCAGCCTGGGAGTAATGTTTTTGTTTTATTCTGGCTTTGGTTTGGGGCATCTTGTTAGTGCTATATACTTATTCAAAGTTTACTCATGACCCCTCATTTTTAGGGACTTGCTGGGCTTGTGACATCATACTGGCCCATTACATTGATGACAGCAGCTACTCCTGGTTAACACATTTACATGTCAGAAGGTGGGAAATGCATGCACGAGGAAATCTAGGCAAACTGTAACCCCAGAAATTGGGAGGTGTGGAAGGAGAAATATCAAAAGTTTAAGGTTATCCTGGGCAAGTTGAAGGCCAGCCTGGGCTACATATGATCCTGTTTAGAAAAATTTTAAAAAAAGATAATGGTGATCTTGTGTGCTGTCTATCTAGTACACCAAGGATCAGACTTAGAAGTTCAAAGGTCCAGATGAGCTTTTGGCAATCCAGACAAATGTGGTGGCAGATGGTCCAGTGGGTAAAGACACTTGCTATACTAGCCTGGCAACCTGAATTTCGACTTCAGAACCCACTCTGGTGAAAGGGAAGAAACCTGCTCCTGAAGAGTTGTCCTCTGACCAGAGAGAGAGAGAGAGAGAGAGAGAGAAAGAGAGAGAGAGAGAGAGAGAGAGAGATGGGAGGGGAGGGGATAAATGTTTAAAAAGAAACTGTTTATTTAAGTAAATAAAATCGAAGAACAAGGAACCAACAGAATGGTACCATCACTGGACCCAAAGCCCCAGCTTGGTCTGAAGAGTTGGCTCATTGACCAAGGCACTTGCTTTCCTAGCTTGAGGAATTGACATTCAGATCCCCAGAAACCTACAGAAATGCCAGGTGTCTTTTTTAGGGTTTCTATTGCTGTGATGAAACACCATGACCAAAAAGCAAGTTGGGGAGGAAAGGGTTTATTTGGCTTACACTTCCATATCATAGTCCATCACTGAAGGAAGTCAGGACAGGAACATAAACAGGGCAGGATCCTGGAGGCAGGAGATGATGCAGAAGCCATGGATGGGTGCTGCTTACTGGCTTGCTCCTCATGGTTGCTCAGCCTGCTTTTTTAGAACCCAGGACCAGCAGCCCAGGGATGGCACCACCCACAATGGGCTGGGCCCTCCTCCATCCATTACTAAGAAAATGCCTTACAGGCTTGCCTGCAGCCCAGTGTCACGGAGGCATTTTCTTATTTGAGGTTCCCTCCTCTCAGAGTTGACATAAAACCAGCACAATTGACCTCTTGTCAACAACTTGACACACCAACACATCACCGTCAAGCCGCAACCTTGTTCTTCACATAAAAATATGAATAACTTAAAAAACCCCAGTCTTTACAAATCCAAACACATTAATAGTTGTCTCTTTAAAAGCATTCAGTCTCTTTTAAAATTCAAAATCTCTATAAAACCCCCCAAATCTCTTTTTTTTTAAGTTTAAAGTCTCTCAACTATGGGCTCCTGTAAAATCAAAACTATATTAAATACTTTCTTACTTCAAGAGAAAAAGGACCATGGCACAGTCATAATCAAAACCAAACCCAGAAAGTGTAAATAACTTAATATTCAGTATCTGGGGTTCATTCACCATCTTCTGGGTTCCTCCTCGGGGCTCGGGTCACTTCTCCAGGTCTGTCCTCTGCAGCACACACAGCTTGTCTTCTAGGCTCAGGCAGGCTCCATCCATACTGTTGCTGTTCTGGGTGGTCGTCCCATGGTACTGGCATCTCCAAGATGCTGAGGTCTCTGCTGCAACTGGGCTGCACTTTCACCCATAGCCTCTCCTGGGCTCTCTTCATGGGGCCAAGCCTCAACTTCACTGCACTGACCCCTTCAGTCCTGGGCCTTCACCAATGGCCTCTCCTGACCTCTCACAGTGCCAAGCTTCAGCTGCTCTCCATGACCCCTCATGCCTTCAAAACCAGTACCACCTGGGTGATTACACATTACCAAGTTCAGCTGCCCGAGTGAGGTACAAACTTGGCCACCTCTGGAACACAACTTCCGTGTGCTGACTCCCAGGAAATGCTTCCCAGAAGATTTCACCTCAAGGATGCTGGTCTCTTCTCCAGCCGACCAGCATCAAGTATCCCAGCAAAGCAAAGGTTTCACTTTAGTAGTGCTGGTCTCTTGTTTATCACAGCCGATTCTTCAGCCCCAGCTGACCACAACTACAGAGTCTTAATTCATGATGACAAATGGCCAGATAGAGTCTTCAAACTTCCCTCTGAAACTTCACAAGCCAGACCTCCATCTTCTGCACTGCTATCAACATTCTTATCTTCCAAAATTCTGCAGAAAGAATAGCTCACCATTGAACACTCAATGGCTATTCTTGAACAAAGATCCTAAGTCTTCCCACAGTCCCACCACCCAAAAAAAAAAAACCAACATGGTCTGATCTGTCACAGCAATACCCACTATCCTGGTATCAACTTGTCACAGTTAGGGTTTCTGTTGCTGTGAAGAAACACTGTGACCAAAAAGCATCTTGGAGAGGAAAGGGTTTATTTGGCTTACACTTTCATATCACTGTTCATCATCGAAGAAGTCAGGACAGGAACTCAAATGTGGAAGGAACCTGGAGGCAAAAAGCTGATGCAAAGCCCTTAGAGGGAAGCTGCTTACTGTCTCGCTCCTCGTGGCTTGCTCAGCCTGCTTTCTTATAGAACCCAGGACCACGAGCTCAGGGATGGCCCCACCCACATTATGCTGGGCCCTCCCCCATCAATCACTAATTAAGAAAATGCCTTCCAGGCTTGCCTACAACCCAATCTTATGGAGGCATTTTCTTATTTGAGGTTTCCTCCTCTCAGAGGACCCCAGCATGTGTCAAGCTGATATCAAACTAGCCAGGGAACCAGGTTCAGTGTGGAGCTCCAACTGCAATTCCAACCTCAGAAAGTGGAGATATGGGATTCCCAGACCACACTGGTGAAAGTCAGCTCTGGGACTGACTGAGAGACCCTGACTTAATGAATGAGGTGGAAGAATGATGCAGGATAATTCCTGGCATCACCCTTGCACCTCCACATGCATGCACGGACACACACACACACACACACACACACACACACACACACACACTCACGCACACACTCACACACATGAAAAATGGAAAAAGAGAAAAAGGAAGTCCTCAGCCCACTCTATTGAGGCTGTGAAGACGAGACAGCCATGACCCCCGCTGCTTCTGAGCCACAGACAGGATACCCCTTGGCAGAAGGGAACTGAAACCATCCATTTTTACATCACCATCTCCCAAAATCAAGTACAGAGCAAGGGCCCAGATGGTGCCTGAATCCCATGCTCACATGAGCTGAAGGCCAGGCTGCCAGAGCTTGCAATCAGAGAAGACTGAGAATCCAGGGAGTCCCTCAGACATGAAAAGTGGATTCCAACTCTGGATGACATTGAACAATGGCCAATGGTAACCTTACTCACTGCTGTGGTTTGGAAATATTTTAAATGTATCCCTTAAAGCAATGGTTTTCAACCCTCCTAATGTTGCGACCCTTTAATACAGTTCCTTGTGTTGTGGTGACCCCTCAACCATAAAATTATTTCATTGATACTTCCTAACTGTAATTTTGCTACTGTTATGAATTGTAATGTAAATATTTGATATGTGGAATATCTGATGTGCAACCACCAAAGAGGCCTCAACCCATAGGTTGAGAACCACTGCCTTAAAGGCTTGTGGGCTGGATGCCTGATTCTCCATGACGGTGGCGGCAGGACCTTTAGGTGACAGGACCTTGTGAGAGATCATTGGGAACACCGCTTTTGGAAGGGATGAATGAAGTTCTCCTGATGCCCTGTTTAGGTCTCCCCACCTAAAGAGCAAGCCTGGCTCCCAAGTCTCTCTCAGTTCATCTCTTACCATGTGATCTTTCCCCATTAAATTCCCACCATGACGTCATTCACCATGTGAGACATCCAGGCGGTGCCTACTTAACGGAAAATGGGCACGGTGGTCCTGAAGGGCCAGAACTGTCAAGTCCGATAAACTTCTCTTTGGAAAGTGCTTAACCTCAGCTGTGTTCGTCACCGCGACAGACTTTTAAAGTATTTGAATGGTTTAAAAATGGAGATTTTTTTTTTAAAAGTTGGACTGAAGTTTATGTTGTGATTCTAACATAAAGTCTTGGGGGCAAGAAATGACAAGGATATGGCTACAGTGATGTGTTTGTGGGTCGAAGATGACAAGGAGTAAACTGCTTGTCACACACACACGCACGCACACACACACGCACACACACACATGCACACACACACACACACGCACACACACACACGCACGCACACACACACGCACACGCACACACACACACACACGCGCACACACACACACGCACACACACACACACGCACGCACACGCACACACGCACGCGCACACACACACACACACACACACACGCACACACACACACACACACACACACACACACACACGCACACACACACACTCACCTATGAAGAAGGAATCTCCATCAAGGAATTACCTCTATCAGACTGCCTTGTGGGCGTTTCTGGGAGGGCATTTTCTTGATTGCTGAGTAGTGTGGGAGGGTTCAGCACCCTGTGCCACCCTTGGGCTGGTGGGTCTGGGACGTATAAGAAAGATAAATGGACGATAAGAGAGAGGGCCCTGCGGTTGAGAACACTGGCTGCTCTTCCAGAGGACCCGAGTTCAATTCCCAGCACCCACGTGGCGATTTACAACTGTCTATAACTCCAGTTCCCCTCAATGCACATAAAATAAAGTTAGAAAAATTATATTAAAAAAGAAAAAGAAAGAACAAGCCAGCGAAGGAAGCCAGTACAATCAGCAGCCTTTCTCAGTCACCTCCGCTTCAGTTCCTGCCTCTGGGCTCCTGAGCATCTGCCCTGACTTTCCCAGTGATGGACTGGAAGGCGAAATTAACCCTTTCCTCCCCAAGGTGCTTTTGGTCATGGCGCTTATCACAGCAAACGAGACATGAACTAGAACACCTGGGTTTCCGAGTTATGATCTCCTTGAAAGATGGAATTCAGAAATGAAGCCACAGGAGCACAAGTACCTTTATTATAGGGATGAATATATACTCCAGGGCTGAGCATGGGCTTCTCAAGAGAGTTGCATCACGGGAGATTTGGGGATAGCTCATTTTGGCGGGCAAACTTCAATGGAGAGGAAGGACATTCTGGTGTTATTCTGAGGAAAGGTGAGGTACTCCAAAAACGTCTCATGATGTTCCAGGAATAGGGCTTACCCTCTTTCTCTATCCTGTGGGGTTTTTTTTGTTTTTTTTTTTTTCAGGTGTATCATGGCATCATAGGCATGATGGGAGCAAGTAATTGTAATTTGCAAGGCTAATGACATGTAGATTTTCAGGAAGTGTTGGTCCCTGGTGGTTTGGGGTGATCTTACGTCTCTACAGTTTGGGTGGCCATGGAACATCTTATCTTAATACAGCTCTGTAGTTACATGTAGTTCCAGCCAGGTTGTCTTTTTCCTCCACCACCCACCCCTACGTGGCCCCAACCTCTACAGTGCCAACACCTCATACAAAGTAAAAGAGATTTTCTCTAATGTGAAAGAAGAATAGGGAACCATTTGGCCCAGCGGCAGGCACGATGCAGTCTATCTGGGATACTTGTCTAGAAGTTGTTCCAGGCAGAGCTGAGTGGTCCAGAAAACTCTTAAGCAGATGGACATGAGCCAGGCTAAGAGTCAGGCACATCCCTCATCCATGTGCTTAGTTGCCCAAAAGGTTTGTGAATTATTATGAAACGGAAATCAATACTCACCAGGTTTGGAGGTCCCTATCTATTGGGGAGTCCCCATCTCCCCTGCCCTCCACTTCCAGAAGACTGGTTCTCACCTAAATGTTGAAAGCCATATTGCACCTAAATCTCTTCTGACTGCCTTTTGAATAACAATGCATTCTTCTAAGCCAGGCTAATGGGAAAGTAATCTCTCTCTCTTTCAGAGCTATTGCTCTGTGAAGTGCTTACCAAATAGGATTTTTAAATAGCAGGAGAGCCAAGCTCCATTTGGGAATTGATGCCTTTAAACCCCAGCTGGAAATGTTCCCTCTTCATTCCCAAGGCAGAGACTGGAATCCGACATCCCCAACTGGCCCCAGCCTCAGCGGGGACTTGAGGAGGAGCCAGAAGTCATGGCGGTGGATGTGAACAAGCATTACCTTCTGGCAAGGCTGTGCAATGGCCTCACCCCTGAAGTTGGTACTGCCAGAGCTTAAACGCTCTTCTCAGCAGCCGGCCTAAAAGTTCCCAGACACAGGCTTTATGTCTCTGGACTAAACCAGAGGAAAGGCTGCTCAGGATGCTTTGGTTTATAAAGATGAGCCTTAGGGGCTCAGGTGGTAAAGCACTTGTGGTGCAAGCCTGAGGACCCGAGTTCAATCCCCAGAAGCCAGACAAAATCTAGGTGTGGGAATCCCTACCCTGGAGAAGCAGAAACCAAAGGGACTTTAGGTCTTGCTAGTCAGTCAACTTAGCCTACTTTGTGAGTTCTGGGCCAACAAGATACCCTGTCTAAAAGAACAAGGTAGATGGGCACCTTAATGATAGTCAATGTTGGGCTCTCACCTACATACCCTCAGAGTACACACACACACACACACACACACACACACACACACACACACACACACACACGGACTGCTTGAGGGTGCATGCCTCTTGCCCCTGTTCCAATTCTTTCTCTGCCTAAGGCTAAAGCCCATGCTGGAACCCAAAGATGGAGCCTCTGAAACTCCCTCTTCCCAATGTACAGTAATAAAATCTTTCTCATGCATCTTCTTTCTCTCTCCTCCACCCCACCCCTGACCCCACACCCAAAGAAATAGCTCAGTACCTAAGAGCACATATTGCTTTTGCAGAGAAACCAGGATTGGTGTTCAGGGTCCATACTGGAAAGTCCCTAACTGTTTATAAACTCCCTCTCCAAGGGATCTGACACCATCTTCTAGCTCCCCAGGCTCTGCACTCATATGTGAATAAATATGCATATGTGTGCATGCACACAGACATGCATGCATACATAATTTAAAATGAATAAAAGTAAAATAAAATTTATTAAAATAAATTTAAAAGTTAAAAATCAACCCCTGTCTGTCTGTCTCTCTTGTCTCTCTCTCTCTCTCACCCATTACTCATCTATCTGTTTAGCTTACTGGGATGTCTAACTAAGCCTAGACATTACGACTCACAGAGCCAAGGCTTTTGTCCTGAAACTCTGGTTATATACCACTAAGCCCCAACAAATATCTCCACACAGCAATAGCTCCCAGCTTTGTATTGTGTGCACGTGTGTGTGTGTGTGTGTGTGTGCGCGCGCACGCGCGCGCGCGGGGGCACACGATGTGTGGATTGAACCCCACTCCTGCACTCTGAGCAGGAACTTTGCCAACCACAACCCATCACCAACTCCCCTGTAGACCTTTTCTCTCCCCTTTCAGTCTCCTCTCCATCCTCCCAGAGGCCCAGACTAGACACTAAAATGCCTGAGCCCTCTGCATCCTACCAAGGGAAGCACCAGACACTGGAGGAGTGTGGCACTGATGGCAAGGAGCATTTATGTCCTCAAGGAGAGCAGAGATTTACCCGGCAGAAAAATGATTGAATTCTTTTGTGTGTGCCTTTTATAACAGGACAAAATCGTCTCCAAATTATAATGGCTGTCGGGAGCTGGAGGGAAAAGGAAATTGAATATGTGCTTTTCTGAGTTCTGAGGAATTTATTAGGGATTAATGGAAGGAAATGGATAAATAGGCTAATTGATCAGGTAATTTATATGCCCAAACAAATGCTGGGTGTGGAAGCCCCTAGCTGGATGTGACTCGTTTCTCTGTTAGCTCAGAGGAGATACAGCAAGTGAGAGACCCCGACCTTTGTACATTCTTTATCAAAGAATTCCCAAACCCACTCTCAGATTTAATGATCTTCATGGAATTCAGAAAAGCTTTTGTGTCAACAGTTCTGGTTTATTAGAGCAAAAATTCAAACTAAGCATGGTGGCTCATGCTTGTAATCCCAGCACTTGGGAGTCTGAGGCAGGGGGATTGCTGTGAGTCTGAGGCCAGCTTGGGCTACACAGCAAAACTCTGTCTCAACAGAACAAGAAAGTAAAAAGGATTTGGGTTAAAAACAAAACAAAGTAACAACAAAAAAAAAGAAAAGAAAAGAGAAAAAAAAAACAGAAAAGAAGTCAGGCATGGTGGAATGTACCTGTAACCCCAGCACATAAGAAGTTGAGGCAGGACCAGGAAGGTAAAGCTTTTGACAGAGAAACACAAAGTCCTGAGTTCAAGTCACCAGAGCCCTTGATCAGGTGCTCTGGATAAGTGAGACAATCGAATAGCTTGATCTGTTTGCGAGGCTCCCAGGCTGTGGGACCAGGACCTATCCTTGGTGCATGAGCTGGCTGTTTGGAACCTGGAGTTTACACAGGGACACTTCGCTCAGCCTGGAAGGAGGGGACTGGACCTGCCTGTACTGAATCCACCAGGTTTAAATGAGTCCCCAGGGGTGTCTGGGTCCTGGAGGAGATGGGAATGGAGGGGAGGGGCTGGGGGGAAGGTGGGGGTGGGGACGGGAGTGGGGAGGACAGGGGAACCCATGGCTGATGTATAAAATTAATAATAATAATAATAATAATAATAATAATAATAATAAAATCCAAAAAATATTAATTTGAAAAACTTAAAAAAAAACGAAACTGCATGTTGTGGGTCTAATACCTGTACACAGACGGGGAGGGGTTGGGGTAGGGATAGGAGGTGGAGACATGTAGACAGGTGTGACCCTGGCAAGTATATTATACACGCATGTGATCGTGGGTGTGTGTAGAGGCTAGATGCTGATGTTGACATGTTGCTGTCTGTTGTTTTATACTTTTTTTTTTTTTTAGACAGGGTCTCTCACTAGCTAGTAAGCTCCAAGGAGCCTCTTGCCTCTGACTCCACGATGCTGGGGTTTCCAGGTACGCATTGCCGTGCCTATGCCTGGCTTTTACGTGAGTGCTAGGGATCGCATCCGGTTGCATGGGACGGTGCTGTAGCAACTGAGCCATTTTTCCAGCCCCACCCCCTCTTTTTTTTTTTAATTTTTGCTGCAGGGCCTTGTTATGCCACTTAAGCTTCGCTCACCTGCCTGTTGCCGTGGCCCGAGGACTCGGGTTACAGACAGGCTCCTCCGTGCCCTGCTTCCGGCACCATCTTCCCGTCTTCGTTTGCAGATGAAAAATAAAAGAGATTGAACAACACTGCACGTTAAAGCAAGGAACTATTACTTTAGGAAATACATTTAAAAAAATAACTTACTTCTAATGTGTTTCTCCCTTCTCCAAAAAGGTTAAGGACTCAGATAAGATTCTGATCGGTCAGGACATCAAGGCCGCCATCCCGGCTTGATTGACAGCCTCGCTGGATGTGCCGAAGGCAGCATCCTTTCTTTTAGCTAACTTTAAAAGGTGCCATCTTTCAGATATGCAGTTGGTTACATTTTCTTTTTATAAAACCATTAAGTACTTGATGATCGCCGTTCCCATGGATACTGTAAATTCCACTTTCTTAGGAAAACACAACTTCCTACATCTTAATACTAGAGTTTCTGCATAATTGATCTTAATTCTAAAGAATTTGAGGCCAAAACCAACAACCAAAATGGAATAGCGTTCTGAGGCTGTGTGTGTGTGTGTGTGTGTGTGTGTGTGTGTGTGTGTGTAGCGGGGGGTGGCTCAGTCTGTAATTGGCTTTCAGTGTGAGTGTGAGGATTTGAATGCAGATTCCCCACCATCCACATGAAAAGTCAGGTACAGCAGCTGAAGCTGGCAGTCACAGTACTCTGGGGGTTGGGGGCTGGGGGCAGCCAGCCAGCCTAGCTGAACTGAATGAATCCGCCCAAGGTTCAGTGAGAGACTCTGCCTCAAAAAATAACATGCGGCCTGCCACCAGATCAGTCCATGCCATATCCTGGTGGCAGTAGATGGTGGTTAATACAGAGACTCACAACTTGTGGAAGTTCAGGGAACACATGTCTGCGGCGTGCTCAGCCCCAAATGGGACATCTCCATTCCACATCACACCCAGTCCCCAAGGTTCAGGAGACTTCTCAGAAGGAAGAGAAGGTTGTCAGAGCCAGAGGTCAGATCCTCTGAAAGAGCTATATATATATTCTTAAGTTCTGTGCCATCTCTCCAGCATCTTAAGTTTTTAACTTATTTTTGAGAAGGAATAAAAAATACATAGTATACATGTATGCTGTGTATTTTGGTCATATCCACCCCACTCCTCTCCTCCCAGATCCCCCCACTTTTAACCCTTCTAACATCATGCCTATTATCATCATCATCATCATCACCATCATCATGATCTAATAACTCACTGAATACAAAATGGATGTGGAGCTATTCACTGCAGCACTGTCAGCTTACCAGGGACCACACCCCTGAAGAAACTTGGCCCTCTCTATACCAGCAGCTGTCAACTTCCAGTGATTCCTCAGCTCTTATCCACACTACAGTTCTGGCTGGCTTGATCTTGTTCCTAAGTACAACTGCCCTCTTGTGTATCTGCTACACCCCATCACCATGGTTTGATTCTATCATTTACTCGAGTGGCTAGAAGAGTTTCACTGCTTAGTTTAAGATTGCAATTTCATATTCTATTCAAAGTCTTAGAGTCCTATGCAACATGTTCTTCCTGGTCCTGCCCCAGGCAAATGCATGGCTCCTCTCTCACACCAGCCTGTTCTTCTGTCCTTACCTGCTGCCTGCTGGGCAGGGGATGTGGGAGCTGGACAGAGGTGTGTACTGTGTGGTGTTGCCACTGCCCTGGCTGGTTCTCTGATGTACAGAGGACTGTGACAGATATGTCTGTGTCCTCTGTTTCATTTTTCATTATTGTGACAAAATTCCTGGCCAAAAAAATGAAGGAAAGTCTCATTTTGGTTCACTGTTTAAGGGCTGTCAGGGTTACTATTGCTGCAATGAAACACCATGGCCAAAGCAAGCTGGGGAGGAAAGGGTTTATCTGACTTACACTTCCATATTGCTGTTCATCACTGAAGGAAGTCAAACAGGGCAGGAACTTGGAGGCAGGAGCTGATGCAGAAGCCATGGAGGGGTGCTGCTTACTGGCTTGTTCCTTGCGGCTTACTCAGCCTGCTTTAGTTTTTATAGAACCCAGGACCACCAGCCCAGGAATGGCTGACCCATAATGATTGGGACCATCCCCTATCAATCACTGATTAAGAAAAAGCCCCACAGGCTTGCTTACAGCCCAAATGTAGCAAGCACATCAGGGCAGAAAGTACACTTCGATTTTACACTAAAGCAGGCAAAAACTGTGTCTCATCCCAGTAGGGAAGCCCCACCTCATGGTCTGACAGGATTGGCTGTGTGAATATGTGTCACTGTGACTGGCTTAATAAAGAAGCTCACTGGCCAATAGCTGGACAGGCTAAGGTAAGGCAGAAGAGCCAAACTGAGAATGCTGGGAAGAAGGGTGGAGTCATGCACAGAGAGAAGGAAGATGGGCATGCCGTACTGAGAAAAGGAACCAAGCCATGTGGCAAAGCATAGATAAGAAATATGGATTCATTTTAATGTAAGAGTTAGCTAGTAACAAGCCTGAGCTATTGGCTGAGCATTTATAATTAATATCAAGCCTCTGAGTGGTTATTTGGGAAGCAGCTGCTGAGACATGGAGAAACTCCACCTACAACTAGCTAACCTCCATGAAGGGAAAGGTGTGATACTCAAGTCTCAGGAGCTGGGTGATTGCAATCAGGCACATCGTAAATGGAGATGGGTGTTTTGGAATATTGACCCTTGGTGGGCTAGCTATTTTTGGTAGTAAAAATCATTTCTCACAGATGGGAGGTGGAGGCAGGAAAATCCACAGAAGGTCAAGAGCCAGCTAGTCAGGTATCTTGGTTTATTAGTGTATGTCTTAGTTAGGCTTATGATTGTTACAATTAAATACTATCTTGGTGTAGCTGGAGACCTTCTCTCCAGCCCCTGCCAAGCCCTGTTAGTCTGACAACCCGCTTATAAAATAAACACATAAACGCTTATATTATTTAAACTGCTTGGCCATTAGCTCAAGCCTACCATTATCTAGCTCTTACTTTTATATTCAGCCCATTTATATTAATCTATACTTTGCCACGTGGCTCGTGGCTTACTGGTACCTTACATCTTCCTTGTCCTGACGGCCGCTTGCAGTGTCCTCTCCTGCCTTCCTGTTCTCCCAGTTCTCCTCTCTCTTAGTCTCGCCTATACTTCCTGCCTGGCTACTGACCAATCAGTGTTTTATTTACCAATGAATCATCCACAGCATCTTGGTTAGGGTTTTATTGCTGTGAAGAGACACCATGACCATGGCAACTCTTATAAAGGAAAACAGTTCATTGGGGCTGGCTTATAGCTTCAGAGGTTTAGTCCATTGTCATCATGGTGCGACACTGTGGCATACAGGCAGACATGGTGCTGGAGAAGGAACTAAGAGTTCTACTTTGATCCACAGGCAGCAGGAAGAGACAAAGACACTGGCCTGGCTTGAGCATCTGAGACCTAAAAGCCCACTTCCAGTGACATACATCCTCCAATAACACCACACTTACTCCAGGACCACACCTCCCAATAGTGCCAGTTCCCTATAAGCCTATGGGGCTATTTTCATTCAAACTACCACAAACATCATGTCTAAAAGCAAGTTGGGAAGGAAAGGGTTTATTTGGCTTACACTTCCACACTGTAGTCTACCACTGAAGGAAGTCACGACAGGAACTCAAGCAGTGCTAGAACCCGGAGGCAGGAGCTGATGCAGAGGCCATGGAGGAATGCTGCTTACTGGCTTGCTCAGGCTGCTTTCCTACAGAACCCAGGACCACCAGCCCAAGGATGGCACCACCCACAATGGTCTGCGCCCCCCCAACCAGCAATCACTAATTAAGAAAATGCCCTACAGCTTATAGAGGCATTTTCTCAATTGCTGTCCCCTCCTTTGGGATAACTCTAGCTTGTGTTGAGTTGACATAAGAGTAGCCAGCACCCCTGGAGTATACAGAAGTAAACACAGGAGTGGCCTGTCTCAAACGAAGTGGAAGGCAAAGGCCAAAGTCATGAGGTTCTCCTCCAGCCTTCACATGCCCACACACATGCACTGTGGCAGGTGGATGCCCATATGCACACACAGGAACTCATACATATACATATAACTATATTACATACACATAAACAAGCTTTAAAAAATTAATTTAAAAGATAAACTTAAAATAGCCAAATGCACATAAATAAAACTAGGCATGGTGGTGTGTGATTACAATCCCAGAACTAGGGAAGCTGGGGCAGGAGGATTGCAAGTTCAAGGCCAGCCTGGGCTACATACATAGCAATGGGCTCATCAAGACGTTGTCTCAAAAGTAAATAGATGAGTAAATAACAAATAAGCAGTAAGAAAAAGAAATTATATACCCCAGAATCTACCTAAAAGAACCCTGGAGGTAGTCTTTTTAGAGTAATAATAATTTTAGGTGTGGCATTAGTCAGAGTTCTCTAAGTACAAAACCAATAACACACATTCATATTACAAGGGGATTCATTGGCTTACACAATACCTCCGGAGTTGCCCAACGGTGTCTTCACATTGGAGAAGCTGAGAACTCATGAGGCTGGGAGGACTTCTGGATTGCCTCCAGTCTCCAGTCCACATTGGAAAGCTGGAGAGATGGGTTCCAACATCACTGAGGGAATCCACAGCTGCAGCAACAAGGCAGATGAACTCATCAGCAAGAGTGAACACCAAGCAGGCAAAAAAGTGAAGCCTTCCTTCTCCTGTGTCCTTTTATCTTGATGGCTACCAGAAGGTGCCAACCACATTTGGGGAAGGTCTTCCCAGGTCTATTAAGGCCATCAAGACCATTTCCATTAGATGTACCTACAGATATGCCCATAGACCACCTTGATCTATGCAGTCTCTCATTGAGAGTCTCTTCCTAGGTGAACCTAGATGGTGCCATGTTGATATTGACTCTAATATCATAGATATTTAGGTTTCTTTTTGACTTTCTTTTTTGAGACGTGGTCCCCTTTGTAGTTGGAGTTTTCCTGCCCGGCCCACAGTCACTCAGACCCAACCAAGTAAACACGCAGAAACTTATATTGCTTATAAACTGTATGGCCATGGCAGGCTGCTTGTTATCTACTTTTTCTATCTTAAATTAACCCATTTCTGTTAGTCTATACTTTGTCACATGGCTTGTGTCTTACCGGTGTCTTTACATGTTGTTTCTCATGGCAGCGGCTGGCAGTGTTTCTTTTCCCCAGCCTTCCACCTCCCAGAATTCTCTTCTCTCTTGTCCTGCCTATACTTCCTGCCTGGCCACTGGCCAATCAGAACTTTATTTACTCAGAGTGATATCCACAGCACCCCTTAATGAGGTTTGCTATGTAGCTGAGGATGATCTTGAACTCCTGTTCTTCTTGCCTCCACCCCATGAGTGCTGGGATTATGGCGAGAACAACCAAGTCTCATCTATGTTTTGGACGGAACCCAGGGCTTTGTGCAAGTTCAGCAAGCTTTCCACCAACTGACCCATGCCTGCAGCCAACACCTCCCTTTTAAGAGCTGGGGAGAGGTTCGCCCCAGGATGTGAAAATGTCTTGGAATCGCACAGCAACCACTGTTGCCTGAAACCCTTCTGACTCCACCCCCAAACAATCTCAAGTGTTTAGTTTGCACGCCTTCATTTCCTGCCCGTGTTCTCGCCTTTCAAGGCTGTTTACTGGGCTTTGAAAGACTCAAAATATGGCTCACTAAGAGGGAATGCAATTGTGTGACATGAATGGCGGCTCCCACAAACCTCAGACACCTCTGTTTTTTCAAACCACTTCAATGTGTAAATAGCCCTGGGAGTCAGAGACAACTGCAATTAACAGATGTGTCTTCCTCACAGAAGAGATTCCAAGGGGCCTGCAGTGTTTCAGAGAGACTATTTAAATGACATGTAGTGGGGAGGCCAGAGCTGTTTTATCCTGGCGTCATATCAATAGGTGATGGGGCTGGGGTGGGGGGGCTCCTTGCATGGACTGTACACTACTCTAGGCTCCATTCCCAGCACTGCAGAATGGAGTGACAATAAAAGGCAGGACACTGGGCATGGTGGCACTTGGGGAACTGGGGTAGGAGAATTGACGTGAGACCCTGTTGTCACTGGCATTGTGAGGGTCAGAGCTTGGGCCCTGGCGGCTCTAACAAGCCAGGCTCAGTCACCGGTCCTCAATAAGCCAATTAAACAATAGTGAAAACCAATAGTGAAAAGGAAAGGAGATTGATTCAGTGTGGCCATACTGGAAAGAGGAACACCAAGGTACACACACGCACGCATGCACACACGCACTCCTTAAATGGACATTTAATCTTCAATTTGACAGTATTGCGAGGTGGAGTCTTCAGAAGTGACTATGTCTATGAGGGTGGGGCGCTTACACAGGAAATTAGTACCCTTTTAATGCAGACTCTGGAGCTGACTTCCCCTCCCCAGCAAGGGAGGACACAGTAAGAAGGCACCATCTGCCGGCCAGTGGTGGCAGACGCCTTTAATCTCAGCACTTGGGAGGCAGAGGCAAGTGGATCTCTGTGAGTTTGAGGCCAGCCTGGGCTACAGAGTGAGTTCCAGGAAAGGTGCAAAGCTACACAGAGAAACCCTGTCTCAAAGAAGAAGATGAAAATGGAGGAGGAGGGGGAGGAGGAGGAGGAGGAGGAGGAGGAGGAGGAGGAGGAGGAGGAGGAGGAGGAGAAGGAACCATTTATAACACATAAAGCAGGTCTTTGCCAGTCACCAAAATGAGTACCTGGACCCTTACATCTATTTATCCCAGGAAGTGATATAGCTGCCCGAGCATCCCAAGCAAGGCTTTCTTCTATGGCTCGCCTAAATTCCTCTTGTTCCAGCTTCACACCTAACTCACCCCACGTGTTCTAACTTGAGATGTCACACTGTCTTAATACATCAATTTTCCTCTCATGGTAGATGATACAGTGGAGCATGAAGCCAACCCCCTAGCCATAGTCAGTGCATAGAGGCCTCTGTGAACACAGGAGACGTGCACAGAGCCAGATGTGGAACAGCCTGATGCGCCCACAGAGGGGAGAGGATGAGGAGTTTGAGGAGCCAGAAGGTTACATAGTGAATTTCAGTATAGTCTGGGTGCCCAGGGAGACCCCCATCTAAATGAAAATAAAATAGCCCCTATCAAAAGAAGAGGAGGAGGAGGAGGAGGAGGAGGAGGAGGAGGAGGAGGAGGAGGAGGAGGAGGAGGAGGAGGAGGAGGAGGAGGAAAACTCCAAGGACACAGAGAAACTCACAAACTGAACATATTCTCTACCTACTTTCTGTGTAAATTTTCAGATGGACTGGTCCAGAGTGCCCCCTGGTGGCCAGAGACATGATTTTCTTTGTGTGCTCCTAACCTGACTAAGACTCAACAGTGGGGCTTCACTACCGAAAAGCCAGGCTCCTTGTTCTTGCTTTCTATCACGACATTTCTCTCTCTCTCTCTCTCTCTCTCTCTCTCTCTCTCTCTCTCTCTCTCTCTCTCTCTCTCTCTCTCTCTCTCTCTCTCTCTCTCTCCCCCTCCCTCCCTCCTCCTTTCTCTCTTCCCTTCTTCTTTTGCTCTTGTTTGAAATGCCTCCTCCCTTGGCTTCCAAACATCCCTGCCGCCTGTTGTGATGACTATTCTTGTCTGTCAACTTGACTACATCTGGAATTAACTACACCTGTGAGGGGGTTTTTCTTAATTCAGTCGTTTGAAGTGGGAAGACCTCCCTTTTAATCCAGATGTTTCGAGCTAGGAAGCTCCACCTTTAGTGAGGGTCACACCTTCTGGTGTGCGGCAGGCGGCCTATATAAAGGACATGGAAGAAAGAATCTTCTCTCTCTCTCTCTCTCTCTCTGCCTCTCTGCTTGCTTGCTTGCTTGCTCTCACTGGCAAGTCCATTCCTTCACTAGCATTAGAACCTACTTCTTTGGTATTGTGGCATATACCAAAGACCAGCTGAGATGCCCAGCCTCGTTTTGGGCTCACAATCCTGAACAAGTACTGGATTCTTGGGCTGTTAGTAGACAGCCACTACCTAGCTGCCCCACAGCCTGCAAGCCATATCTAATAGATCCCCCATATGTATTCACTCTATCAGTTCTGCTCCTCTAGAGAACCCGGCTAATACACCCATCTGTTTCTGCCTCCCTACCCTGGCCTCTCTGCCAGGTCCTTCTCTCTGCTGGCCTCTAAATGTTTGTGCCCTTTATGTCCTGACCTGGCTCTGTCCTCATCTCAACGAGTTATCCCACCCTGTGCAAGACTTTTGTGGGGATGAGAACCGGAATTTAGCTGTAGAGCACATATTTAAATTCCCAAGTGAGGGGCTGAGGTATGGCTCAGTGGTAGAGCACCTGCCTAGAATCCCCCAGTGAGGGGCTGGGGTGTGGCTCAGTGGTAGAGCCCCTGCCTAGAATCCCCCAGTGAGGGGCTGGGGTGTGGCTCAGTGGTAGAGTGCCTGTTGAACACTTACAAGGCTCTGGATTCCACCATCAGCCCTGCACTTCAATAACAGCTAAATGTGTTGGGTTTGGTGGTGCACACCCTTAATCCCAGCACTCGGAAGGCAGAGGCAGGCATATCTCTGTGAGTTCGAGGCCAGCCTGGTCTATAGAGTGAGTTCCAGGACAGCCTGTGCTGTTACACACAGAAACCCTGTCTTGAAAAAAACAATAATAAATAATAATAATAATAATAATAAGCTAAATGCTCTGAATCTTAACATTGTATTTAACTCATATTAACTGTAAAATTTGGTAAAATTGACTGTGGTATTTCCATATATGCATACATCTGGCTTGAAGCTTCTCCCAACTCCCTGTGTGTACTTCTTAAAAGTAATCAGACAGAATAACCCTACATCTCCCCCAGTGTTCTGGGGCATGTATGTATAGCAGACTGGGATCCTCTTCATGGCTGAGCCATTCTCTGTGAAGGAAAATGGGCAGAAGGTAGAAACTGGAGGCTGATGTTTCTGGGAGCAGTGCTGTCGGGAGGTGAGATAGTGTGTGTCTAGGCAGCTAGGCTCTCAGCACCCTCTTAGGGTCACACAAAGTGACAGTTTCTCTTGGTCCAGTCCTGGAGGGTACACAAGACGGCCAATGATCTCCTCTACGGATGCCTTGATGGGCAGTTATCCAAGAGGTTGCAAGCGGGTCCTCTGAGCTCAGGATACTTCAGTGAGAACCCCTGGATGTGAGGGGCTGGGAGGGAGATTCCAGCCAGCCCTGCTGCCTTTCTATGAAGGACAGAGGCGACGGCCTGACACTGTGTGACCTTTTAAGGCATCCTTTAAGGAAGCTATATATGTTAACCACTCTAAGTTAGAGGAAGCAAACAACTTTGAGTTTCGAGTCTTCAAATTAGATAGGTGGGAGACGAAGAGGCGCATGCTAAAAAGAGAAGGAAGACAGGGAGCGGGGTGGACGAAGCAGGGTACAGCAGGAATTGCATGGATGGGATGCTCACACCAGTTGCCCTGACCTCTGGGGAGCTAGCCCACAGGCAGCCTCACCTTCAGAGCGATACCTTTCCTGTCTTCCAAGTTTGTTCCATCACCTCCGCATGGGCGCCACCTGCCAGATTCAACTAAACCGTGTTCTCATGGCTCCCCCTGGTGTCCACAGCATGCAAGAGCAGGAGGCCAGGGCGCTTCCTGTCTAAGCTTTTTTGGAGGAGGATCTCAGGGTATCATCCACGCCCCTTTGCTACGGAGGATTTGGGGGCTCGCTTTTGCAAGTTCTTGATCTCTTGATTAAAGAAATTAAAAACTGATTCGGGAGGACGTTTGACAAATTTTTTTTAGAGTTTGAGAGAAAACAAAAACAAAACAGGATCCCAGGAGGTGCTTTGAGGATGAAGGTAGGGAAGAGAACAGAAAGTCAAATGTTCTGAGTCAGGGCCAGCAACAGAAGTCTCCAAGCAATGAGGTAAGGGAGTCTTCAGAGAAACAAACAAGCCCAAAGATTAGCATGCTTAGGATTTGGGCTGGTAGTGAAAAAAACAAAGAACAAAAACAAAACAAAACAAACAAAAACAGGAAAGAGGCAAGTCACACTTTGAGTTAGAACTCAGGAAAGTGGGCAGGCTTGGCAGTGAGGGAGCTCACTGAGAGAAGGGCTTCTAGGGATGACGTGCAAGTACATCATGTCTTTAAGGGGATAATTATCCCTCCCATTTCCTTAACATGTTTTCAGGTGACTCAATTTTCTTGAGGGGTAGTCTCCTAGCCAAATGACTGACAGCCCAGCTGAATTAACTCTTAAGGGAGGGGCTTTGTCTTAGTTTGGGTTTTTATTGCTATGAAGAGACACCATGACCACGGCAACTCTTATAAAAGAAAACATTTCATTTCAGAGGTTCAGTCCATTATCATCATGGCGGGAGCATGGCAGCATGCAGGCGGACATGATGCTGGAGCCGAGAGTCCTTATCGACTCAGAGGCAACAGGAAGTCAACTGAGTGAAGCTTGAGAAAAGAGACCTCAAAGCCCGCCCCCATAGTGACACACTTCCTCCAACAAGGCCAACAAGGCCACACCCCCTAATAGTGCCACTCTCTTGGGGGGGGGGGCATTTTCTTTCAAACCATTACAGGATCATAGTATATAACGTTCTAATCCTGGGGCTGGATCAGAGAGGAGCTAGATTTCCCTTAATGAGCCTCAATATCTTATAGGCAGCTGCTGCGCAGGTCAGAGACTTTGCTGCCAGCAGCTTCCTGGCTCTGCCAGCAAGGGAGAGACTCTTGTCCATCTTTTGGGCTTTCCCACACTGATGAAGTTTGTTACTCTGGGGAGTCTCATGAGCTTGTTCCAGAGATGTTGCAACCCACAAGTGAGACCTCGCCAAAGACGATGAAAGGAAGGCAGGAAGAAAGGGACGCTACTTAGGCTCTGCAGTGGAGGTTTGGAGGCGTCCTCCATTGGAGGAGCACATGCCTGGGTTCAAGAGAGGAGAGTGGAATTTTTAAAATTACCAGCTGGGGAGCCAGGGAGGATTCTCATCAGGAGGACGAGGCAGGAGGATTGTGAATTGGAGGCTGCCTTGGTTACATAGTAAGACTAGGTAGATAGATAGATAGATAGATAGATAGATAGATAGATAGATAGACAGATAGATAGACAGACAGACAGATAGACAGACAGACAGACAGACAGACAGACAGATAGATAGATAGATAGATAGCTGGATGGATGATAGAGAGATAGAAAGATAAATGATAAAGGATAGATACATATAAGGTGATTGGAGGAGGATAGATAGACAGATGGACGGACAGACAGATAGATAAAGGGTATCTGTACAGCTCTCTATCTACTCATCTTTGTTTGTTTCTTGAAAGCGTCACTTGAAAGACCATGCTGCTCTGCCTGGAGGCTCTTGATTAGGAATCCAGCTGGCTGCTTCAACATACCCTCCCCAGCCATTCTCTGCGGGATGTTTGTAAGCCCGAGCTTTGACATGACCTGTCTTCGGCTCTCCCAGCTCAACTACTGCAGTCCTCTCTGCTGGAGGTGGCCAGCACTTGATTTGACCAGGTTCTGTATCCATTTATCCATATTTAGTCTTTTCCTTTTACTTGCTGTATACTTCAAAGATTCACTCAGGAACAACTGAAAGCATACCTACCATAGATCATTCTTCGGACCATACAGAACAGGCCTGAACACGTATAACCTTTGAGCATGGCCTTGCTTCTTTCTCAGATGCAAGCCTGGAAACTGTTAAGAATATGACAGGAATTCTTATGTAGAGGAAGACTTGTCTTACCCCTTGTGACCCAGGTTTTCTTCCTTCCTTCCTTCCTTCCTTCCTTCCTTCCTTCCTTCCTTCCTTCCTTCCTTTCTTTTTTTCTGAGACAGGGTTTCTCTGTGTAGCCCTGCTGTCCTGGAACTAACTCTGTAGACCAGGCTGGTCACAGAGACCCACCTGCCTCTACCTCCTAACTGCTGGGATTAAAGGCGTGAGCCACCATCACTGGGCTGTGACCCAGGTTCTTATTAGCTTGCAGTCCTATCCAATGTACCTGTAAGGGCCACCCTACAATCTCATTTACTGAGAGAGAAGAAAGGATTGCTTAGCAACCTTTTGTAGTTTCAGAAGCAACCAAAATCCTATACATATATGGTTACTGCTAAATCACAGAAACCGGATCTTCTCTTGAGAAGCCCATAGTGTTCTGGGGTGTGTTCTTGCCTCTTAGAGCCTTTCTGCTCACATGCTAGCTAAAATCTGTGTCAAAAGCTCTTCCTAATAAACTAACTCTGCTCGAAGCCAGCTCGTTCTGGAATTCTTTTCCACAGACATGTGAAGAATCTTGGTTCTGATGAGTAAAGGTCTCAGGAAAGTGCTTCTTGACTGCATCATGAAACTGTCTCTAGTTAACTGCCCAAGGCTGCCAACAACTCTACATTACTAAATTGAGTTCACTGGACATGAGGGTACATGCCTCTAATGCTGGCACTTGAGAGGTAGGGGCAGGAGGATTAGGAGTCCAAGACCAGATTGGGTTTCACAAAACTGTGTCTCAAAGAACAACCTCTGTGAAAAACCAAACTGAGTTCCTAGGGCTAGGGAGCATCACACAGTGGTAGAGCGCCTGCCTAGAATCCCCCAGTGAGAGGCTGGGGTGTGACTCACTGGTAGAACACCTGCCTAGAATCCCCCAGTGAGGGGCTGGGGTGTGGCTCAGTGGTAGAGCACTTGCCTAGAATCCCCCAGTGAGTGGCTGGGGTGTGGCTCAGTGGTAGAGCACCTGCCTAGAATCCCCCAGTGAGGGGCTGGGGTGTGGCTCAGTGGTAGAGCACCTAACTAGAATCCCCCAGTGAGGGGCTGGGGTGTGGCTCAGTGGTAGAGCACCTGCCTAGAGTCCCCCAGTGAGGGGCTGGGGTGTGGCTCAGTGGTAGAGCCCCTGCCTAGAATCCCCCAGTGAGGGGCTGGGGTGTGGCTCAGTGGTAGAGCACCTGCCTAGAATCCCCCAGTGAGGGGCTGGGGTGTGGCTCAGTGGTAGAGCACCTGCCTAGAATCCCCCAGTGAGGGGCTGGGGTGTGGCTCAGTTTTGGGGCATTTGCCTAGCACATTCCAGGCCCTAGGTCACCAGCACAGGCAGCTGGAGATGGGCAGGATAGAGAAATAGATCTAGAGAGGTTCTGGGTTTTCTCAGGTTGCTAAGGACACAGGCAGGTAAAGCTAGACTGTAAATGCTGTCTCAAGGGCTTCTTCCCACTGTGCCTTTCATCAGAAGCTTCTAGCACTTTCTACCTGAGATACTACAACTTTGGCTTTGTGTCTGTGATGACAGTCACAGATGGCCAGCAGCTCTGTGTTGCAGAACAACACTAAGAATTTTTTCCTTTCCTTTCCTCTCTTTGTCTTTAAGACAGGGTTTCATGAAGCCCAGGCTGGCCTCGAACTTGATATGTATCAGGGACAACCTTGAACTTCTGATCCTCCTGCCTCAGCCTCCTGAGTCCTGAGATGACAGCGTGTACCACCATCATTTTTTATTCATAGCTGGGGATGGACCCCAGGGCTTCATGCATGCTAGACAAGCACTCTACCAACAGAGATTCCCCAACCCCAACTTTCTGTCTCATCAAGAACCAATTGTATTCTGGTAAACATCCTACATTTAATAGCTTTTTCAGACATGCTCACTAAATGTCAAGAATATTTTGTTGTTGTTGTTTTTGTTTTTGTTTTTGAAGACAGGGTTTTTCTGTGTAGCTTTTTGCGCCTTTCCTGGGACTCACTTGGTAGCCCAGGCTGGCCTCGAACTTGCAGAGATTCACCTGCCTCTGCCTCCCAAGTGCTGGGATTAAAGGCATGCGCCACCACTGCCCGGCGTAAGAATTTAAACACACACACACACACACACACACACACACACACACACACACACACACATCCTGCTCATATGATCCCCTTTCAGCTCCATTATTGCCACAGAGGCCTAACTTGTTTTTCAATTATGACGTCAAACAGTAAAGAGGTCTTGGCTAATTGTACCACAGAATTCTGTCTTCCCCTTCTTTTTATACGCAGTGCGTACAGACCGTCAACAGTCATATTGTATTTTCTCCCGCTGCCTTGATTGAGGCAGAAAAGGGATGCACAGCCGCCACCCATCACAAATATCCATCCAGAGCGGTAATTATCGCATCATTATATTCGCTATTTCACTTGTCATGTACCATTAGAAGGTAACAAGATCATTGTCAGTCAGAGATTGTGGAGATAATTAGAGCATCCATAGGTTAGCAAGAAATCAAATTGGTGCTGGTACCCATCAATGCTGAGGCGCCCAATATAATTAGAGGGGGAATATGCAAAGGCTGAGACCAATCAAAGCCCCTCGGGGATCAGCCACCATGACTGATCGGAGAGCGACTCTTCCAGGATCTGATTCTGCAGATGGTGATACTGAAATAGGTGTATGGTTAAGAGGCAGTGAGGTATGCCAGAAATAGCATGTCAAGGAGTATCCGTGACACCTGGGGCGCTGGATTCAGCAAAGCCCAGGATTTGGTGTATTTTCCAACCCACTGGTTTTATTTTCTTCCCCTCTTCGGTGTTTTATTTATTTATTTATTTATTTCCTAGTCTGCCAGTCCCTCTAGCTATAAAATGGTGCTAAGCCAAGTGGGCTTTTTCTCAACTGTTGCTCTGGCCATTTCAGGTTTAGAGATTGTTGGATTTGTTTGTTTTTTCTCCTGCGATGTATTCTGACACTAAGACACTTCTCCAGGTTGGTTGATTTTAGATTTATTATTTATTGTGTGTTGGGGTGGGGGGGGGACACACAGATGTACATGTTGGGTACATTTGCTCTTGTAGGTCAGAAGAGCATGTTGGGTCCCTGGGAGCTTGAATTACAGGTGGTTGTGACCTACATGCTGGAAAACAAATTTGTAAGATCATCAAGTACTCTTGGCCACTGAGCCTTCTCTCTAGTCTCCCAGCTCAGCTTCTTTAAACCCGGGAGCTCACCTTGTGCCCCTCCCACAACCAGGAATCTTGTCACTAGACTTTCCCAAGAGCTCTGTGGAGTCCATACAGCAGTGGATCTCAACCAATGGGTTGAGATCCCTCTGTGTATCACAGGGTCGCATATTACTTATTCTGCACGTCAGATATGTACATTATGATTCCTAACAGTAGCAAAATTACAGTTATGAAGTAGCAATGAAATAATTTTATGGTTGGGGGTTACCACAACATGAGGAACTGTATTAAAATGTTGCAGCATTAGGAAGGTTGAGAACCACTGCCATACAGCATCCCTGATCTGTTCTCTTGTGTCCATAGCTTACCTGGCAGCCACCTCGTTCCAACTGACCTTGATTGCCTTAATCCGAACAGGGAATTGAGCAGTTTTCAAAGAAAAATTAACATTACATTCATTTTTGTATGTTTGTACATGGGTATGCATATATGTGTGCGGGCACACTTGTAGGGGACAGACTTTTACGTCAGAGGACAACTTTTATGAGTTAGTTCTCTCCTACTGAGGGGACCTAGCATATGAAGACAGAACTCAGGTAGTCCATTTCAACAGTCAGTGGCTTGATACTGCCCTCCAGCTAGCTCCCTAGCCCAATTTTATAGTCTAAAACAAGGGAAATTACCCTGCCCCTTTCTTTCAGACAGGGTCTCATGTAGGCAAGACTGGCCTTAAGGATGACCTTGAACAGTGAGAACAGACGTGTGTGTGTGTGTGTGTGTGTGTGTGTGAGAGAGAGAGAGAGAGAGAGAGAGAGAGAGAGAGAGAGAGAGAGAGAAGAGAGAAAGGGGGGGCATCTTTCAGGAGTCAACTCTCTGCTTCCACCAAGAGTGTCCCAGTGATGAAACTCAGGTTGTCTTGGTGATAAATGCTTTATCCTGCTGAGCCACCCCACTGGTCATGACCTTGAATTTCTAATCCTTCTGCCTCCCCCTCCCAAATCCTAGGATTACAGGTATGAAACACATCTAATTTCTTCAGTGCTGGACCTCAGGGTTTTGTGCATGCTAGGTGAAGACGATACCGCCCCATGGGAGCTACAACCAGCTGCCTCGGGATGTTAAGTTTTATTCAGAACATACAAAAAGAAAACATAAACAAACGCGGCATCACCAAAGGATGCTGGACCAGCTGCTGGTTCATACCTGGTTTGTGAGGGTGACCCGCCACTGTGAAGAGGACCTGACTGCTCTGGCTATGGGGGGAGAGGGGGTTGCAAGGCCAGGGTTAGGGGGGTGGCGGTGTCCCTTCTCGAACTTGGTCTAGACTGCTGGGGGCTTCTTTCCTAACTATGAGTGGCACCTCACACAAAGAAACTCTGAAAACTTGGTTCACATTTTTTAATAACATGGCACATTTACATTACACAAGAAGGCTCCTCCAATGAGACATGCTAGAGATTCCCGTTGCCTCCCTTCCTGACTGAGTAGGATCCGGAAAGGACTTTTTTTTTCTTTTTCTTTTTTTTTCTTTTTTTTCTTTTTTCTTTTTTTTACATACAAGAGAACAGCAGAAAGGCCTGTACAGAACAACCCCTTTACAATGCTGAGAACCTACCACTACAGTTCCAGTGCACAGAATCCTTGGGATTTTTTTTTTTTTAGTTGTTATCTTAAAAAACAACAAAACAAACGAAACAGATAAAAGAAAAAAAGAAAAAGAAAAACACTGCACACATCTGGTGTCCACAAAAATCTGAATTCACAACTAAACCTTCAGTTGACTACTAAAATAGATATCTCTCTGCTGTTAAAAACAATGGTCTGTAGTTTACATTTTTTTCTTTTTTGGGGGAAAAAACCAAAGAAACAGGATAACAATGTCAGGTAGCACTTTTAATATACTAGAGGACCAAATGGAACTAATTTTTATTTCTTACATGTATTTTACAGGCCAGTAGACAAGATATATTGTATTTTTTCTCGGCTAGTAAAGTCATATTCTCTCCAAATATGTAGACAAGAGGGTTAATGTCTTTATAAAAGTGTCATGAAGACATTAAGACTGATGAAAACTCACTCACACACACAGGTGCATACACACACACACACACACACACACACACTTGCACAAGAGCACACGCACACACACTTCTCTCTGCCACTTTTCGCCCTCTGTAATTCCTGATGGCTCTTACACGATTTACTTCCCAGGCTCCCATTTCTCATTGAAATATCAACTATTCACATTGGGCTCCATATACCTTCAATTGGTCAGTTACCTTGGAAACATACCCATCCTCGGAGAAAACCGGTACAGCTTTCTTTCAGGACCTGTGTGAGTATCCTTGAATCACATTATGGAAGAAGGAAGTGTGGACATGCTATGAGATAGGACTCCGGGGCTGGGGGTGAGGAGGGCATGGCTCCCACTTGAAGTTGTCTGCATCATCATGGCATCAGAGGTAACCAGAAATCCTGGTGACCTGTCTGTCTTGTCACCTGTCTGGCAGACACGGCCCACCTGCCCCTGATTATCAAAGAACAATCCCATCTTCCCTAGGCAAAGCTGCTTCTGGTTCTTAGTTATACTTCTGGGGATGGGGGATGCACCTTTCTCCATTTCGCCCCAGGAAGACCACAAGCAACAACTTCAGATGCAAAGTTCCAGCCTGGGTTCCAGATTAAAAACAACAACAAACAAACAAACAAAAAATGGGGGAGGGGTGCTTCTCCATTTGAAAAACAAACCGGAAAAAAAAAAAAAAAAAAAAAAAAAAAGAAAAGAAAACAGTTGTATGTATAACGTGTCAGGTAAGCGCTTGTTCAGGGAAAATATGACCTTAAGTATGTTGTAAATGGACTTGAAAAGGCTCCTTTGAGTAAGTCGGGCTTTGGGGAAAGCCTCCTATTCATTGCATAGTTGAAGGGATTAGCAGATGGGAACGCGGCCTCCTCCTCAGAGGGCCGAGTTCGCTGATATTAGACTTGTAAATAGCACATCTGAAGAAGTATTAATGTATTATGTTACTTAATCTTTACCTATTTACATCTGTACAAGTAAAGCTTTCGTCTTTTATCTTTTGCATATAGGAACCGTCAGCTCATGAAGCAAACTCTTTTTACACTCTATGTACACGCCTCCTCCTCTGAGACAGCTCGGGGTGACGGGTCGATGCCCCCCACCCCACCCCCTTTATCATCAGATCCTTGTGTGTCGTTACCTTCACCGTGTTGGTTCAAATCAAAGTTTTATGCAAAGAACAACAGAACTAAAAAGTAAGGAAGTTTAAGAACAAACAGGACCTGGCTAAAAGGTCTGAAAAATTCCAACATTAATTAATATACAAAAACATTTCAACATCCAAACGGAGTCTCTGTCCAATTTTTTTTTTTTCCAGGGGAAGAACTGGAGCTCTGCACCTCTCAGATCTGGGGGCGCAGGAGTTGTCTCTTGAGTCTTGGGGGAGTACCCCTAGGGTTTCTCCCCAACTCTGAGGTCCACCTCGTTCCTCCAGGGCTTATCGAGCTTCGATGTCTTTCAGTGTGTGGGACGGTGGCCTCTCTCGGATTTCAGCCGACAGGGGCGTAGTCCTCCGGGGGGATCCCGGGCGGCCCCCCAAGGTGGAAATGAGCGGAGGTGGGGCGCTGAGCGCCGCGGTGGGCGGGGTCTTGTTGAGCAGTCCATTCTGGTGGCCCGCGGTAGGGCTGATGCGAGGGTAGTGCATACTAGGCAGGCCTGGCGTGAGCAGGCTCGGGTGTGGGAGGTGTCCGTCCAGAGAAGCGGGGTGCACCGGGTGCAATCGTGGGTGCTCGTAGTCCTCCCGAAGCACGTGCAGCCGCTCACGCTCGTCCAGGTGTCCGCCCCGTTCGTGCTCCCGTCGAGGGTCCACAGCTAGCGGGTGGTGGTGGTGATGGTGGTGGTGGCTATAATCATGAGGCTCCCTGTCCCTGAAGGAGCGGTCGGCTTCGTACAACCGGGGTGTGGAGAGCCGGTGCAGGGGGTCGTTCCGGAGCAGGAAGTCCCTGCCTAGAGGGTCCCTTCGGTGCATGTCCAAGTCACGGTAAGGATCCCTCAAGGGGTCCCGCATGGGGTCCCAGTGGAAAGAGGGGTATGGGAAGCGCTCCCCCCCTGGGATCGGGCTGAGGCCCATAAACGGGGTCATCATGCGTGTCCTGTCCAGACTACCGATACTGTTCATGGCATGGATGCCAGTCACTCCCACGGTCATGGGCATGGATGCCAGAGGCCCTGGGTGCACGCTGGCGCTGGCTGAGGAGCTGGGTGGAGGTACCTCTGAGGTCCTGTGGGCCTGCGGGGCCTCTGTGGGTAGGTCGTGGTCTTCCTTGCGTTCTTCTTTGACCTTGACCTCGGCGCTCTTCTTGGGGTTCTCGTAGGCCGGCTCACCCTTGCGTGGCTCGGCCTCCCGGCTAGAGGTGCTGTTGGGCCTGGTGCTATCCACACCTGGTGTCCTCACGTAGGGTGACGGCACCCGGGACAACTGCTTGGGTTCCTCGCCTGCCACGCGTCCCTCGTGGCTGTGCCCGTCTCTCTCGGGCAGGTGGCCTTCCTTGGCTTTGTGCTCTTCGGTGGTCAGGTCCTTTCGGGATCCCGAGTGGTCTCTCTCCCTCTCTTTGGGTTTATCTTTCTCACGAGCCTCAGTATTCAAATGACCCCTGGTCGTCGGATCGGTGGAGCTGCGGTTATGGCCCAGGGCGCTCACCGGGACGGGAGGTGCTGGGGAAGGATGGCTGGGGTGTCTTTTCTCAACGCTTTCCCTGTGAGGGGGAGAGGGGGGAAAAATGAAATGGGCTTGCCAACCAGGCAAGGATCGCTCAATGAGATGGTGGTGTGAGGACGGACTAGATCACCCAGGTAGTGGGCAGCGGCCTGCGGCAGGGCAGGGCCAGCCACCTTCTTTCATCCAGATTCTAGAGGCAGCTTCATGGGTGAAGGCCTATGGATGTGGGTGAGTGGGGGTCCTAGGGACCTGCCTTGACCAAGGTCACCAAGGATGTGTACTGTGGACCAGGGAGGTCACTGAGGAATACTGCAAGACAGTCGACCTGTTTAGCTTCTCAGGATAGCTTTGGGTTAAGAACACAGCCCAAACACAAATTAAAGACCTTTCTTCTATAGAGTTGAGGTGGGGAAGGGTTTAATATAGACACGAGGGGGGTTTTGCAGCCGCTGACTCCTCGAACAAAAAGCACTACTTCAGGCTGAAGAATGTAGATACACACTAAAGGTGGTTGGAAAGGTAGCCCAACCCTCCAGATTACTGGAGTGTCAGGGAGCTCCAAGCTGATGTGCAGGCAGACCAGGCTATAGCGGACATGGGGGTCAGAAAACAGAACCTCACTGATGCTGTAGGAGAGGAACCAGGAAGAGACCATGAAAGGAAACTTTTAGGGACCTGGCTTGGTCAGGACTTGTCTATGGATGGGGGATAAGAGACAGAAGAAGAGAAAACAGTTGAAACCCTGGGAGTCAAGAGGCAGAAAGCTGATGCGTCTTAGGATGGATGTGTAGTAGTAGATACGGGGAGAAACCAGAGGTTGTGTGGACCAAAAGTGGCAGAGATCAGAGCGCAGAGGACAACAGTGAGGGGCCTGGGGAAGCTGACCTACAAATTCTGCTTCCTGCTAATACACAGAGACTGACGAGAACAGCCTTAAAGGGGAAAAGAAGAAGAAGAAAAACATCTCTCAAGTTTCCTGACTTCAATACAAGAGGCCATTTCTCCATCAAGAAAAACCAAAGTAGGCAGCATGATGGATTATGAGACATTTTATCAGTTCATTTTTCTGAGACAGGGTTTCTCTAGGTAGCCCTGGCTGGACTACATAGACCAGGCTGGCCTCAAACTCACAGAGATCCACCTGTCTCCACCTCTGAAGTTGGGATTAAAGGCATGTGCCACTTTATCGGTCATATTTAGAACCTGGAAAGTTGACATCTTTTACATTACCAGGGCATATACATGGACAATACACAAAGTAAAGGTAAGTCAAGGACCTAAGTCAAATTAGAATTTTTCTGTGTCTGCATGTGTGCGTGTCTACAGGTGCATACCATCTCTGTGGAAGTTGGAGGACAGTCTTGTGTGTTAGGCACAAAGGCAAGGTGGGACAAAATCTCTGGGATTGCACACACACACACACACACACACACACACACACACACATACACAAACGACTATGCCCAGCTCTGTATGGAGGCTGCGGATCTGAACTCTGGTCCTTACACTTGCAGGATTAAGTGCATCACCTACCAAGCAACCTTAAATTTCAATCCTAAGCACACAAAGAAATCACCCATAGGGGATGGGTTGTTTTGTCTGGTTTTTTTGCCAGGTCTCTCCTGGTAGGACTTAATCAGTTTTTCCTTCAAAATGAAAACAGCCTAAAGAAAAGAATGTATTTTGTGAAGAATGCCTATGGCTTGCTGCACAAAAAAACACTGAGACATTGCTTCTTTGCAGACAGAATTTTCAGGAAAGGGTTAGTTAGTACGGAGACAACCATGGTTCATAAAATTAATAATTCCCTGGAAAACGGGACGCAGAGCAGAGCTTTTCTGGTGCTGCTGTCTAAATTCAGATTAGTAAAAACAACAACAAGGGCATGGTACTACTGGTTGCCTGTGAGCCCCCGGGGGTCTTGGGTCTGGATGACACTTGAGAAAAAAGAGGATGAGGTAATGTAAACATGGCTTACTAGAAGCAAACGAAAAGGGAGCGGGGGGGGAAAAAAACAAATAAATAAATAAAAGAGCAACCGAAAAACAACAAAAACCCAAACACAAAACCTATGGGTGATTGGATGGACTTCGACTCAAACACAAACATGGCGGATTCATGCTGTGTGTGTCTGGCTCCAAGCTCCAACTGCTTGTCTACAGGAAGATGTCTACTTGGACACACTAATGTTCCAGGGACTCTGGGTGGCTGGTAAGCGTCCCTGCTTCTGAGACCGGCACCTTGCACTGTATTCTAGTGGTAGCTTAAGGTCCCCATCGGCTCAGGTGCCACAGAGTTGTGCTGCCTGGACAGGAAGTGGGCGGGGCTACAGAGGTCTGTAAGCACAAGGCTGGGGCATGGGGGAGGGGGAGGCGGCTGGTTCTGACTGGCACAGGGCGGCACAGGGCGGTTTCTTTTCGTACCTTTCCTTGTCATCCTTACTAACGGAGGAGTCTCGTTTATCTACATCTCTATCTCTGTCATGGGCTGCAGCGGACGCACTGCGCTCCAGCTCCCCCGGCTTCAGCCAGGGCGGAGGGGTCGGGAACGACGGAGGCGTTCGGTGCAGCCGGTTCCAGGGCTCGTGAGGATTGCTAAAGTTCTGCACACTGGGGCTATCCTTGTGGCCGAACACTGAGTTGGGTGCTGAAATGGTGAAGTGGGAGAACAAAAAAGGTTTCAGAGAAATCTCGGTAGAGGCCTGCCGTAGTGAAGGTACTTACCAAAAACTTTAACAGCATTCAGAGTTAAAATGAATACATGTTATTGGCAGCTGGAAAAGGAAAGATTAACACACTCATTAGAGGGACTCTCGTCCTACACTGCAGAAGCAACTCACAGCTTAAAAAAATAAAAAAATAAAAAATAAAAAACTCAATGAAGAGGAAAAAGTGAGAAAGGACGGAGGAGCAAGTACGCAGATACCCCGTCGGACGGATGTGGGCATGCAAAGTTCCAGGCATGCAGAAAGGTGCATCATGACGGTATGACAGATGAATAGGCCAGCTCGGCAGAATCCACTGGTCCTCGGTCTACCACACACTGCCGAACGCTACTCGTTACAATGAACATCCAAAAAGACCATGCGGGATCGCATCCTGGGCAATGCACGGATCTGCATGCTGTTGTTTTTTTTGTTTGTTTATTCGCTTGCTTGCTTCCTTTTCCTTCTTTTCAAGACAAGGTCTTATGGATCTCTGCATGACCTCAAACTCCCTAAGCAGCTAAGGCTGAGGCCTAATGCCTCCACCTTCCCAACAGCTGCGATTACAGGCTTGTGCCATTTCGTTTTTTCTGTACTGTTGGGAATGGAGGACTTCCAGCATGCCAGGTCAGGTTCTCTACCCAAGGAGTCATCCCTGGGCCTGGTATATTCTCCATTGTACATTTTTCAATCTTGCTACATCAGAAGTAAAGTGAAAAAAAAATATATATTTTCTTTTCAGCTATAGCCAAAGACAACTTCTTGTAGTGACTGAGCACATCACCGTTCCTGATGCACAGAGCCTGTATCAACAGTGTGCTCTGCTTACAGCAGCGGCCTCTGTACTTAAACCCGACGTCACTGCTAAACCTGTTTTTGGAATGCTCTCACCCAAATGTGTTTTTGACATACCCTCTATTAAAACACACACACATTTATGTATTTTTACTTTATGCCTATGGGTGTTTGCCTGCATGTATGTATATGTGTGCCATATGTGTGCCTGATGCCCAGCCTATAGAGGCCACAAGGAGGCTTCAGATGCCCTGGAACTGGAGTTACAGATGGTCATGAGCTGTCACACGGGTGCTGAAAAACCAAGCCTGGATCCTCTGTAAAAAGCAGCAAGTACCCACCAAGCTACATCTCTCCATCTCCAAATGTCACGATTCTTTCATGGAACCTCCATTTTCATTTTGTTTTTTCAACAGGGTCTTACTGTGCAGCTCTGGCAGGCCTGGAACTCTCTCTACAGACCAGGCTGGCCTCAGACTCAGAGATCTGCCTGCCTCTGCCTCCTGAGGGCTGGGATTAAAGGCGTGGGATTAATGGGATTAAAGGCCACCACACCCGTCCCTTCCCTCTGTTTCTAGATGACTTTTGGTGGTGCTGAGGAAGGAACTCCAGGCCTCACCCATGCTGGACAAGCTCTCTATCACTAAGCCATGCCCCTAGGCCCTCCCAGGGAGATTTTAGGCAAGTGCTCTGTCCCTGACCCATATACTCAGCTTAAATTGGTTTTCCCTGAAAGTAAAATCTCCTTTTCCTCTCAAAGGTCTAAAGCCATATATGGGTCAGAGAAATCGCGCAAGGGAGATATAAAAAATGGAGAAGTACTCACTAACTGAAGGATTTCCAAGTCCCCCGAAGGCATTGCCGCCGACTGCAGCAAGGCCCGTGAACGTAGACGGACGGTTAAAAGGCTCTGTGAATGAGACGGGGAAGGAAGAGACAGTGGTCAGGGACATGTCAGAGAGGAACACAGGTGGCCCGGGAGCTGGCAACGCAACAGACCCTCTGCTGCACCTTGACTCTCCCGCTGGACCGTAAGGGTATTCCTGCGCTTTGATATAGGCACTGGGTTAGCAAGAGTCCCAAGGGGTTCATTTCCCAGAGTGCCATCCTTTCTAAGACTCCAGCTTTGCACTTGGGATGACACTGGGCAAACTCAGGACCCAGCATTCTAAGCTGCCTTCCTGCCTGCCAAAGGTTTCTCTCTCTCATGGCTCCTTTACCTCAGGCTGCCTTCAAACTTGATCTAAGTCAAGGCTAGACTTGAGCTGATCCTCTTCCCACGTTTCTATCTCCTGAGACTACAGGCATGGACAAAGATGATACCAGGCTGCAGAGAGGGCGCAGTGGTTAAGAGTACCGCCGCTCTTCCAGAGGACCTGGGGTTCGATTCCCAGCACCCACAGGGCAGCTCACAACTGTCTGCAACTCCAGGTCCCAGGAACATGACACCCACTTCTGGCCTCTGAGGGCAATGCAGGCACATGCACAGGCATTCATTTAGACAGAACACCCATACATGTAAAATAAAATAAAAGCTGGGTGGCAGTAGCATATGCCTTCAATCCCAGCACTTGGGAGGCAGAGGCAGGCAAATCTCCTGGTGAGTTGAGGCTGGCCTGACCTATATAGTGGGTTCCAGGACAGCCAGGGCTACATAGAGACCTTGTCTCAAAAAAATCCAAATAATAATAATAATAATAATAATAATAATAATAATAATAATAATAATATAATTCTCCTATATATTCCTCACCAGGCACCACTGCCTTCAACTGACTGCACACTTCCCAGAAATGTTAAACGGACAGGCACAGGAAGTCTGCCTCTCCTAAGAAGAGACATGTTAATAAAGTGTGGAAAACCCAAAGTAAAGAGCACAGTTCTTCAGCTCAGCTGTCTCACAACGCTTGTGGCATCTTTCTTTCTAGCTGTTAGAGGACTCATAGGTGTCCTCTCTAGGTAGGGTGAGTGTACTCTAAACCCACATGTTCTGAGATGCCAAGGGATACTTCCCTGTTCCCAGCCCCCTGTGATGGTTCACACCAAATGCCAACTTAACTGGATCTAGAATCACCTGGGGGCGGGGGAGGACCTCTGGGCACAGATGTGAGGTAGTATCTACATTAGGCTGAGATACTCTCAGTGTGTGTGTACCAGCCCACTGGCTGGGGGCCTGGACTGACCAAAAAGGAGAAAGTGAGCTGAGCACCAGCATCCATCTCTCTCTCTGCTTCCTGACTGTGGATGTGACCAGCCGCCTCACACCGCTGCTACCAGGCCCCGCCCACTCTGTGGTCAGAGACCCCAGGGTCCCTCTGTGGAAGCCTTAGCGGGTGCCATGACTAAAGCTTCCAGGAGGATCCCCCCATCTTTTTGACTCACCTAGGTGAGCGGCAGGGTTGAGAAAGTTACTGTGATGAGGTGGTGGCCCAAAAGGGGTCCCAGTAGGATGAGCAGCACCTGCAAAATCAAACCAACAGAACAAAGCTAGAGTTTAGAAAAAGCCCTTGCCAAAGGAACCGAAGAAAATGCGTTGACGTCAAATTCCATTGCATCCACAGCTCCTGCAGATACAACTTGGTAACAGACAATATTCCTGTGAGGGACAAAAGAAGTCGTCCCTCCCATCTTTTCCCAGTTGGACTGGTGGCCCACTTAAGCTTTCGTCAACTTGATACCAAGCTGGAGTCATCTGGGAAGAGGGAACTTTATTGGAGAAGATGCTCCCGTCAGATTGGCCGGAGAGGAAAGCTATGGGGGCATTTTCTCCATTAATGATTGACATGGGTGGTACCACCCCTGGGCAGGTGGTCCTGGGTGGTCTAGGAAAGGTGACTGTGAGCCTACTGTAGAGCGAGCCAGTGACTAATGATCCTCCATGCCCTCTGCTTCAATTCCTGTCCCCACCAGGTTCGAGCCCTGACTTCTCTTCATGATGGACTGTAAGCTGAAAGAAATCATTTCTTCCCCAAGTGGTTTTTGGTTATGGTGTTTTATCACAGCCACGGAAAGCAAACTAAGATGGCTAGCCACCACGAAAAGTCATTTGCTGCATGCGTGTGTGCATACATGTGTGCATATGTGCAAATATGTGCCATATGGTGTCCTGGGGCTAATGGGGTGTGTCTTCTTCAGTCACCCTGTACCTTTATGGTCTATCACAGAACCTAGACATTCTTACTGCTACTCTGGATCACCAGTGAGCTCCAGGGATCCTCATGGCTCCACTTCCCCAGCTCTGGGATTAGAAATGCACACTGCCGTGCCTAGCAGCTATATGGGTTCAGGTCCTCATGCTAGCCGGTAAGCCCTTCACTGATGGGACCATCGTCCCCACAAGTATCTCTGTATGAAGTTGATGGTAGCAACATTAGGCCTGGGTAGAGGGATGGGGTACATCCAGGGCACAGGGAGCTTTTATAACAAAGTGTCTGCAGAGATACAGGTTTGCAAACACTGACGTGAGGTCATCCCTGCAGGACTTCTTAGGCGCCTCTAGAGTAGAGTGGCGGGCCAAGGGCTTCCTCTTCAGCACATCCGGAATGAGTTTTTCCCTTCATAAGCGGTCCTGATGCTGCAGACAGTGCTGCACTGAGACCCTTGCCAAGTCCCATTCTCATTACTGAGGGGCATGTAGGTTCTTCACACCCACTGTAAAGGCTCTCACAAGGCTCACAGCACCAAAGGTACTGCCAGGAGCTGACACTGAATGATGGGAGGCTAAGCCTTCTTAACCTCCCAATTTCCAGTGCTAGGAAAAGATATTTCATTCCCGTTTTGAACCTCCAAATCCTCAGTGTGGCTCAGTTGATGGGATGCTTGCCTGGAGCGTGCAGAAAGCTGTGGGTTCCATCGCCAGCGCTGCATAAACTGGGTATGGCAGCGTGTGCCAGCCATGCCAACACTGAGGAGGTAGAGGCAGGAGGACCAGGAGTTCAAGGTTATCGGCAGTTATACATGGAGTTCAAGGTCAGCCTAAGCTAGGAGACATAATCACAGAACTAAACCAGATGAAATAAAACATCAAGGATCAAGTAACTGGCTTTAATATTATTAATATTAATATAAATCTATTTCACCTGCCAGGGAACCCAGGTTTAATTTACAGTTCTTTTTTATCTGACTACATTTTCTTCTTTGTTTTCTATTTTGTCAATTTGAAATTTTAAATTACATTTACTTACTGTGTGTGTGTGTGTGTGTGTGTGTGTGAGAGAGAGAGAGAGAGAGAGAGAGAGAGAGAGAGAGAGAGAGAGAGAAGTGGATGCATGCTTATGTGCATGTGTGGAGGCCAAAGGACAACTTTATGGGAATTAGTTCTCTCCTTCTACCATGTGGGATCCAGAGATCGAACCCAGTTGATAAGCTTGGTGGCACACACCTTGACTCCCCGAACCATCTTGCTGGCCTAAATTTATTATTACTTTAAAATTTTTGTATGTATGAGTGTTTCGCCCACATATACATATACATAGATATCACCCATGTTCCTGGTTCCTGCAGAGGCTAGAAGGTGTTAGATTCCCTGGAAGTGAAGTTACAGTTTTGAGCCACCATGAGGGTGCTGGGAATCGAACCTGGGTCCTCTGCAACAGCAGCAAGTGCTCTTAACGGCTGAGCCATCTCTCCAGCCCCTCAGTTTATATTTCTTTAAAACACATCAGATCCCTTTCCTGCAGGAAGCTGGGGAAGGAGGGGAGAGAGAACAGAAGTGTGTACATGTTTGTGTGTGTGTGTGTGTGAATTATGGAAGGACAGTATTCCTAAAAGCTTCACTCATTAATGCTGGCTGGAAAGGCAGCCCTAAGGAGGCTGGGGAAGCAGCCATGGCTATCTTGCTTCACCAAGGGCATCTGAAGGACACTCAGACACGAGTCCCAGACTCTGGGGATTCAAACTCGGGGTCTTCACACTTGTATGACAAACAGTTTTGCACTGAACTGTCTCTCCGGCCCCCCATTTCTCTTTTGCATCACTGGTCCCTGGAGACAGCAAGGGTCGTGTGGGCCTGGGTTTGCAGAGTAAGGCTCAGCACATAAGGACACACGCTGAAGTCTCAGGATTTGAAGGCACCTAAGGGGTTCTCTATCCACATATCCTGAGAAGTAAAATCCAACTTCTCATCTGCATAAAGTGAACTTATTCTATCGCCTTCATTAGTCACCACCAATGTTGCCAGCCAAACAAAATTTGGGCCACATACTGTGTAGAACATGCTAGTTAATGCTCTGACAAAGACCCAGGCCCCCGGGGATGCCCGTGGTTCCAGGATTATTGAAGCAAAAGGAGCCAATTCATCCATTTGGCTGCAATGAAGTCCTGGGAGAAATCTCTCTATTTTGCTCCCAAAATTGCTCTCCACATACCCTTGTCTCAGAGCTAGGTGCCATGGTAACAGAGCCTTCAAATACATTCCCCAGGCAGAACCCACGGGAGGGAAACCTGAGGCCCTGGCAATTCCATCCATCCCTAAGGGTGACTTATTTGCTTGGACCACAGGGCTACTGTACTGATGTCTCTACTTTTCTCTTGCTCAGTGCAAGAGTCAATGGGTCTGCTAAACATGAAACTTGGCTCGGAGCCTAGGAAGGCGGCCGGCAGGATGGATGTGGAACACGTTCCCTAAGGGTCAGAAATGGTGGACTCCTCCACTGTTGCTGTTCCTCAGGATAAATTCTGATTCAGACAATGAGCACATGAAGGCACCGTGCTTGTCACGACAACTAATGGAGCACGCCACCATTCTCAACTATTTGCTGAGCTCTGTGGCAGAGACGGCATCCTAAAGGGCTGCTTTAAGAAATACTGAGTGGGCTGGAGGTGTAGCACATTGGGTAGAGTGCTTGGCCAGAAGAATGCATGAAGACCTGAGGTGCTTCAATCCCCAGCTTGACATAAACTAGGTGTGGTGGCACATGGGCTCTGATTCCCAGCCCTCGGTTAAGTGGAAACAGGAAGACCAGAAGTTCAAGATCAGCCTCGGCTACAGAGAGAGTTCAAGGCCAGCTTAGGCTACATCAGACCCTGCGTCAAAAGAGAGGATGGTGGGGGAGGAGGAAAAGGAAAGAGAAAAAAAGAGAAAAGAAAGCCAGGTGTGGTACCATGCACTCCAGGTACTCGGGGTGGAGGAGGCAAATCTCAGAGTCTGAGTCTAACCTTGTCTACAGAGTGAATTCCAGGATAGCCAGGGCTACACAGAAGAGACCCTGTCTTGAAAAACCAAAAAGACTGAACAGTAGCCAAGTGTGGTAGAACTGTGGTCACCGTACTCGAGAGGCCGAAGCAGGGACTAAATTCAAAGTCAACTTGTCCCACAGACGGACTTCCAGACCCACCAGGTTGCCTCAAAAAAGGGAAGAAAACACTGAATCATTAAGGACACTTGGTACCAATAGGACCTGTGTTGGTGGTTTTTGTTTTGTTTTGTTTTGTTGTGTGTGTGTGTGTGTGTGTGTGTGTGTGTGTGTGTATGTGTGTGTATGTGTGTGTATGTGTGTGTATATACATTCATTTGCAGGCAGGTGCTATGTAGACCATGCTGGGCTCAAACTCAGAAAGGTCTGTCTGCCTCAATTCCACCACACTCAATTCCATTTTGTTCTTTGAGGCAGGATCTCTCACTGGCTTGGAACTCACCAATAGAGCTAGGCTAGCTGGCCAGTGAATCCCAGGGGCTGGCCTGTCTCTGCCTCTGTGCTGTTGTAATTACAAGTGTGTGCCAGCACACCCAGCTTGATTAGTTCTCGGCCCGTGGTGAATAAAAGAGGTGGGCATCGATGAAGCAGGACCCATCTCCTTAGCCATTGCTGGGGGGGGGGGGGGGCGGCTACCTCACAAGCTGGTATAAATTGTATTCAGTAGTTATTAAGAGACGGGGGAAACCGAGTCCCCACCTTTCTGCACCAGCCCACCCTCTGAGCTCACCAGCAGCAGAGAACAAAGTGGAAGGTCGTGCCAGATCATGGGGATGGTGGATGGCTCCAAAGAGACTAGGGCCCGGCGGACGGCTCAGGAACTCAGGTTTCAGCCCGAAGTCCAGCTTGTGTGGGTCTGACTGCATCTGTTTCTAAAACAAGAGGAAGGAGAGGGGATGAAACCAGGGGAACGGCAAAGAGGAACCAGTGAACCACCAAGACTGGTCGGTCAGTCAGGCTCCAGTGTAGAGACGGTGTGAGAGCAAAGGCTTCGGATGCCAGGAAGCCAGCCTGGCCTAGAAGGTGACATCTGCTTCCTACATCGGAAATGTCTAACGGTCGAACTAGGGCTTGACCTTTGACAAATGGTCCAGTTTGAAGGATATAACCAGATCCTAGTTACTCCAAAACTAGTACAACTCCTCACATAGGCCATTACTGTGCTATCAAGGCCTAGTTTGTAAGTTCTTCCTCTGCCCCTCCATCTCACACAGCCCAGACTTGGCCTGGCCTCAAGTCCACTGTGTACCCAAGGCTGACCATGCCCTCCTTACCCTCCCGCCTCCGCCTCTACAGGGGTAAACCATCATGTCTTATGTGGTGCTAGGGATGAAACCCAGAGCTTCCTGCATGGAAGACAAGCATGTCGCCAGCTGAGTCACATGCCTAGACCTGGGCCTTTTTGTTTGCTTTGAAGCAGTTTCATGAAGGCCAGGCTACCCTCAAACTTGTTACATACTTGAGGGTATCCTAATCCTTCTGTCTCCAGCTCCCCAGTGCTGAGATTACAGAGTGGGCACCACCACGCCTGATTGCAAGCCCCATCCCCCTGCAAAGATTTACTTTGTTTCTGTTTATTGTGGGATGTGTGTGTGTGTGTGTGTGTGTGTGTGTACACGCACACACGCGCGCGCGCATGGGCGTGTGCATGTGCGTGTGTGTGTTTGGGGTGCTCACAGAGTCCAAGAAAGGGTAAAAGATCCCCTGAAGCAGAGTTACAAAGAGTTGGAGTTATAAGTGGCTGTGAGCCATCCAGATGGGTTCCTGGAAGGAACCTCAGTTTCTCTGGTTTGGGTTTGTTTTGTTTGTTTTTTGTTTTGACAACTTGAAGAGGATAGGGTCATTTAGGAAGAGGTGACTTCAACTGAGAAAATGCCTCCATCAGACTGGCCGGTGAACAGGTCTATGGGGCATCTTCTTGATGCATGATGGATGTGGGATGGCCTAGCCACTGCGTGTGGTGCCAACCCTGGGCAGGTGGTCTGTCCTCATAGCCTCTGCTCGGAGTTCCCTCAAGTTCCTGCTGTGACTTCCCTCAGTGGTGGACTGTGACAAGGAGGTGTAACCCTTTCCTCCCCAAGTTGCTTTTGCCCCCAGTATGCACCACAGCCACAGAAAGCAAACTAAGACAAACAGCAAGTGTACTTAATGGCTGAGCCATCTATCCAGCTCCTCTCCCTGCCAGTTTTAAAATGATAGCATTTTAAAGCTCATTACATTAGGAATTCTGCAAGAACAATCTCATGAATAAAGTTAATTGCCCAATGGCTCTTTGTCATAGTCGAATATATTGCAACACATTCATTGAATCACTGTTATATATTTAAACACACACACACACACACACACACACACACACACACACACACACACACAGAAGCTGGGGAGAAATTCAGGGAGTAAAGTACTAGCCAGGCAAAAATAAAGATCTGAGTTTGACCCCTAGAATGCACCTAAAAAAAAAAAAAAAAAAAAAAAAAGCTAAGTGTAGTTGTGCATGATTATAATCCCAGCGCCTTGCTCATCAGCCAGCCTAGCTTACAATGTGAACTGCAGGCTGATGAGAGACTGTCTCAAAGAGCAAAGTGGTTGGTTACTGAGGGACAACATGTTGACACTCACAAGTATACACACTTGTACATGTACAACGTACATGTACACTCATTACACACACACACACACACACACACACACACACACAGGGGTATCTTTTCCTTCCCAACTTCCATCAATTACCAGATGCTTGAACTGTGTAGAGGCACTACCGTGTGAAGTCTACTTTTACATGGACTCACTACTTCCTCGCCAGTAGCTCAAATTAGCTCCGTTCCCTCAATGACTACAGATGGACCCACCATCTTTTCCTTGGCCCCTACCCAGCATCATTCTGGACGCTGGTACCCATCTGAAACGGCAGGACATCAAAGGTGCCCATCTCCCAGACTTCTGGCAGCCTTCCCTCCGGGTCGGCTTCCTGCCCCCCAGAGTGACCCTGTCCCCCGCTCCTAGCCGCACATCCTGTGATGCTCCTAGCTGCATGCTCGGGGCCTGCTTCTATTTGGTCCTTGCCGTCTCCTGGCTTCCTCTGATGGCCTCAGCCATCTTGGCCCTACTCTTGCCCTGCTTCAAACTCTCTCCCATTCCAGGGAACCCTGGTCCCTGGCGTGTAATGGTGGAAGCCTTTACAAAGGACAGTCAGCTACACTGACATGGGTGTGAAAAATCACAGTCGAGGGAAGATAAGCCAAACCCCCACTCACCCATCAACCCTCTCTGAAAGTGAAACCTAGCCATGTTCCTCACCAAACACACAGAACCTTCATCGCTGTGTGTTCATATGCCTATGGGGGACACGGGGCATCTTTAGGTGTGGTTGGCAGGCACTGTCCACCTTCTATTGGAAACAGGGCCTGTCAATAACCTGGAGCTCACCAGGCTAGGCTGGCTAAGCAAGCACCCCTGGTCCATCTGTTTTCACTTCCTCAGCTCTGGAATTGTGAGTGTAAGCCACCATGACCTGCTGTTTTGGTGGTTTCCGGGTGTGTGTGTGTGTGTGTGTGTGTGTGTGTGTGTTAAACTCAGGTTGCCAAACTTGCAAGGCAAGCACTTGACTAACTGAGCTGTGCCCCCACCCCACTACTTTTTACTTGAATGTACACACACACACACACACACACACACACACACACACACGTGAGTCTCACTACTGAACACATACCGCAACGGGAAGATCAGTGCCCTTAGCCTGTCACGGGAAATATCCTGCAGGCCTAAGGTTTCCACAAATAATTCTTGAGTAACTAAGAGAATTAGTAAATGTATATTCAGGAGCGAGAGACGGAGAGATGCAATTTCTGCTCCAATCTATGGGGAATACCATAATGAAAGGCTCACTCTCAAGGAACAGCCAAACCCCAAAACCAAGCTTCTAATTCTCTGTAAATCTATAAAAATCTTCGGAGCACCTCCTTTAATTTAGTTGCCAAATTATTTAGTGCTAATATCGCACGGTAGACGGCGTGGGCTCATTAAGTGCAAATCAGGTCCACCAGGCAGAATGGGGGGCTTGGGGATTAGAAAATGTTCGCTGGGAGAGGAAGACGAACTGAGTCATCCCGGGTGTTCGAGAGGCCTGGCTAATTGAATTGGGATAATGAAAGCCAAGCCACCAGGGGCACTCTCATAGAACAGAAGTTGCTAAGAGAGCGGCCTCTCTGCCATCCTTCACCCCTTTAAACTCAGGGAGCTGAAAGGAAGACAGGGCTTACCTGCTGTTCCCCCTGTCCCCGTCACCCAGAACCCAGAGCGAATTGAAGTCATCATGCCAACCTAGTTAGCTTTCCAAACTACACCCATTTTCTAGCTGAGCTGAACTACAAGGGCTCTAATTATGCCTCGCCTGGCAATAAGGTAAAAGTGAGCAAGACTCACTGGCAGGGTGTGAGGGAGAAGCAGGTGCCTGGGAAATAAAAGACATGCCTTCGTTTCTCAAAGAGGAGGTGAGAGTTTTCTTTTCATTAGCTCTTATTTATTTCTGGGCTGCGGCATGGTCATGCCACCAATGTGTGCGTGGAAGTCAGGGGATAATTTTCAGGGGTCAGTTCTCGCCTTCCATCATGGCGGCAGGTCTGGGAATCGAACCCAGGTACTCAGAGTTGGCGGCAAGTGCCCTTCCCTGCCGAGTCAGCTCACCTCTTTTTTTAAAATTATTATATGTACACCTACATATAAATATACAAATACAACCCACTGAGTCCATTTAGTATTGCTTGTATATATGGGTTCGGGATTACTCGCTTGGTATTGGACGACCCATCAGGGTGCTCCCACCTAGACCGATTCTCTCCTCTCCGCAATCATTAATTGTTTAGAGCTCTTCGTCTAGGGGGAGGCCTTTGAGATTTCCCCCATCTGTGCTGCCATGTCAGCAGGCGGGTACAGGTTCACCCTCCTGTTTTAAATCATGGACCCCTTTCTCAGAGTGGTTCTCTTACATGGGGTTCAATAATCCCTTCTCTCTTTCCTTCCTCCCTCCCTCCCTCCCTCTCCTACTCTTTCTCTCTCTCTCTCTCTCTCTCTCTCTCTCTCTCTTTCTCTCTCTCTCTCTTTTAATTACATCTATCTGTCCACATAACATTTTATGTGGAGGCAGGAGGACCACCTGGAGAAGTTGCTTCTCTCTTCCCGTCATATGAGTGCTGGGGAAATTAAACTCAGGTTGTCAGGTTTGGTGGCAAGCACCTTTACCCACTGAGCCATTTTGCTAGACCCATCTCTTTTTTTGAAACAGGGTCTCATCTATAGATAGGTACAGTAACTGGCCAGAAAGTAGTCCTGGTATGTTCTAGCCTCCAGAAGGACTGGTGCCATGTCTAGAAGAGTAATCATTCAAGACTGTTCATTAGTGTATGTACAAGCAATGGGCACCCAGTACCTTCAACTTCTTGCAGGGGAGAAATGATCAATTTCATCCAAATCCATAATATGAAAAAAAAGTATCTTTTTAACTATTTTAAATATATTTTGAATTTATGTGTATTTGTGTCTGAGTGTGTGTATACGGGTATGCCCATGCAGGGGTGCCCTTGGAGGCTGAAAGAGTGCATTGGACTCTCTGCAGCTGAAGTTACAGATGGTTTTGAGCGGCCTGATATGGGTGCTGGGAACTGAACTTGGGTCCCCCGCAAGAGCAGTCAGTAGTCTTAACTGCTGAGCCATATCTCTAGGCCCTCAATTTTTTGGTTAAAAACAAACAAACAACAAACAAACAAACTGGCTGAGATATGAGTTAGCTCAGCTGGTAAAGGCATCCACCACCAAGCCTGGCGAGCCAAGTTTGACCCCTGAGACCCACGTGGTAGAGAGAACTGACTCCTAAAAGTTGTCCTGTAATCTACACACACACACACACACACACACACACACACACACACACACACTCACCCTAAAACAATGAATACATAAATAAAATGTAAATCCCAAATCCTGAAACACTCCCTGTTGGCTCTTCTCCAGTTTAAGCATTGTCTAGATTTTAATTCTTGCTTTATAGTAGTTCTATATAGATTTCCAAAAGCTTTATTTTATGAGTTAATCAATTTTTATGCCCTTTCCATTCATAAGTCCAACTCATTAAAAAGGAAAAGGACACCCAGGGGGTGATACTTGTTTTAGTGCTTATGGTTTCCCTCAGTGACAAAGAGATTTCTGAGTACCAGCTTGAAGACGGACTGGCCCTTCACCGTTCTAGTCTGTGAGGATCAGGAGTTCAAGGTTATCCTCAGCTACAAGCTGAGTCCTTGTCTTGCCTAGATGACCCGAGACTGTCTCAAAACAACAGGGCTAGTAATGAAAACCAAACCCTTCCTGCCTTGGCTCTTTGGGTTTAGTTTTTTTATGCCCCTCCACAAGGTTCCCGTGTTCCTGAGCCCGGCTCCACCCAGCTCTGCACAGGGAGAGTCACAACCAACCTTGACTTTCTGTTGGTGGTGATAAATCTGCCAGGCGATGTGCACATGCATGGCGCACCATTTTCCTGGTTTCTGGAATAAAAAAGAATAGCCTGGTCAGAAGGAAGACGTGTCAGAAAGCCCACTTTCATCGGTCCCAGGGTCCCTGCAAGATCTGGGCTATGGAGACTTCTTTTCTTTCATGAGAACGGCAGAGCTCTGTGTCACTCAAACGTTCCCATTAGCAGCTCTTCCAAGCTCAGGCATGAGGGAGTCAGAACCCACATCCCTTTGTCCTAAGTGGGCCTGAGACAACGGCTCCTTTACAAGGCAGCTCTCTGCCAAGGACAGGATGGCGAAGACCTGACTCTCTCTGTGTGCCTTGTCATCTCTGGGATCAGCAGGCAGGCCTAGTGAGCAGCAAGTCCTACCTAACAAATGCTGTCACGCTAACAGGCACCTCAGCTGTCCAGAAGAGCTAATTAGGGGCTGTCTGGGGACCGAATCAAAACAAGAGGGGGGACGGGCCCCCTCAAAGTGTTACACAGAAATGTGTCACATTCTTATTGCAGTCTGGCAACCTCAGATGTTTCACGGAGAGCCAGTAAGCCATGTGTGCGCGTGACTTTATTCACTTCCAGTTAAAAGAAGAGAAAGGGGGAATGAGGGACTGAGGAGGAATGAATGCCTTCCTTCCTGCAGGGATCAAGCCTCTCTTCTGCCTTCTGAAGAGCACATGTCAGTCAGTGCATGGTGCAAGAGAGGGCAGGGCCAACTCTTTCTGCTTAGCACGCACCTCTACACGCTCATTCAGCAGATACTACAAGGGGCCTTGCCCCGCCTCTGCAACAGCGAAGGGCAGAAGCACCTGGTTTCTGTACCAAGATGCTGCTCCTGATTTAGATCCAAGTCTGATACCAGGTCTGCTCTCTTCTAATAGAATTATGGGATGCTTGCGATCACAGATAACAGACCCACAGTAATGAGGAAAATAACCAAGACAGGGGCTCTGTGACAGTCAACAGCAGGGATTGGGTCACTCAACCACTGTCTGTCACCTGTTTTCTGCCCCAGCTCAGTGCCAGATAAGTCCGTCTGTACCCAGAGATCCCCGGCTGGCCAGATCCGGACCTCAGGAACATTCTACCTTCCCATCTTTCGCTGGGAGGGAGCTTACACAGGGCAGGTATACATCACTGAGCATTGAGGGCTCTGGGCAAGATAAACAGGCCCAACAGAGACCAACTATAGCCAGCCTCTGGCTTGTCCTTCCCCTTGTCTGTTATCTGAGCATAGGAAGGGGGAGGGCGGCTGAGTCGGGTGGCTCACAAGTTCAAAGCCAACCTGGGGTACGCAGCAAGAGCAAGACCTGGCCTCACAATAACAACAGTATGGCCTAGTCTGTCTGTTACATTTATGAAAAGATTGATATTTCTTTTCAAATATATGTACGTAGTGTGTGTGTGTGTGTGTGTGTGTGTGTGTGTGTGTGTGCAGTGCCCATAGAGGCCAGAAGAGGGTGCTGGATCCCTGGAAGCTGGAGTTATTAGCCTCTCAATATGGGCACTGGGAACCAAACTTGGGTCTTAGGCAAGAACAGCAAGTGCTCTTAACTTTAAGGCTATCTCTAGCCCCTTGTCAGTTGTACTAAGGAAAAACATAGTAGCCCAGCTTCCTCTAGCACTCAGAAAAAAAGAAAGAAAGGAAGGAAGGAAGAAAGAAATAAAAATATAGGCCACTTCCTATCCCCCTGTCTATAAAACCAGCCAGCATTAGTTGCTGGCACAGACATTCGCTCTGGCGTCTCTCCAGCTGGGTTCCTGCTACTGACTTGTAGTTTTTAACCCGCGGAGAGTCAGAGGTTGTAGAAACAGTTCCAGAAGAAGCTTTCCTTACCCTTAACATAGGTCTGAAAGGATCTGTCAACTGTGAAGAGAAAATGACAACTCGGTTACATGCCTGTCACTCAAACAATTGCCCTAATTAACAAATTTGTAGTGCTTCATTAGAAGGGGAAATTAAAATGTTAGAATTTTACTTTTAAATGAAGCCCTTTTAGAGAATAATTAACCCGTTTTCACACCATCCAAAGAACCAAGCGTCCCCCCCCCCCCCCCAGGAGTCTCAGAACATGCACAATGACAAGCCCCCCCCCCCACTTCTGCCCACAACCCCATACAAGTTTCACCAGCAGAGACGTGTGCTATACCAGCATGACTTGCATGTAACCTACACTATGAGGGTCCCCATTTTGACTGGTTCTCCCACAGGCCACCATGTGGGGCTCAGGAAAAGTAGTCAGTCCTCAGACTACAAAATGACATGGATGGGACATCTGGGAATGTCTGTCTTGTCCAGACCCTGTAGACCCAGGCTATCTTTGGTTTCGGTAAGTATGTGCCATATCTTGCCAAAAAAAAAAAAAAAAGGTCCACTAAAATAAAAAAACACTTAGAGGGTGGAATTATAAATGATGGTCAACAGACAAGCTCCCCTCTATGGAGAATCACTGCTTTCTGTTTCAGAGGCTAGCACAGCATCAATTATGAACAAATAACATAACTGGGGCATTATGGATATTTTATTTAGCTCTAGAGCATGCTCTGTCTATAAGAGCAGCGTGGTCCAGTAACTCCCTGACCTCAAATGAGAAGAGAAGGGTATGTGTATGTCTGCAGGGGGGGGGGGGGTGGGGGTGCCTAACTTCCAGGAAGAAAGTGCTCTGTGCTTTTCCATTCAGAAGATGCTACAGCAATTTCTTTTGTGCCAGAAGAGATGTTAGCAGCTATAGACAACTGACCAGTCAGATGGAAGGTAGACAGGCTGGCGGCATTTAATTTCTGGGCTCAGGATCTTTTTTTTTTTTTTTTTTTTAATCTGAGCCAAGTCATTAGCCCGTGGCGTTCCTGCATTCGGGGAGACTGTGACTTCTATAAGGGACAGGCATTTTCAGACATAAACCAAAGGTGGGGGTACCCAGTGGACCATCCTTGGCAAACGACACCCCCCCCCCATATTATCTGTGACCAAGCCTGACTTTGCACATACCCTTGGGTCCTTTTGGAGTAGAGTGTGGGGGACTGTTCCAGGCCGAGCAGCCACATCGATAGGGTTGGATGTCTACAAATTAATCAGACCACAGCTTAGGATACACAAGAAAGCCAGTTTTATATCCTCTCTTACAAACAGCAGAAACGAAGCATTATCTCCCTATTTTGTTCTGAATTATGACTTGTTGTTGTTGTTGTTGTTGTTTGGTTTTTTGAGACAGGGTTTCTCTGTGTAGCTTTGTGCCTTTCCTGGATCTCACTCTGTAGACCAGGCTGGCTGGCCTCACGACTCTTTTTTTAAAACTTTTATCTGTGTATGTTGTATGTTTGTGTTTGCAGGTGCACACACACGCCCGTCGAAGCCAGAGATTGACATCTGGTATCTTTCTCAATTGCTTTCTACCCTACTTCATTTTGAGGCAGGGTCTCTCTGAACCTGAAGACTTGGCTAGTAAGCCTACATACAGCCATGGGATCTGTCTCCATAGAGCCAAGCCTACAAAAGTATATTGTTGGACTAGGTAGGGTGGAGATGGGAGAGACAGAGAGAGAGAGAGAGAGAGAGAGAGAGAGAGAGAGAGAGAGAGAGAGCGAGCTGGGATAAAAGTCCCAACAGCAATCTGCACAACAAAGGAAATCCCTTATACTTACAGATGTTGGGGGGAGGTATCTGAGTTCACAGGGGTAGGGCCTGTGTGTGGGTTTAACACATTAGCCAAGGTACCAGGGAGGTTCTAAGGCTCTGATTTTGAGTTAGAGGGCTGGCTCAGCGTTAAGAGTGCTTGCTGCTTTTATAGATGAGCTGGGTTCAGTCCCCAGCACCCACATGAGAGGGCTCACAACTGCCTGGAACTCTATCTCCAAAGGAATCTGATGCCTTGGGCACTGCGTTCCCGTGCACATACACAGAGACACACAATTAAATGTTTCTTTTTAATCCTTAGGAAAAAAAAAAAAAAGAAAAAGAAATAAACAAAAGAAGCTGACGTTTAGGATACTAATCCTATTGTTCCACCCTACCCAGGGCCTTGCAAGGAGCTCAGCAGCTTAGGGAAGTACTGGGTAAGAAGTCAGATGTGGCTGGTCCCCTTTATAGGATCTAAGATGCCACACAGGCAACTCTTGCCCTCAAACCCTCTTTCCTGCTGACCCTCAGTTTTTCCTGCTTTACCATCCAATACTGAAAGAAACACTTAAGTGTACAATCATAATAGTATCCACATGAGGTGCATCTTTCCGAGGGCTGACAGTATGCTGCAGACACTAAGCTACCTAAATATCTTCACTGGTAGGTAATAACAAGAAATTACGCTCAGTACCTACTCGTTAGTGACGGTGGAAATGGGACAAGGGAATCTAATTTTGGGACGACAGAATTCTACTGCTGTTCTTTCAATACCCATCACCATTCTTAAATGTCACTAATAATATTAACGGCCTTGCTGGACATTTGTCTCCTGACCCAACAGCAATAACAAAAAAGCCCACTTCAAAGGGAATAGTTACTAATGTCTTGTGAGGAGATTTTTAAAAATAATAGTAGGTTTTGTTGTTGGTTTATTTCTGGCTGTTTCTCTTTTGAGATAGGGGCTCTTGCTATATAACCTTGGCTGGCCTGGAACTTGCTATGTAGAGCAGGCTGGCCTTGAACTCAAGGGATCTGTCTGCCTCTGCCTCTCAAGGACTGGGATTGAAGGTGCATGCCACCATGCTCAGCTGTAAGAGCTGTTTCCTTTTTTCAAAAATTAGAATAAGTAGATACGTTACTATCTATCCATCTGTATGTGTGTAGAGGTCAGAGGCCAACTTGAAGGAACCAGTTCTTTCCTTCTACCATGTGGCTCACCAGGATCCAGTTCAGTTCACCAGTCTTGGTGGCATGTGCCTTTACCTCCTAAACTGCTTTCCCAACCTCTTGAAACTTACTCACGTGTGTGTGTGTGTGTGTGTGTGTGTGTGTGGTGTGTGTGTGTGTGTGTGGTGTGTGTGTGTGTGTGTGTGTGTGTGTGTGTGTGTGTGTGTACACGTACACATAGATGTCACAGGTTGCACAGGGGGGTAGTTCAGAGGGTAGGTTGTAAGAGCCGGGTCTCTGCGTCTACCATGTAGGCTCTGGGGAATCGAACTCAGGTTGGTGGCAAGTGCCTTTACCCACTGAGCCATGGACTGGTCTTTATTTAAGTAGTATGGATCCCTCACACTAGATGTGAACTAGTTGGGGAACAGGGAGAAAAGCTCAAGTTTAGGCATGAAGCTTGCCTACAAGTAAAAGTAGGGAAAGAAGAGAGAGAGAGAGAGAGAGAGAGAGAGAGAGAGAGAGAGCAGAAGAAAAGCAATCAGCTGCTGTACAAGTAACAATTAAGCTGCAGTTGTTAACAGCCTGATTTGCATACATATGAAGAACTCCTCTAATGAACAGCAATCTACATATTCAATCAGGAAGATGGCCTGGAAAGGCTTATTTCAACACCGAGAGACACTTCCTTGCCCAGATGTAGTTTGTGGTGTGATTGGATAATTGCAAGTGAGGGAAATAGTCTAATTTATTAAATGACCTACCAGTCTGTTTGGGGACGCACTGGAGATTTGTCACAACCTAGTGGGGACAGACCAGGGTCTGAGGGATGACTGGAGAACAGGGAAAGGAATCTAAAAATCGCCACCACATGCAGCCATGGCAGTCACTGTCAAAGTCCTGTATACAGAGAGCCTGGCATTCAAGCTGCAGTTCCCTGCACAGAAGGGTGCTTTCAAAGACGCAGCATCCGACCCCCTAATGCCTTTTTAATTTCTCTTCCTGGTTCTGGTTTTTAGCACAACACACCTTTGAAAGTGCATGTGTTCAATCCAGGAGACTCTGGTCCCAAACTGGTGCTTGGGAATGGGAGGTGGGAGGAAACCAAATGGAGAGGGGACCAAAACCACACTACACGCAGTGCAGAACCTCAACCAAATGTGCTTGGCCACTGGAGAAGCATACTTCACTTCAGAAATTAGTATCTGAGTAGAATAAGGGCCATAAAATAGTATTTTGTATTCTCTGGATGCCATGTGATTCAACCTGGGGACTTGTGTATGGAATGGAGACAAGTGGTCTATGTCTGAGCCATGCTCCCCAGCCCCTCACTGGGGGAGTCTAAGGAGGTGCTCTACTCCTGAGCCACACCTCCAGGCCTACCACAGTAGATGTTTTTAAAGGTACAGTGTTGTCAGAATTACTTCTGAATATTGACCTTCCTGGATAACTGAGCCTGTGTAGATCTGCGTATTATTCACTAGGTAGAAAATAATTTAGTTCTTACTAAGAATGAAAAGGGCAATGAATCTCAAGGGCTAGGAAGATGGCTCAGGGGTTAAGAGCCCTTGTTACTCTTGCAAAGGACCGGGGTTTGGTTCCCAGCACCCCCATGATTGCTCACAACCATCCGTAATTCTAGATGGGGAGTTCCAACTCTCTCTTCTGACTACCTTGAGCACCAACCATGCACGTGGTGCACATACAAACAGACAGGCAAAATATTTATACACGTAAAATAAAACCTAAAATGAAAAAAAAAATTAAAAACGTGATTCTCCAAGTAGCATGTCAGAAACAAAGAACAGATCCTGACTTCGGAGAGTGTGTGAATGGGGGGGGGGGGGGGGTGGGGTACAGACAGGTCAAAGAAAGAGCAGGCGGGGAGAAGGGACACAAATAAGGTGAGCTTTGGCCTCGCCACCCCCAGGCAGACCCCGTGCAGAGATGCATGGCAGATAGAGCAAAGGACAGAGAAGAGAGTAAAGGGAAAAAATGTCCGGCAGACAATGAAAGAGCAAACCATTCCAGTCCAGGTACTTTCATTCGCCCTTTGCCCGTTAAAGAGCAACCGACACTCCACATTGCATGTGTGTTCATCGCGCACACCTTAAAGGCATCTTAGCATTTTCTACTAAATGCTTAAGGTTTAGTAGTGTTTCCCCAAACAGCCTTTTTTTCAGTGCTGTAGCTACTGGGAAGTTGTGCTATTCCTGTAAACAGACCCTCATTCATGTTCCCTGTGACCTTAACGAGAGGGGATCGGTGGGAGTGAGAGGTGAATATGCCAAAGTATATTATATATATATTATATGTATGGAAATGTCACGATGAAACCCATTATTGCTTATAGTTAATATATGCTAATGGGAAAACTTATTAAAAAAGAAACACTGGGGACGGAAGATGTATCTATGTGCCTATAATGTGTGTGTGTGTGTGTGTGTGTGTGTATACTGCATATATTTTAACAGCTGGTTGTATGGTTTTATTTATGTGTAGGTGTGCGTGTCTGTGTGTGTGCATGTCATGTATGTATGAGTGTTCACAGAGGCCAGAAGAGGGCACTGGATCTCCCGGAGCTAGAGTTACAGGTTGTGAGCTGCCTGATGTGGGTGCTGGGAACTGAACTTGGGTCCTTTGCAAGAGCAAAAAAGAAAAACCAACAAAAAAAAGCACTTAAGCCCACTCACTCAGCCATCCCTCCAGCCCCGTTCCGGCATATTTTGAAGCGTACAGAAAACTTAGCTTAACTGAGACTAGATGGGTCCTAGCAACATCAAGTTTAAAACTAAATGGATTAGAAGGAAAAAAAAAAGTCTCATTTCTGCTCCTCACGGTCCTTTTGGGTGTGTGAACTCATCACTGCAGACAAGCCTGGATACAACCCCCCTGCACGCCTAGCCGGGCCCTCCACTGAGATAGGTGCGCGTCTCCACTGCGAGGTTCTTACCTTCGGCTGAAATGCTCCTTGGAGTGAACCGAAAGGGCCCGTGGGTGGGATCATGGGGGGTATGCCCGAGACTGCAGGAGGGTAGGAGTGGAAGAGCTATATAGCCAAAGGCAGGGAGGGATTTAAAAAGAAAAAAAAGAGGTTTTAGTATGGGGGGGGGGCACTTGATCTGTCCCAAGTCCCACAGAAAGACATCGACATTAGCAAGCCAACCAATCTCAGTGTGATGCCATTAGCCAAGCTATGAGGAGACGAACACACAGATGCGCCATGAATGTTTAACGAAAAAAAGTTAAAAAGTAGTTCAGAATCAATCGGCCAACAAATGATGTCCCTGATGAGAACATCATTAGAGGGAGAGAGCTTTGCTAATTATTAATCAAGAAATCACATAGAAACCCTCCATGCATATCAAAAACAGGGGGTGCTAAGCCCAACAAGATGCCTGGAAAATTATGAGTGAATTAGGGGGAAAAAAAAAAGGAAAACCAAGAAAAAGAAGAGAAGGTCTTTAGGAGGGTCAGTATTTATATTATTGAAACTTGATGAGTTTTAAATGAATTTAGATGTTTGGTGATTTCCAGAAAGAGGCGATTCGCAATCCTTGCTTCATTAGGCTGTTCTCGAATTGGCATTTCCAAGAGGACAATTTAATCCCCTCATCTAAAATGATGATGGATATTTGAGGAGGGTTAAATGACTCGGTTTACATTTTAAATGGAACTACCAATTTTCATAGAAAGTCTTTAAAAAGAATCATCTAATCTTGTTTCCCAACACTGATCGTTTGAAGTAACAGAGATAACGCGGGAGTCTGGGATACCACGTTTTAATTGTAAGTTCCTCCTGTCCTAGACTTTTAGGTACTCAAGGCACCTGATATTTATAAATAAAGCAGATATCCTTCTGGCCACTTTTCACTGCATGGGCTGCTCAGGGAACAGGCTTGTTGGAGGCTATGGGAGGGGAGCTGAGCCCTGATGTGATTCTGACCACTCAATGGAACAAATGAAGTGTGAGTCTTTTGGACTCAACAGCTTACAAAGCACACACAATTGGGGGATGGGGGGGGGACACAAAACAAACATGCTAGACACACAGCGCAACCCACGGCAGCAGAAACACGCCTCACTCCTTGAAAAATCGTATTTCTCTGACTCCACGGTCAAACTATCATTATGATATTTAAGCAACTACCCAGCACCACTGCTGTCTAGTACGTTAAAAATACAGCAACAAGCTTCCCGTAATAATGCTCTAGGCTAGCTCTTCTCAGGAACACCTGAAATTCACACTCTGAAACCCTATCTTCCGAGGACATCACACTTTCTGTTGTTCCCTATTTCATTCTGCTCTCTCCGAAGATACCAAGAAGTTTTCCAGACTAATTGATATTGAACTAAATCCACTTAAACAGCGATTGCCAGCCAAGTACCCTCATTTAAAACTACTTTTAAGTCTAAAATTGTGTTTCAGCTACTTGAGCGCACTGCATCTTAATTTGCCTTATAACATCCTAATCCCCAAAGCAGGGGAGACTACTTCATAGATTAGCCACTATCGCTAATATTATGAAATAACTCTCCCCCAGCACGCTGCATAAAGCGGGGTAATTAAATACATGCTGTATTAAAACGCTCCAATTTCTATGACTCTGCCTCCAAGTGGTCCTTTCCTCTCTAATGGCTACAATTAAAAAAGAAAAATGGGCGGCCCATTCCCCTCTCCTTGCCTCTGTTGTGGACCTCTTAGAATAAAAATATAGCTGCCTCTTGCCCCTGGTCTAAAAGCCTGAAGTGTTTCTGTCATAAAACAGAAAATTCCCAGACACTCAGGCCTCCAGGCTCCTCCTACACCTTTAACCCAGGAACTTTCTGTGGCCTGTGAGTAGGAAGGCACTGACTACTTTGGTCTCAGGAAGCCGGCCTGGGCCACCTGCTGAGTCTATGATATTTTTTGTTAGAATTATTGCATTAGCTGGTCTTTCATTTATTTGTTTTCAGTGTTTATTTTGTATGTGTGTGTGTTTGTGTGTGTGTGTGCAGATGCGCGCGTGTACCCATCAAGAGATACCTTGTCTATCTTTGCTTTTTTAAAATGTAATTTATTATTATCAGGGGGGGGGCATGATATGTTTGGGGGGCGGTGTCAGGATGTGCATGTGTAAGTCAGAGGCCAATGATGTTAAGTTAGTTCACTTCCTACCTTTGTGTGAGTCCTAGGGATTGAACTCAGGTCTCCATGCTCATGTGGCAAATGTTTTTACTCACTGAGCATCTCCTCAGCCTGTCTGCCTTGTTGTGTAACAGGGTCTCTCCCTGGGATGTGCTCTCTCACTAGCCAACTGCCTGACCAGCAAACTTCGGGAATCCTCCTGTCTCCACCTCCCCAGTGCTGGGATTATAAATGTGCCATTGTGTCAGGCCTTTTCTCGTGGGTTCTGGGGGCTGACCTCAAGTCTTCATGCTTATAGGGCAAAAATCGTTATGGATTAAGCCACCTCTCTAACCCCTGACCTTTCATTTAAATCTACAAAGCACCAAGTAAGAACAGAGGCACACTCAAAAACGAAGCCCACAGATTTACCCAATTCTTATTGTCACTGCTAAAATGCGTTTGTACCCCAGTGCTCAGCAGCCCAGGGTGAATCACACGGGGGCTGAGTAACTGAAATACTTTTTCTCCCCTTCCTACCACTTACTTAAGTTTTTTCTCTCTCTGTGTGTACATGCACATTCCTAAGTGTAGTGCCTGTGGAATCCAGAAAAGGGCTTTGTAGCCCCCCTCTGGAGCTGAAGTTATAGGCAGTTGTAAGCCACCCTACCTGGGTGCTGGGAACTGAACTCAGGGCCTTTCCAAGACCAAGCAAGCACTCTTAACCAACCTGTGTGGCAGGGTCATGGCTGACCTCAAGTTCCCTAAGTAGCTGAGGATGACCTTGAACTCTTGATCCTCTTGTCTCCACCCCCAGCTTCTGGGAATATAGGCATGCACTACCATGCCTGGTCTTATTCAGTGCTGAGGATGGAACCCAGGGATTTTGCATATTAGGAGACTACTCTATATCCCCAGCCCCTCTAATTCCAAGAGCCCTTTCTTGGGTCAGTTCCGAATGCCTCTAGAGAGGAAAGCGTTCTAACTGAATTCTAGTAATTTCGGGTCTAGATGTCTCAGCTACATCCTTGCACAGTAAGCAGTGTCCATGCATCTATTTAGATCTTGAATGAACCCAGCCTTTACAGATGTGTTAAGCCGTATTACAGCCGGGGTGTTAAAGACAGTGCGCTATCTAATAAAGCAACAAGACCCGTCCTAGATCAACATGTCTACAATGACTAATCCTCCTTGTTTTTGCTTTAAAAATACAAATTAACCAGTAGGCCAAGAAACTAGAGGAGTTTCAGATCCAAATGATGCAGTATTCACCCCATAATCAAAATATCACAGTCAAAAATAGTCAGCTCTCTCTCTCTATCTACATAGAGAAGTTCTTGTCTCTTACGTGGCCCAACATAAAACTCAGGTCAGTACCAATTTATCTTCTGGGAATGTATACTTAAAATTACACAAAGCAGAAGTGTTTTTCAAATAAACAATGAGTCTAAAGAGGAAAAAAATGGCTTTTTTTTCATCTTAAGGCTTTTTGTATTTTGCTTTTTGAGAGAAGGTCTCAGAAGCCCAAGGCTGGCCTTGAACTCTGGATCCCCTTACCTCCATTTCCCAAATGCTGTGTGTGCCAACATATCTAGCTAAGACCTTTTTTAAATTAACTGACTTTTTTTTTTTTTAATTGTTCAATTGAAATGAGGTCTGGATAGCAATCTGACTATGTGGAAAAGGGTGCTATGTTTGTTCTAGAAGAGAAGAAAAATCCACTCTTTAAAGAGGCATGAGTCAAAGTAAAAGGGACGGTTTATTTATAGAAAAAGAACTGAAATTAAATTCCAGGAGTTCTGGGTTCCTAGCATTTCTAATGGATGACTAAAATCTGCAATTTCACACTCTCCCAAGACAATAATCATTCTACTGACAGCCCACCCACTCTTTCGGATAGCTGTGTGGTTCCAGAAAGTTCCAAACTGGAGCAATGCTAATGACTTATTGCTGTTTGGCTATTGTGAGACAGGGTCTCCCATAGCCCAGGCTGTCTTTGAACTCGCTATGTAGCAAGGATAATCCTAACTCCTGACCCTCTTGCCATTGTTTCTCTAGTTCCAGGCTAACAGGCTGATCGGCCGCAGCAGGCATGCTGATGATCTTTTGATTTGGTAGATGATACTGCATCACCACCCAAAGCAAAAAAAAAAAAAAAAAAAAAGAGGCACACAAGCAAGCACCCCGGATGATAAAGGAGCGATGGGGTTAGACTCTTGGCACAGATGGCAGGAAAGGCTGACAGGCTCTTCCGCATCTGTGGAAAGAGCGCTGGGAATGGAAAAGGCGTTACAATGAACGTGTAGTACAGCAGAAGGACTCACACTATGCCGGTAGAATGGGTCAACTTTGGTGGGGTATTTGTCAAACTGAAAAGGGATCAAAGCAAAAGCTAGTTACTTTCGCTGCATGTTTTGTTCACCCCCTCCAGCGGAGGTGGACCCACCAGACACATGTCTGTGTCAATCTCAAGGTGCCCCAAAAGCAGGACTGAGCGCCCAACGAGAGTCTTCACAATGTCAATGCAAAGCGGTAAGCCCACCCAGTGTGCCCCACTCCTCGGGACCCCTTGATGCTATGTTTGGGGACTGGCACAAGGCAAACATCCATAGTGGAGGAGACAGGCATTTATATAAACCAGAAAAGGGGACATCCCATCTGTGCTGGACAGGTGGAGGCCAACTTGACACAAGACAGAGTCATCTGAAAGGAGGGGGTCTCGATTGAGAAAATGCCTCCGGAAGGTGGGCTGTAGGAAAACCTTAGAGCATTTTTTAAATCAGTGAGTGATGGGGGAGGGCTCAGCCCATTGTGGGTGATGCCGTCCTCGGGCTGGTAGTCCTGGGTTCTAAAAGAAAGCAGGCTGAGCAAGCCATGGGGAGAAAGCCAGTGAACAGTACTCCTCCGTGTCTTCTGCATCAGCTCCTGCCTCCAGGGTCCCACCGAGTTTGAGTTCCTGCCGTTGTTTCATTCAGAGGACTGTGACTCTGGATATGTAAGTCAAATAAACCGTTTCCTCTCCCAAGCTGTTTTGGTCATGGTGTCGTCACAGCAATAAAAACCCTAGGACACCGTCTAATTCATGCCGAGAACTAACTCCCTATATTTTCATCTTTTCTGTGGCAGGAAAAACCATAGATTCTGTTGTCTACAGCACAAAATGAGTGATTTGGGGTAGGTCTTGGAGCCTTGCCCCTGGACAGAAAAAGTGTCTTAAAAAAAAAAAAAAAATGACTAGACGGTGGTGGCACACGCCTTTAATCCCAGCACTTGGGAGGCAGAGGCAGGCGGATCTCTGTGAGTTTGAGGCCAGCCTGGTCTCCAAAGCGAGTTCCAGGACAGGCGTAAAGCTACACAGAGAAACCCTGTCTCAAAAAACCAAAAAATAAAATAAAATAAAAAACGATGTCTCTGTGCTTGTGTGGGTATGTGCACAAGTATTCACATGTCCAAGGAGGCCAGAAGAAGGTACTGGATCCCTTGCAGCTAAAGTTATAGGTGGTTGTGAGCTGTACAACATGGAGGGTGGGAACTGAACTCTAGTCTTCCGGAAGAACATCAAGGGCTCTTAACCACTGAACCATCTCTCCAGCTCCGGGTATTTCTTTAAATATTAAAGATTAGCAATATAATTTTTGTGATCGTCTTTGCTATGGGCAGGCCTCTATCTTGGAATATATATAAAATTCTACTAGAGCACATTCATTGGTATTTCTGGTTTTTAAACAAATACCCTAATTCTCTACCCATGTGCCAGTCCCCAGATAAGACAAAGTAAGTCTATGTCAACACAATACCACCACGGAGTTCTATCTCTGGGGGACACATCTGCCTCTGCCGCCTGCTTGCTATCAGACATAACATAAGTTTGGGGCACTGTGTCATATCACAGGATAACAAGAAGTACAGCAGTTCTAGGGAAACAGGGTTAGGGGGAATATATGATCAAGGAAGAGGCGGTCCCCAGAGTGAGCATCCTCCCCGCAGGCCCCATGCTTTTCTCTTCTTTACTCCCAATCTTTCCTAAGGATTTCTGTATCGGTGTTAAACATTTTCAGGTCTGGGGAAAATCACCCAGCATGCACAAGCAAACGTAATAACCCTTTAAGAAGTTAACAAGGCTACATCTGAGTGCTTTGAAGGCACCCAGAATTAAATCGATCCACAGTGCCAATGACAACCATCTTGAAAAAGGTCCCGACTCTGGGGCTCTAGACCCAGAGTTCATTAGCAAAGATGGACAAAACCCAAGGGACATCCCCCGCCCCCACAGAGTCACCACCCTCTCCCCCCATCCCCTCTCCAGTGTCTCCCAATGCCCATGCCAACCCCCGAGCCAAGCTGCATGCTCTACTTATCCTCACATTTCTGCCTGGGGTACGCACCATGGGAGGTGCTGGCGTCGGCATGATGGCGGTGGGTGGGATGGCGTGGGGGAATGGCGTGAAGGTGTGCTGGTGCGTGTGCTGATGGGTGTGCTGGTGCTGATGCTGGTGCTGATGGAACTCGGTCCGCAGGTAGGGCGGAGGGCCCAGGGATGCCCCTCGGTCGGCGCTCTGAGAGGCCAGGAAGCGCGTGTTCAGTTCCTGCCTCAAGATATCTTGTTCTGGAAGAGAAGGAGAGGGAGGTAATGGCGGCGGCAGCTCTTCTTTCACCACGGGACATCCTGGTTGCAGACAAGTCCAGTGTGCATGCCATATGCCAGTGCAGGCCAGGACAGCTATGGATTCGGCCAGACACAGAATCATGAACTTATTGAATACATCGTGACATTCTTGTCTTGTTTTATTTTAAACTGAGGGAGAGTCTCATGCAACCCAGAATGACTCTGAACTCCCTACACAGCAGAGAATGACCTTGAACTCCTGATCCTTCTGCCTCTGCCTCCTGAGCTCTGGGACGGTGGGCATGCAACACTATACACGGTTTTATGTAGCGGTAAGAAGGGAACCCAGGGCTTTATGCATGTTGGGCAAGCACTCTACCAATGATGCTATATTAGTAGCTACTACAATGAGACTGTGTGTGTGTGTGTGTGTGTGTGTGTGTGTGTGTGTAAAACTTGATTGTGTGGTTCTCCAGTGTGAACTCTATAGATGACAATGTCATGTCAGAATGTCAAAAAGCTGGGCATAGTGTCTATAAGGACCTAGTGCCATTTGGTGCATGGAAGATGCAGAGATAAAGACAATTGACTTGGGGCACACAGGGGTGGGGCCCGGTCCTGGGATAAAAGGACACAACAGGAAGAATAGGTAGACAATACCAACGCTGGCTCTCAAGTCTGTGTCAAGTTTGCTACCTCGGCTCTCAGTCCCAAGTCTAAAAGCAAGCTCAGTCACTCCCAGCCTAGCCTGCTTGGTGAGTTCTGGACTAATGAAGGGTTGTCTCAAAACAACAACAGTAACAACAATACCCACACACTCATAAAACCCAGCTAAAACCAACAACAAAAACAAGGTAGGTGACCGTGCCCTGAGGAATAACACGCACAGTTGACATTCTTGCTCCTACTCTCAGATAAACACATGTGCACGTACACATACACACACACACACACACACACACACACACACACACACACATACATCTAAATACTGCGGTACAGTGAAACACACAAGTCATTAATTATCTATCTGTTAATACCACCAGGTTCCCGTGCCTTCTTCAAGGGTTGGTACAGCTCTATGAAGTGGCATAATAATATGGCTGGACCAGATCAGCATCAGAGCATAGGTTTGGTGAATATAGTCAGGAGAAAAGAACGCTAAAATCTAAGACCAGGTCAGTTCATACTGTGTGTGCGTGTGCGTGCGCGCATGCTCACATTTGCATGTGTGTTAGGCATGGGTGTGGAGGTGAAACATCAAGTTCAGGTGTCATTCCTCAGCTGGGGGTCCATATTTTTCTTTAAACAGACATTTACTTTAGCTGTTAATTAAATTCGCTTCTTTATTTATGTGTGTGGGGGTGTGTACATCACCACATGTGTGGGGCTACAGGAAAACGCTGGGGAGTTGTTCTCTTCTTCCGCCATGGAAGCCCTAGGGATGGAAGTCAAGGCGGTCAGATGTCTCACTGGCATCGCCTTGGTGTTTTGAGACAAAGCTCTCATTGGCCTGGACCTCACCAAGGTGACTAGACTGGCTGTCCAGGGAGCCCCAGGATTCCTCCAGTCTCTGTCTCCCCAGCGCTGGGATCTCAAGTGTGCACTACCATCTCTGTCTTTTTTATATGGGCTTTAGGGGCTGAGCTGGGGACCTCAGCTTTGCAAGGCAAGTCCTATATTGAGCCTTCTCCCTAGCCTCAGCATGTCTGTCTGTAAAATTCTGGGGCATATTGTCATCTCAACAGCACATGAAGAGGACCCTATTGGAGAGACGGCTCATAGTGCTCTTGTAGAGGACCTACCTTTGGTTCTAAGCACCCATGTCACACAGCTCACAAACACTTGTAGCTCCAGCTCCAGAGGATGCCCTCTTCTGGCCTTTTTGGCTACCTGCACACATGTGGATATGTCTCACACACACACACACACACACACACACACACACACACACATTAAAATAATAAAAGCGAACATAATACAAGACAGAAAGGGGTCCTATTTGACACAAAAAACCCCTACACCAAGACACAATATAAAGATTCTGGGGTGAAACACTCAGGCCTGTAATTGCTGTCACAGTTTAAATGTGTGTCACAGAGCACACGCCATCATGTGCCATATAATTTTCACTCAGTGGTGACGTCATTAAAAAGGTGTGACTTAGGCACTCCATTTTCTTTGTTGTTGTTTTGTTGTTTGGGACAGGGATTCTCTGTAGCTTTTGTAGCCTATCCTGGAACTTGTTCTGTAGACCAGGCTGGCCTCAAACTCACAGAGATCCGCCTGCCTCTGCCTCCCCAGTGCTGGGATTAAAGGCATGCGCCACCACCACCACCACCCGGCGTCACTCCATTTTCTTGCTCAGCATCAAATTCCCCATGGCTTTCTTTGCTGGGCAATTCAGAGGCTTTGGTATTTGCCTCTGCTGAACCTTGGCCACAAACGATTTGAAGAAGACTCAAAGAACACATCCATGAGGGGTGGAAACTGTGACGTAATACAGTCCAGTGGTGAGGTGACGAGCGAGGGGCCCGAGAGGTACAGGTGTACCAATGGGACTGCCTCATCTTACCTGAGTAAGTGCTCCCCGCGGGATGCCCGGGCACCTGCAGACTTCCAGACGTTAGCGGTGGGGGAGGAGGCAGAGCAGAGGGAGGGGCAAACATATTGGGGTGATGTGAGTGGGCAGGGGGCTGGAGGGTGGGTGTGAAGCTGTGCAGGGGGCTGTGGTTGGGCAGAGAGAGGGGGAAAGGAGAGGCCGAGGGGTGGTGGGAGATGTGGGGAGGGGCGGGCTGGGTCTTGGCTGGAGTGTTGCTTCTGCTGCCAGAAGAAGAAAGAAAAGGAGAGAAAGTCAGCAATTCCTTTTCTGATGTTCAAATTTTTTCCCCTTTATTACAGTAAAAGACGTTTTTTTTGAGACAGGGGTTCATGAAGCTCAGGCTGGTTGTCCATCTCACTATATCAGAGAGGGTGAACTTGAACTTATGACCCTCAGTGCTGGAATTACAGCTGTGCACCACTATGGCTAGGTTATAGTGCGGGGGTTGGATCCCAAGATTTCATGCCCACCTGGCAAGCATTCTACCAAATGAGCTGTATCCCCAGGAAGGAGAGAGGGAGGGAGGGAGGGAGGGAGGGAGGGAGGGAGAAAGAGAAGGAAGAAAGGAAGGAAGAGAAGGAAGGAAGGAAGGAAGGAAGGAAGGAAGGAAGGAAGGAAGGAAGGAAGGAAGGAAGGAAGGGGAAGGGAAGGAAGGGGAAGGGAAGGGAGGGAAGGGAAGGGAAGGAAGGAAGGAAGGAAGGAAGGAAGGAAGGAAGGAAGGAAGAGAAGGAAGGAAGGAAGGAAGGAAGGAAGGAAGGAAGGAAGGAAGTTTTCAGCTGGTGAGACAGCTCAGTGGGTAAAGGCTCTTGCCAACAGTCTGATGACCAGAGTTCAATCTCTGAGACCCCACAAGATGGAAGGAGAGAACTGAATTCTACAAGATACCCTCTGACCTCCATATCTGGCACGTATGTGCCCACACATACAAATACACACAAATAAATATGTAATTTCAAAAATCCTATCTTCCTGCCTACAGCCCATCCAACATGCCTGACTTACCCCCTTCCTCTTCATCAATGCTCCCTGGCTCCCAGCAGCCTTGTGAACCACAGACAGCTGTGTACCATCCTAGTTACTAGACACAGAAGCAGCCAGGAGCTACTGTTCCGTGGCTGGATGCACCCCCAGACCCTGTTCAGGTGGCTCCTCCTGCATCCATCGTCAGGATCTCTCCTATTTTTTCTGCAAAAATTTCCCCTCCACCCCCTCCAGGAGCCACACTAGCAGCTGAGGTAAGAAGATAGCATAAAATGACTTTCTGAGCCCCATCTCCCTTCTGCCTCTGTCACTTTGGGGATGAATTAGCACAAGTGAGGGGGCAGGCTAGGGAGGGCTTCACCTCCTGTGAGATATACGTCTGGGCGTATAGGTGAGAGTTTATCCAGACTAGGTTCGTCAAGATGGGAAGGCCCACCCTGAATGTGGACAGCACCATGTCACGGAATGGTGCTGTGGGATGTCTTTCTGCACACTGTATGTGTTGCTCTGATTGGTTGACAAATAAAGCTGTTTGGCCAATGGTGAGGCAGAATAAGGTTTGGCAGGACATTCCAACTGGAGGGAGAGGAAGAAGCAGATGCCATCCCACTGTCCAGGGAGCAGCATGTCATGGCACACAGGTAAAGCCACGGAACATGTGGCGACATGTAGATGAAAATGGGCTGTTTAGTTATAAGAGCTAGCAAGCAAGAAAACTGAGCCATAGGCCATGGACATGCAATTCGTAATTGATATAAGCCTCTGTGTGTTTACCTGGGTCTGAGCAGCTGCAGGACTGGGCGGGACATAGGAAAACTTGCAGCTACAGAGTGTGTGTGTGTGTGTGTGTGTTGGGGGGGGGGTCCTGGACTGACTAAAAAGGAGAAATCGGGCTGAGTACCAGAATCCATCTCCAGCTGCTTCCTGACTGTGGATGCCACGTGACCAGCCGCCTCAGGCTCCTGCCGCCATGCCTCCTCTACCCCCACCCTTCCATGATGGGCTGGACCCTCAGATGGTGGAAAGAAAGCCTCCCTTCTTCACATCGCTTCTGTGAAGTGTTTTGGCACAGCAACAAGAGAAGCAACTAACACACCCGCTCTTCTGGTTCAGAGGCTCATGAGATGGACCTGACCCTGTGGGGAAGGCACACAGGAAGCAAAGGAGTCCCTAAACCATCCAACAGGAGGCAGTAACAGAGATGGAGGCTGGGGACAGTGGTGGCAGAGCTAGAATTAGCACCCTAGAGGCTCATCTCTCCCCTCTTCTTTGCGGACATCATTTGAGCAGCTCTGTCAACTTTCCTTTGTGAGGCCCCATAGAGTCAAAAGGAACGTGCCTCTCCAGCAGGGATTCTCTTTCAATCAGAGCTGGGTGAAGCGCAGCGGGAGAAAGGGCCGTCTAACCGAAGAAACCCCCAACTCCTAGGGTCCCAGGCTTCTGGAAATACCAGCACAGCTCTCTTAAAATGCAGCCCCCACCAGAGGCACAGAGCCTCCTTTCTCGCTTTCCCCATGAAAAAAATCTTCAAGTGTGCCTCAGGATGCCTGTCCTGCTCCCCACCTGTGCCCTCCATGAGGGTGCCCTGGTACACCCTCCAACTTTGGTTTGTTTGTTTTGAGGCAGGGTCTCTCTGTGTAGCCCTAGCTGTCCCAGAACTCGCTCTGTAGACCAGGGAGGCCTCAAACTCAAGAGATCTTCATGCCTGTGCCTCTGCTTACCCAGTGCTGGGATTAAAGGAGTGCGCCGTCACGCCTGGCTCCTCCAACTTTTTCTGAAGCCCCTTTCCCTCCTTCCTATATTACCCTCAAGTCCCTGAAGGAATTCTATCCCTCTACCCACCAATGTCCTCAACACCCAACCCAAGAGACCCACACTCCACCTTTCCCAGTCTTTCAGCCCCGCCACGATTAAAAACCAGGGCAAGTTGCAGACATACAAGACCAGTGTCTCCAAGCTCTTGCACGGTGACCCCTGCCCTATGGGAGATTAGGGTCACTCACCTTAAGCTGTTGAGACTCAGGCTATTGCTGCTGTAGGCTGACAGCGGCTGGGAGAGGCTCTGGGAGGAGGGATGTGATTGTACTGGTGGAAGGGCCTGCTGAAGCAGATGGCTGGGGGACTGTGGCCGGGGTGGCCGCTGCACCGGAGGCTGTGGGGCAGGCTGCAGCTGGGCCTCTGGGGGGCCTTGGGCTGGCTGTGTACTTGGAGGAGGAAACTGGGGCGGAGCCTCCGTGCGCTGGACCGAGTCTGGGTCCGGAGATGGAATCTGGAGCTGGAGTTCCGCCTGGGGCTGGGATGGTAGCTGGGGGAGCTGAGGATGAGGGTCTTTGAGCACCACGGGTTCAAAGACAGGCTCTTTGCAACAGTCTTGGCTCTTCTCCTGGCTTCTCTCTAGACCCGAGATCTTGGGGACAATTGGCCCTGCATCTTGGTGGTCGTGTTCAGGCAGCGGGCCAACACCTAACTCTGGATCTGAATGGGAGAGAGAAGAGACAAAAACAAGGGGGCTGTGAAAGACAGCAAGGGACCGAGAAGGACAAGCCAGCTTTACAGAGTACGTTAACATTTCCCAACAAGACTCGACATCTGCCACCCGGCACCCTGACTCCCAGAGTTCTGGAAATGCACACCATTAGCAATTTCAGTTCCCTGGGACCCAACCCCACTTTTCTGACCTCTGAAGGCACCAGGCACCGATGTGGTGCACAGACACATGTGGGGGAAGCACCCAGATGTGCAAATAAATAAATAAATAACAGGTAACAACACCCTGAAAAGATAAATAGCATGAATAAACAATATGAAAGAAAGATGCCATGTGAGTAAGTACTTTTGTATGTGTCTGGAGAGGAAATCAATGATAATATGGTCTCCAGTGAAGACTAAGGAAGTGAGTCGGGGGGTATAGCCCTTGGCTACAATGCCACCCCACCCCCCACGCCCCCATGCCCTGCTAGTGGCCAGGAGTGTGGCTTGATACAGAGTGCCTGCCTAGGATGCCCTATTGACGGGCTGAGCGTACAGCCTAGAGTGCATAAAATTCCATCCACAGTACCACTCAAACCAAACAAACCAGCCAACAGAACAGGAGCCTGGAGGGCAAAGAAGTAGTTGGTTCTACTCATTGGGCCATGGTAACTCTAAGCCTTGTGGTTGTAACTGTGTCACACACACTCTAGAACCTGTTCTACAGGCTAGCTACACTAAGGGCATGACCCCATGAATGCGCACTCACTTTGCGTGTACAAGGCCCAAGCAAAAGATAAAAATAAGAACAAGAATCCTTTTTGCAATAACAAATATCATGTAATACTTGGGAATATTCTTGTTAGAGGAAATTCTAGGGCCTGTAAATTTTTAGCAATGTATCCTAAATTTTTTTTTTCTTTTTTTTTTTTCTTTTTCTTTTTGGTTTTTTCGAGACAAGGTTTCTCTGTGTAGTTTTGGAGCCTGTTCTGGATCTCGCTCTGTAGACCAGGCTGGCCTCGAACTCACAGAGATCCGCCTGCCTCTGCTGGAATTAAAGGCGTGTACCACCACTGCCCAGCAATTTTTTTCTAAGTGCTTATTATGCAAAAGCTACAAATAAACAAAATGAGAGGAGAAAGGGAGAGAGAGGGAGATATGAACCAAATATCTAAGAAACAGTTCTGATCAGATGATGCCACCTTCTAGGAGTAGAGTTGAGAAATGTGTAGTATGCTACTTGGCTGTGGCAATAACTGGAAGGCATTATTGGCTCTTTTAAAACTGATTTTATTTCTGTGTATGGATGTGATATATGTGTGCCTGCATGTGTACTCCCAGGTGCCTACAGAAGCCAGAAGAGGGTTGCCCCATCTCCTGGAGCTGTTGTGAGTGAGCCTCCTGACATGGCTGCTTGGGAACTGAACTCTGGTCCTCTGCAAGATGGGTTCAGGCTCCTAACTACTAACCACCATCTTTGGACCCCCATTCCTGGTATTTTAATCTATCTGATTTACAAAGATAAGAAAAACAATACTGTACACAGCCTCAGTTAGCTTTCTAAACCTCATTGGACATCGTGCAGCTGTTAAGACCCAGAATTGACCTCTGTTTTGCCTGGTTTTATTCACACAGACTTTCCAGAAATAGTATCATTGTGTTTGCCCCCGCTCCCAAAACACACACACAAACTCAGTCATCCCCCTGCCTCAGGCTCCAAAGTGCTATAATGACAGGCATGTGCCACCATGCTTGATCTTTGAATTTTATCCTTAGAACTTCACCAGGACCTGGTCAGTGCCTGAAGCAAATCATTTTAGACACAGAAGGCTGACCATGGTATCTATGACGGTTAACCTTGATCGCCAAGTCCACAGGATCCAGAAGCGCCATAAACAAACTTCTTGGCATGTCTGTGAGGGAGTTTCTAGATTAGGTTTAAGAAGATTCACCATCACTGTGGGCAAGAGCCGTCTAATATTCAGAGATTCCGGGCTGAATATAAGGGGGGTAGTGAGCCGAGAACCAGTATCCCTCTTTCTCTGCTTGTCTACTCAGATGCGATGTGAGCAGCCGCCTCACACTCCTATCCCCATTCCTTCCCCAGCTTGACTGTAGCCTTGAACTGGGAGCCAAACAAAATCCCTCCTTTAGTTGGGCATTTTGTCACAGCAATAAAAAGGAACTATACAGAATGGTGATTTAGAGTTTGGGACCTTTCCATAAGTGGGGGCACACGCCTTTAATGCCAGCACTCGGGAAGCAGAGGCAGATGGATCTCTGTGAGTTCGAGGCCAGCCTGGGTTACAGAGTCAGTTCCAGGAAAGGCACCAAAACTACACAGAGAAACCCTGTCTCAAAAACAAAACAAACAAAAAAACCTTCTCTCTAATTTCTTCTTTACTTTTGAGACAGGATTTCTCTGTGTAGCCCTGGCTGTCCTGGAACTCATTCTGTAGCCCAGGCTGGCCTCACACTTCGAGATCCAACCACCTCTGCCTCCCAAGTGCTGGGATTAAAGACTTGCATCACCAGTGCCTGGCTATGAAGTCTTCTTTATTATATATAGCACGTAAAGTGGGTATCGGGTTGGTAAGGGAGACATTTGATGTTTTCCCTTTGACAACTGTAGCACGTCTTCAAGTCCAGTCACTTACAGTCAAAGGCGGCAACTCCCCGCAAGTGTCCTGTGAAAACGCCAGAAGTCCTGTGAGTGCTTTCTGTAAGGGACACCATGCAGTGAGCACTCAGTGTTCCCATAATAGCTGCAGGAAGATGGCAGAGCCAGGTGTGTGGTGGCACACACCTGCAGTCCCAGTACTTGGGAGGCAGAGGCAAGAGGGCCAGGAATTCAGAGCTAGCCTTGGCTATGTAGGGAGTTTGAGGCTAGCCTTGGCTGTGTGAGATCCTCCCTCAAAAATCAAACAAGGCAACAGAAACTACTTGGATGAAATTACACGAAGGGAACGTAACAAATATCGTCAGTTTGGCCTCAATGCTGAAAATGATCTGTGTAAACATACACATGTATGCATAGGTTGACCAAACTGCATAGCAAAACATGGCTCTGAGCCTATGATTATCTTTTTTCTCCACTTCTCAATGTTTGAAAATTGTATGTCATGAAAATGTATTACCAGGCAAGAAACAAAGAAACGGGGGTACTACATTTTAAAATGAGTTCCTCCCCCCTCAAAGAAATCACCGCTTCCACCCTTTGGTCACTTAGTAAATAGATACTTGTTTTTTTTTAAGTAGGCCACCAAAATGGCTCCTCAGGTAAAAAGTGCACGTCACCAAGCCCGAGTTTGATCCATGTTGGTAGGAGATGAGCAACACCTGCAAGTTGCCCTCTGACCACCACACACGTGGTGGCATGCATGGGCATTCGCACACATACAAAGAGTGGCGTCTGCGGTTTACTGAAGTTACCCAGGATGGGCTAGTCTGATAGGGACCATAGCCTAACATCCAGAATGATCAGCCGTTTCACATTTCCCTCTACTGACCCAACACCGATAAAGCATCAGTGCTCCTCCAGCTTATGTCCAATGCTCCTGCTATCTCCAAGTCAGTGATCTGCCACTAAGAGGCATGTCAGACACTGGCTTGATGGTGGCCATCTGTGACGGTGAATCTTTATTGTCATCTTCACCGCGTGTAGACTCGCCATGGAAACACACCAGAGGGGTGTGTCCATGATGGAGTTTCTATGTAAGTCACACTGAGGCGGGAGGACCCACCCTGAAGGAGGGCAGCACTGGCTGTCCACAGACTAGGGTCCTGCACTTCATGCAAAGGAGGAAGCAGCTGAACACCACCATGTCTTTCTCTGTACTTCCTGACTGTGGATGTCATGAGACAGAACACCTTCTGCACCTGCCACCATGCCTTCCCCATCATGATGGGCTGCTGTCTGTCTTCCTTAAGCTGTTTCTGTCGGCTGTCTGTTCCCAGTAAATACAGAGTAACTATTGCTCTGTATGATCAGAACAAAGAGTTTTTCATGGCCAACCCTGACTGCTAAACGTTTCCTTTCCTTTGTAGCTTCTAGGAAATAAGAGTAATGAGGGCTAATGGGATATTCCATGAGCAAAGGCACTTGCTGCTAGGCCTGGCCATCTGAATTTGATCCTCCCAAACCCCTATGGTGGAAGAAGATCAACCCCAGCAAATTATCCTCTGACTTCTACATGGGTGCCTGCACACACACACACACACACACACACACACACACACACACACAATGTAATATTTTAAAGATGAAGAGAAAGAGAGAGAGAGAGAGAGAGAGAGATATGAAGGGCCAAGTAGAGGGAAGATCAAAATTAGGATAAAAGAAATAGCCTGGCACCCACTGGGGCTGGGGCTGGATGCTTCTGATAGTGTTTAAGAACCCCGGGATCTCAACTTCACACACAATCCTCAAGCTGTTTGGTATGGACCAGGAAGAGAGCAGGTAGTTTGAAATCATATCCCATGCCCAGCACTGTGAAAGGACACGAGACTATGCCATTTAAGCATGCGCAGTGCAGACCTGGCTCAGTGCAGACTTCAGAAACTGCCAAAACACCTGTAAAATCCTTCTTCCAAAGGAAGTGACCTACATCACGCAACACCCATGTACTTACTCACTTCACTTCCCCTCCAGTTTCCACCTCCCCAGGGCTGGGAACAGCACCTGTGTGTCACTACACTTAGTTTTTTGGTTTTGTTTTTGTTTGTTTGGTTGGTTTTTTGCATGTCCCTTCTGGGACTCCTCTGAACTCAGGTCTTCCCATTTCTATAGCAAACACCTGACCCACTGAGCCCGTGCTCACAGCACGTTTCCACTGAGTTTCCAGAACTGTCTCATGTTATATGATACAGGAAGAAGCTATGAAAAGCAAACAGCGTCCTCTCAGAGCCACACGCCTGTCCTGTCCCCAGGGGTTTACTGTGAGAACTGGGCTTCTCCTCAGGAGAGACGTTCCCTACCTTGGCAAATGCATCCTGTATATATATCCTCCTGAGGGGCAGGGGTAAAATTGCTCCCTAGTCTGTTCACACTGTCTGCTATGGCCCGCAAGGGGACCGACAGTAGCTAACCCACTGCGATCTGTCGGAGTGGTTTATGTGTGAGCACCACAGAAACTTCTAGAATGAATCCATAAGCCGTTCTAATGGGGATAGAAATGGAACTAAGCCTTTGAATGTTTAGTCAAAAAAAAAAAAAAAAAAGAGTAGGAAAAGAGAAATTTCAATGATTTTCCCCTCTCCTCTCAGTTAAGTTTTGAATGCCATCATCTCCCAGTGTCCCTAACAACCTCAACATTCCAGTGTGGTCACATGAATACCTTGTGGGAGGAGCTTGAGAGGAACCCACTATTACACCTGTGTGACACTAAGCCTTTTCCTTTTCCTCTTTACTTTTGAGACAGAGTATCATATACCCCAGGCTGGCCTTGAACTCCATATGCAGCCAAGGAAGACCCTGAACTTCAGATCGCCTACTACCAATACTCTCTTTGTTAGGAGATTATAGCTGTGAACCTCAATGCCTGGTTTATGTAGTGCTGGGGATCAAACCCAGGGCTTCATGAATGCCATGCACACACTCACTCGGCTATAGCCTCAATTTTTTCCATTTTAAAGGTCCAGTCTATTAATCATTAGGTTGACTTTTGGTGTGTTTAGAATGTGTGGTTTATATGCATGGGTATGTGGGGGCCTGTGTGCCTGTACATATATATAATAGAAGCCAGGAGACACTGGGTACCCTGTTCTATCACTCTCTTCCACCTTATTTTTTGAGACAGGGTCTCTTTCTGAAACTGGAGCTAGACTGTGGCCCAGAAAGGCTCCAATGATTCTCCTGTCTCCATATTCCCCTCAGTGTTGGGGTCATAGGCACACACCATGGAGTGCTACTCAGGTGTGAACTCAGGTCCTCATGTTTGCATAGTAAACATTCTTACCTACTGAGCCCAAACACCAGTCCCCTTACGTTGATTTTTACAGTCCATCCCTGCAATACATTCTTTGTAGGAAAATAACGTCTCTTGCCATTTTCTTTCTTTCTTCCCTTCTTTGTTTGTTTGGGTTGTTGTTGTTGTTGTTGTTTTTGGTTTTTCATGACAGGGTTTTTCTCTGTGTAGTTTTGGTGCCTGCCCTGGATCTCGCTCTGTAGACCAGGCTGGCCTCGAACTCACAGAGATCCGCCTGCCTCTGCCTCCCGAGTGCTGGGATTAAAGGCGTGCGCCACCACAGCCCCGCCTCCTGCCATTTTCATCTGCCTTTGCTTTCTTGTCCTCAATGTAGCATAAAGAGAATACATTCCAATACAAACTTGAAGTTACAAGTCTCCACACGTGTAGGGTGCAGCAAAGAGGGCTGACTTCAGCCATCAGAAATAACCCCACTGACAAAACGCTACACATCAGTGTCTAGAGCCCAAAGGACATGTCCCCAGTTTAGGTCACCAGAACAGCAGAAGTGGATTGGAGGCTTGGGAACTACCCTGCTCAGACACGTGTCCTTCAGAGAAGCCTGCAGATGAGGGTGGCGGAGGGGAGTGTGTCTGCTTCTTCAACAGCTGAAGGCCGTGTGCTGCAGCCCAACATGACCCGTGTCCCATCCCCCTCGTAGTTCAGTTCTGGCTGGACCACCCTCACCATAAACACCCAGTGATGCCACCAATCTGTTTCACCACCCTACACTCTCCAGTGATGCTTCCTGTCAACTTTCTAGGCAGCCACTACTGGGGTTAGCCACCCCCCCAGCCCCTCATGGGAGGATTTCAAGCCTGTGTTCCACGGCTGAACTACAGCCCAGCACTTGCAGGAATGTTTACATTTAGGGACAAGTTCTCCTCGGTAAGTTGCCCAGTGTGGCCTCGAACTCACTTTGCCGCTAGGACAAGCCCTGAATTTGCCATCCTCCTACCTCAGCCTAAGTAGCTGGAATTTCAGGCCTGAGCCTTGAACTCACTTGACTCAGCTACTTACTTCAAGCTAGTCATTGTCAACAGCCCTTCTAATGACCTGCTATATATACCACACTTGCTGCTTGGGGTTGGAGGGGCTTAGGTACTAATTTTTCAATGAACACAAAACGCATTATTTTACATAATGATGTATTAAATCTTCTGCCCTAAATATAAACAAATAAATATCTATTTGGGTGCCAATACAGCTTATTGCTGTTGGAATTCTAATACAACTTTACCTTTGTGAAGACTTATTTTTACTTATGTGTATGCATATGTGCGTGTGTGTATACGTGACGACAGAGGCCAGAAGAGGGCTTCGGGTCAGATCCCTTGGAACAGGAGCTACAGGTGGTTGTGAGCTGCCAGACGTGGGTGCTGGGAACTGAACTCAGGTCCTCTGCAAGAGCAGCAAGCTCTCTTAAGGACAGAGCCGTCCCTCCAGCCCTTCAGCCTCCGGTTTTTTGTTTTGTTTTTGTTTTGTTTTTTCAAGACAGGGTTTCTCTGTGTAGCTCTGCGCCTTTCCTGGACCTCACTCTGTAGCCCCAGGCTGGCCTCGAACTCGCAGAGATCCGCCTGCTTCTGCCTCCGAGTGCTGGGATTACAGGCGTGCGCCACCACCACCCGGCTCAGGTTTGTTTTTTAAGACAGAAGGGTCTCTTCAAATCTTACACCTCCTTCAGTTCTGAAGTGTCACCCAGAGCCTGAATGCCTGCTTTCTTTAACTACATAATAATCAATGTACAAAAATCTAGGCAAGTTCCTTTAAAAGTGCAGTTCTAAAAGGAAAAAAAAAAAATCGCCATAATGAGAAAAACACTCAATAAACAATTACACATTAAGCCAGAAAAATTATGCCTCTTTGGAGTCATTTCTGTAATTGGACAGTATACTGCAATAAAATAATAGCACAGAATACAAGCCAGTGGGAAATAATTAGATGTCATTTTGATGTTTAAGGGGCCATTTTCCATATATAATAAAACTAATGTTCTGCTTTGGATCATAAAGGATTCTAATAGCTTGGTTATTTTTGTATTACAAGAAAAAAAAAGTAGGGCAATCAAAAGCATAGAGCTTTTTAATAACCAGGGATGGGTGGGGCCCTGCTGGTATCTGCCTATGGTATGCATGCATGTGGACTTTGCCATAGCCTACAGACTTCGTGAACACAAACACATGGAAGAGAAAGTAAATAAGAAAATATAAACAGTCTTACGCCAGGGAATGGTTCTGTAGAAGTGTCATAGGACTCCTGTGCCTGTATGCTTTATATACTTATTTTTAGCTATTTATTGCATGCCTGTGGATGAGTGGTGCATGTGTATGCATGGGTACGGAAGTGTGTGCACATGTATGAAGAACAGAGGTATCTTCCTCAATTCTTACTTTTTAAAGGATTGATTTATAGCCAGATGTGGTGGCTCATACCTCTGTTCACAACACAGGTGAAGCTCTGTGAGTTCAAGGTCGGCCTGGTCTACATAGAGAGCTCTAGGCCAGCCTTGTTCTGCAGTGTGACCCTATCCCAAATTTGTTTTTTAAATTTATTTTTACTTGGGTGTGTAAAGTGGTAGTGGGATATAGACATGTGTGTAAGTGCTTGGAGGGCGGAAAAGAGTATTGGTCTCCCGGAACTGGAGTTCCAGACAGTTTCAAGCCACTGAACGTAGGTGGGTAAAGGCAGTTTTGGCCATGCCTGGCGACCCGTGTTTGATCCCTCAAACCCAATGGTAGAAGAAGACAAACTTCTCTGTAAGCTGTGTCCTAACACCCATACAAAGAAGCTTGCCCACTCTCTGCCCCAAAATAAACAAATATTAAAAAAAAAAAAAATGAGGAAAAGTGAATGACCAGATGGGGTCATGGATGTCTGCGACCACCCTAGCACACACAGGGAGAACTGAGACAGGCAGATCCCTGGAGTCTCTAGTCCCCCAGTTCACCAATCACTGAGCACTTGGTGAAGGGAAAGACAGTGTTTGAAAAGATAAGGCTGCTGGGCATAGTGGTGCACGCCTTTAATTCCAGCACCCGGGAGGCAAAGGCAGGCGGGTCTCTGTGAGTTTTAGGCCAGCCAGGGCTACAAAATGAGACCCTATCGAAAACAAGCCAACAAACAAAAAAGATAACATGGACAATAATCAAAGAAGACACCAGATGTTGATGTGTGGCCTCTACGTGTATGTGCATGTATACAACACACACACACACACACAAACATGCAGAAGGAAGGCTTGAGATCTTGAGATGCTGGTCAGTAGTGGAGTGTGTGCACAGACTCCCCCAGTGAAAGGCTGGCAGTGTGGCTTAATGGCAGAGCACTTGAAAACACACAAGGCCTTGTGTTCAATCCCCCATGCTAGAAAAGTAAATAAACAACCAGGGGAGGTAAGGGACAATGACTACATACAGAAGGCTTAAACAAAGGTAAAGCCAGTGTACCTCGCTTCCATGGGACAGAAACATGGTTTAATCCAAACACAATAAAAATCTCTAACACAGGAGCCAGTGGCCTGGCTTGCGGTGAGAGGTGTCTGCTGCCAAGCCTGATAATTTGAATTCGATCCCTGGTGTCCACATGATGGAAGAAGAGAACCAACTCTAGCAAGATGTCCTTGGATCGCCACACATGTGTCTTGGCATGTGCGCACCCCTTCCTGATAAATAAATAAATTTCAAAAATCTTTGGCATAGCAAACTACATGAATTAAAAAAAAACAACCCGATTTATAAACCATAGGCTTCTCTAACTACTCAGGAAATAAAAAAGACTTATTTTAAAGAGTTTTTAAAAAATTACTAATTAGGGCTGGTGACACTGCACACTATGCAAAAATCACTAGCTGTGCAAGTCTGGTGTTCAGAGTTCCATCATCAGATATCATGAGGAACCAGTGAACAGACTCCAGGAAGTTCTCTTCTGACCTCAGTGCATGTGCACCTGTACACACACACACACACACACACACACACACACACACACACACACACACCCTACCACCACCACCACCACCACCACCACCATAATAATTACTATTATTATTTGATAGATAATTACATGTTCACATGGTTGGGCTTGCCCGGCGGACCGCCTAACTATTTCCGGTGTAGAATAGCCATCTCCGGGTCAGACATCTCGCGGAACCGGGACTCTGTGGCCTTACGTGGTTGCGTAAAGCACGTGCGCAGCCATGTAATCTACGCGCGTGGAGTACCCACAGGAGTCCCTGTACGCATGCGCAGCCCAACCTTTAAAAAGCCGGTGCCATCTTGCATGAGCTCTCTCCTTCTCTCCTCACCCACGTGTGTTTCACACAGGCCTGTCACCTCTATCCTCTTTAATAAAACTCTTCTGTGGTCTTGTCGTGTTCAGGACGTGTTCCTAGTGCCGCTTAACTACTAACTACTAACATTATTATTATTATTAAATAAGTTACTCATTAGATATTTAATGTTCTGATGTCTAATTTTCAATTTTAAAGATTTTTAAATTTATGTATATGTGTCTATCAGGGTGTATAACATGTGTTTAGATATCTGCAGAAGCCAGTCCCCTGGAGTTGGAATTACAGGCAGTGTGCACCACTCAACATTGGTACTGGGAACTGAACTTGGATCTGATAAGCCATCTCCCCAGATACTGGGGCTCCCCATCTGGCCAGCCAAGTCCAAGCAGTAAGTTCCAAGCCAGCGAGAGACCGTCTCAATGAGTGGATGGTTTTCTGACAAGCACTGCTGTGTTGCTAACCTCCACTGGAATGAACACAATTGTGCATGCTCACCTCCACCTATGTACACACACACACACACACACACACACACACACACACACACACACACACACGCACACACCCTCTTCTTTAGTATCTTAACAAACAACAAATACACGTCTATTAAGTCCCTCTCCCCCACGTTTGTAAACAGGATGTCACGTAACCAGGACAGCTTTCATCTTCCTGTGTAACTGAGGATGGTCCTGAACTCCTGATCTCCCTGCCTCTACTTCTTGGGGGCTGGGATTACAGGTGTGCACCACCTCGCCTGGTTCACACAGTGCTGGGATGCAACCCAGTATTCCACGAAAGCTAGCAAGCTCTCTACTAGCTAAACTCCATTCCCAGCCTTTAATCTGTCAGCGATGAAATGTCTTGTCCCAGACAGCAAGTCCTCTAAGCTCATGGTTTGCACTGCATCTCTGCACAGAACGCACATGTACCAGAAGTAGTCACTGACCAGGCGAATTCATGATGGAAAGAGTCTAAGGTTCCGGACTCTAAGGAATGGGTCAGTGTGGGGGAGAACCTCCAATGAGTTACAAAAGGCATCTGGGCACTGTCCTCCTCCACACGGTAATTAACTTATTAGTATGCAGCTCTGGGGTGACCTAATGTTCTTACTCACTCCTTCCACAATACATAACGAGCTTATGTGTTACAGAACATGGTCCTCCCAGGAAAGCAGATGACAACTTTATCACATCAGTTGTGCCTGCCCAAGCATCAACCAGGACCTGTGCTGTAGAAGGTTGACATTCCCTCCTGGAAGGACGGGATGGGGAAGGTCTTTAGATTATCACGAGAGAGTCCAGCCACCCACTATTTGTATGAAATTCCTCCCAGCTATGTGCATGAAATTCTGCCCTAACTGCACTTGGCCTGGGGCCTGAGGGACTCTGAGATGCTGGAGTATGTAGGTTGTGGAAGGTTAACTAAGGGGCTCCTTCCATGTAGCTGTGGGAAAGCCATTCCTGACAAAAAGCCATCACTCATCCTCTGTGAGTAAGCCCAATATACTCACTGGTTCCCCAGGGTGAACTCTGGTGGAATCATAGTTTAGTGTGTCGCTCCGGCCCTTATGAGGAGTGGGTGATGTTATTTATAAAGTACACACACACACACACACACACACACACACACACACACACACACACACGAGCCTTCAACACAGGGCTCTGTTAATTCCCAGTGCCGGGCTTTTTTAATATAATGAATCTGCATATTAAAATATTTATTGCTAATTGGCTACAATCTAATAATGAATATATCCTGTATTTCACTGCTAATTAAAACCTCAATAAACACAGGCAAGGACTCCTCTCCATGTCAAGGTGAAGCCCCAGGCTTCAAAGCTATGAAACACATCTCTCCCTGTCCTGGTGGCTTCACTACCCCCATGTGCTCCTTGAAGATGCTGAAGGGCAGAGCTGTGTGAGGGTGCATGCTGGGAACGGAACCCAGGACTTTCTGCATGCTAGAAGAGCGCTTTATCCATTGAGCTACTGCCTCAAGACACAGCTCAAGGTTTTTCTGCATCACACAGCCCAGGAAGGTAAATCCCTCCTGATCTGATTCCAGTTCCCACAGTATTAACACTTGACTCATTTACATGTAACAACTTTAAGTAGCAGCAAATATAGTTTAGCCATTTGTGACATTCAGTTTCAGCTTTTACACAATGTAGACTCATCCCTGGGAAGAGAGTCTCAATGAGGGACTGTCTAGCCTGTGAGCCTTATCCCTGAGTGATTTTCTTTCAAAAAATGTTTTAAATTTCTTTATTTATGTGAATGTGATGGTCTGAATATATGCCATGTGTATGCAGAAGCTAGAAAAGGGCAGAGAATTCCCTGGAACTGGAGTTACAGGCAATTGTGAGACACTCGGTGTAGGTGTTAGGCATTGAACTTGGGCCCACTGCCAGAGCAGCGAGTACAAACACTCTTAAACCTTGAACCATTTTTCCAGCCTCTTGTGAGTGGTTTTCTTAACTGGGTCCATTGATGGAGTACTGCCCACCCTGAAAGAGTGGTCACAATTCCCTTGGTTTGTGTCCTAGACTAGATAAGGGTAGAGAAGAGACTGAAAAAAGAGGTATAATACGTATGCATTCATGTCTCTCCGCTCGACTCTCAAAATGCTGTGAAGCTGTTTTAGGTTTATGCTGCCTTGACCTTGCTGAACCGTACCCTGCCCCTCACTGGGGATTCTAGGCAGGCATTCTACTACTGAGCCATGCCCCAGCTCCCTACTAGGGGATTCTAGGCAGGTGCTTACACCCTCAGACCATTTACCACTGAGCGTCACCCCAAATTGCAAGCTGTGATCATTAAGATTATTAAGTACTGCCTGCTTTCTGTCTCTGAGAGTCTGGGATGTATCCCAGCTAGGGTAAGACGCTGCTGAGCAGCTGTTATCTCTGCAGACTGGTTCCCTCTTTTTGCAGAGCCTAGTGCTCAAGAGGTGAATCTTTTTATATAATCCTCCACTGCCTTGGACCATTAAAAAGCCTAGGGTGTGAATGTTTATTATTCTTGAATGGTGCATAAAGTGATTCTACCAAAGAGGCAAAGCTGAGTTCTAATTAGCCAACTGATTAGAATGAGTGGGCCTGTGGAAGGTGAGTAAGATACAAAATTGGAGGGGCCAGGTGTGTGTTCCTGTGAGTGGCAATCTCCCTCCTATGCCTCAGCTCCCCCATGGACAGAAAGGTGACCTCCCACGTCATGTGCACCTCAAGTGTTGGTTAGAAAAACAGGTAACTACAATTACAATTAACAATTTAAAAAAAAAAAAGAAACACTTTGAAAATTATAGTGTGCAACACACTTCCACACCACGAATGCTTTGATTCATTTTTGAGTTGTTTTAAAAATTAGTGCATGCCTGGCAGGTTGGGATTGCAGCTCTAGGTCCTGCAACCAAAGGTGTGAGATATCTTCAGCAAAGGGGGCTTAGCATGTAGAACTGGCGGTCATCAGGAATAGCCTGCATTGTTTTGGATACCCCTGGGGCCTCCCCGACCAAAACACTCACAGGGAGGTAACTCCATTCTTGGAATAAGTGACTGTGGTTGTTTGGCCATATACAGGACATCTATGTCATCTCCCACACCTCCAAGGCCCAGGGAACATCATAGAATGTAAAGAAGAATTTAAGATTTCACAGAATCTGGGCATGACATTCTGATGCACACATGAATTCACAGCAGTGGTGGCGACCCACAGGGGACCCGCACAAAGTTCTAAATTCCAGCATGGAGTGGGGAAGGAGGTCTAGCTGAGAGCCATTGGCAGCTGGTAGCTGCTGGAGGGAGGCAGAGTCACTTTTCATTGGGGGAGTGGCTACCTGTAGGTCATCCCTGCCCAATGTGACTCCATAGCCATGCATATTTGGACAGCATTCATTGGACTTAGTGGGTTATTTAAAACAAAACAAAAAAACAAAAAACCAAAACAAAACATGAGGTTGGGAGAGAGATACTGTTTGGAGGAACCCCAGGGGAGGTGGAGGGAGGAAGTAGGGGTGAATGTAATCAAGATACATGTGTACAAGAGTGAAAATTTCAAAGAATACATTTAAAAAATGGTACATGCTGCTTGGGGTGTGGTGGATGCCTAGGAGGCAGAGATTGGAAGACTACAAGTCTGAGCCCAGACTGAGCTATAAAGTAAGATCCACCACCACCACCACCCCAAAAAAGTAAGGAAATTTCATAGAACAGGAGACTATATCTGCAACTCCTATATGATAATGGTCTAAGATCCAATGTATAGGGGCCAGAGAGATGGCTCAGCGGTTAAGAGCACTGGCTGCTCTTCCAGGGGACCCAGGTACAATTCCAGCACCCACGTGGTAGCTCACAACTGTCTGTAACTCAAAGTATATAAAGAACTATTCCAAATACACAATAACAACAAATAATCTATTTAAAAACAGTCAAACGGGCTTCTGAGAAGGCTCAGTGGATAAAGGTGCTTGCTGCCAAATTTGGTGACCTGAACTCACAGGGAGGAAGGAGAGAACAGACTCCCACCAACTTGTCCTCTGACCTCCGTGGCCAAGCTGTGGCATGCATGTGCACATGCACGCACAAACAAACATAACAGAAACTAAGTTTTTTAAATGGGGAAAGGATTTGACTAGGCAGTTCTTCAAAGAGGACACACAAACATCTCAGGAGCAAATGGAAAGATGTTCAACATCATTAGTCATCAGGGAGACAAAAGACCAAACCACAAGAAGCAACCACGCCCACTGTAATGAGAAACAGAGGCTGGAAGGAGGGCAAGGCGGAGCCCTCCCCACTGTCCACACAGAGTCTGTCTGTCCTTCAAAAAGACTACACACCTCTCCTCTCTCTGGTCCCATTTATCTCCCAGTCAATACCGCTTTTACTTCTCTCGGAGGGCCTTGATTGGGGCGAGACAGGGTCTCAAGTAGCCCACACTGGCTTGGAACACTAAGCAGTCCTGTTTTAACTCCCAAGTGCTGGGACCATACCTAGGAAGATCAGGGAGAAACCAAGAGTTCAAAGACACTGTTAGCTACACAGTGAGTTCAAAACCAGCCTGGGCTCCATGAGACCCTGACTCAAAACAACTGGATCCTGCCCTGGAGGAGCCTAGGACTTCCTGAAAGAACAATTCAAAGACAGCAGAGGAGATGGCTCAGGAGATAGAGCACTTGCTACACACACTCAAAGACTTGAGTGTGATTCCCAGCATCCCACATGCCAGCAATGGTTGGGCCACTGCTTGTAATCCCAGAATGAGGGTGGGTGGGTGTGGGGTGGAGACAGGCAGATTCTTGGTTCTCTCTGGCCAGCACATGGACTGACTAATCAACCAGCTGCAGGTGCCAGTGAAAGACTCTGTCTTGGGGAAAAAAAAAAAAAAAAAAACAAGATGGGGGCTGGCTAAATGGTTCACTGGCTAAAAGGGCTTGCTGCTCAAACCTGACGACCTGAGTTCAATCCCCAGATGGAACATTAAAGGTGCAAAGAGAAACAACTTCACAACATTGTCTATAACATTCATGCACACATACTTATAAACAATAATTGTTAATTCATTAATAAAAATTTCAATAAACACAGGTGGATGGCTCCTGAGGACACCCTTAGGCTGTCTTCCAAGCTGTCCTCTGGTCCCTACACATACACATTCATGCACAACTTGGGAGGGGGCACGGGTTTAAATAAACAGAACAGTATAATTCAATGATAAGTGCCCAGATAGACTATGAGCACTCCCATTCCCCTCAGGGAACCTGGGCAGGGGCTATTCCCTGGAAAGCCAGAACAGGAGAGGAGTCACTCCCAGGGGAAATGGAGGAGCCATCAGAGCCAGGAGGGAAGCATGTTCACAGAAAAGCAAGGGAGGCAGAGCAGGAAATCCATGCTGCACTGGTTCAGGAATGGCGGCAGGCACATCCTCATCCAAACCCACCTTAGAGGTGGCGTGGGAAGGCCAGGTTGTTGGTCACCAAAGGTCAAGCCTGTTTGGTCTCTCCCTTTCACAGAAAGTGGTTCCTCCCTCCCTGGTGGCTGATGCTGCCCCAGGCTGGGTGTAGGATTTCCTTTTATGGAAGCTCCTTGGAAGAAGGTTCGAGGAATGACTGGGAGAAGAAGGCCTCTTTAAAATCACTGTGTCAGACAATGTGTTCTAGAGAAAGGTGATGGGTCAGTTAAGGACACGGAGTACCCCAGCAGTCTTTACTCCAGTCACACACAAAAATGAAAAATAAACGCACATGTCTCTTTCAGGTGAAATGCTTGTATGGGAAATGTTTAGACACAGCCACTGTGTAGATCCCAGGAGAACCCTGCAATTGTTGGACTCGACCTCGGCTCCAAGAACTACTCAGGGTCTTTCCCAACTAGTTCTCTAGTGGATGTCACAGCACAAAAATGACGGTGATCTGGCACTTAAAACAAGAATCCACGAGGCTGGAGAGATGGCTCCGCTGTTGTGAGCACTCAAGCTCTCGCAAAGAACCCAGGTTTGGTTCCCAGCACCACGGCCCCACAGTGGCTCACATCCATCTTTAGAACTCCAGTTCCAGGGGATCTGGTACCCTCTTCTGGTCTCCGAGGGTACCAGGCGCACACACAGTGCACATACATACATGCAGACGCCTGTACACATAAAATAAAAATAAATCTTAAAAACAAAACATCCTGAAGGTGTGGCAGTCTGTGCTCATTAAAACCAGAACGCTGGAGACTGACACAGGAGGGTGGCTGGGAGTTTTAGGCTAGCCTGGGCTACATAGCAATTTCCAGGCCAGCCTGGGCTATCGAGTGAATGAGACCTGTCCCAAAATAGTAACAATTGCAACAACCCAAACCTGGGTTGTAGCTATAGCTCTGGAGGTAGAATGCTTGCCTAGCACCCACTAAGCCCTGGATTCTATCCTCAGCAAACCATAACACTGTGGATATTGGTCCAGTAATCCCAGCACTCTGATGGTGGAGGAGGGAAGATCAAAAGTTGGGAGGTCATCCTCAGCTATTTAGTGAGTTCAAGGTCAACCTGGGCTACATGAGATACTGCCAAAAACAATCATTATCTAATCCCTCTTTAAAGAGGAAATGAATTTGCAGATAATTCACGGACAGTGTGCAACGCTCTGGAATGTTCCTTCCCTAGATGAGTTCTTTCACGGTGGACCAAGCTATCTTCACGGGGTGAATTTTCCAAAGGAAAGGAAAGCAAGGGAATTCATTTTCCACTCCCATTTCCCCAGATGACCTCTGGTGCAGTTGTGACTGATCTGATTTTTCTTTCATTGTTGCTTGGGTTTATTAGAGACTAGCTCCCGTCTCTGGAAGAGATTAATGTGTACCTTCCCTAAGTTATGGGTTACAGGATGACGGATTCACTCTCTGCAGTCAAAAGCTTCCAAGATGCACCCAGGATACCTCCTCAGGATTACCTGAGCCCCCCCCCCCCCCCCCCCCCAGCTCCCATCTCTCACTTCCCCTCCCACACCAGGCTCCCTAAACCAGCAGGAGACAAGGTATAGGATTTCTATGCTAACCTGTGTTGCAAAACCAAACATGTCTTGAGATAATCCTTTTAACATGATTAAAGAGGAAAGTCCTTGTCTTGTTTTGTTTTGTTTCTTTTTACTATTTCTGTGCATGTGTCACACTCACCATGGCAGGTGTGGAGGTCAGGGAACATTTTCCTTTTCTTCTTCCATGTGAGTTCCGGTGATCGAACTCAGGTCATTGGGCTTGGCTGCAAGTGCCTATAGCCACTAACCCATTTCGAGGACCCGACTTCCAGCTTGTGAGGAAGGGGCTGTTTGACACTGCACGGAGACTCCAGGGCATTCTCCTGTCTCTGCCTCCCACTGGAGGAAGCAGTGCCAGGATCAGAGACGTGCACCACAGTATCCGGCTTACTTTGTCTCCAGGCCTCCAAATTCAGGTCCTCGGGATGCACAGCTAGTGTTTCAGTCAATGAGTCATTTCCCCAGTCTGTATTTGCTGCTGGTGTTTCTCATATAGCCCTGGTGGATCCCGAACTCACTATGTAGCTAAAGAGAGCCTCAACACATCTGACCCTCCTGCATCCACTCCCCAAGGGCTTGGATCACAAGAACGAACCAGCATGACCAGCTTAATTTTTGAAGTCTTGCTATGTAACCATGGCTGGCCTGGTACTTGCAACAGTCCTCCTGCCTCAGCTTCCAGAGTGCTAGGATTACAAGCCACCATGCCCAAATAACTCCTCCAATCTTGACACACTTTTTTTTTTTAAATCTGTGAGTCTCAAACTGTACAAACAGCCCCATAACGAACAGTGTTAGCTTGCTTCGACAGACATTTGAAATTTAAATACCCACCTGGGCATAATTACTGCGGCAGGACCCACATGCTGGTCCCAGTGGGACCTGTCTATAATCTCTTCAGAGTCAGAAAGGTACTTCCGTATTCCCGGGAGGTGGGGTGGAAATAACCTTCCTCCCCTTAGATCTAGCACAGGTTGTGAGTCAGCCACCAGGGTTGGGGTGGGGGCAGGTCATCACCAGGCCTCCCAGAATTCCCTGACTTCATTAGTGCTAACTGAAAGGGGAGGGTGATGACGGGAACTTGGCATTGGCAATGGAAAACAAATGTCTACCTAGCCTTCCTAGGAGCCTGACTTCGTGGTGCACCTGGAGGGAAAGGCGAGGAGGGGTGTGGACTGGCTCTGAGATGCAGTATACAAGACGATCCTCTTGCCATGTTCTATACTCAAGAGAATGGACATACGAGATCCAGTGTCAGGGAGGGTCACCTGGCGGCAGAGGATGTCAGTGCTGTGTGTAAACCTCCCCACCTTGACAATAACATTCTCTAACCTGGCATGTATAGATCATGTGTGTGTGTGTGTGTGTGTGTGTGTGTGTGTGTGTGTGTGTGTGTGTAACAATAGTAACTAGGAAAAAAGAAGCCATTGCTTTGAGAGGGAGCGGTGGAGTGGTGTGGGAACGGTGGAACAGTGTTGGAGATGACATTCAAGGAACTGGAGGAAGGAGGACCGGAAGGGAAATGACATAACCACATTTTAATTTAATTTACAGAAATCCTCTAATCTAGAGCTCAGTGGGCAGAGGACTTGCCTTACAAGCATGAGGACCTGAGTTTGATCCTTGAGATTCCTGTGAAATTGCACACATCTGTAAACCCGGTGCTGGGGAGGGAGTAATAGGAGGAATCCTGGGACATACTATCCGGCTACCTAGACTATTGGTGGGGCTCTAGGTGAATGTTGTATCTTGGGTCACAGGAGGTGGAAGGAGCCTGAGGAAAATACTCACGGTTGTCCTCTGACCATAGGCACCTGAGCACATGCGTGGATGCATGTATGCACGCACGCAAGCACACACGCATGCACGCATGCAGTGGTTAGAAGCATGAGCTACTACACTTGTAGAGTTCCCAGCATCCAGACCAGATGGCTCACAGTTCCAGAGGCCCTGACCCTATCTTCTGGTCTCCTTGGCACCTATGCTCACACATGCGAAATAGCCACAAATAGACATATATACACAAATAAAAATAAATAAAATTTGTGACAGGGACATTGTGACAGGTTTGACACCAAAACAAAAACAAAAACAAAAACAAAAACAAAAACAAAAACACCCAAAAAACAAAGAATCCTCTAAACAAGGGTCTTGGGGCTTTCAGTGCTTAAAATCTTTTTCTCTAAAAATAAGAGACTTGGAATTCTACAAGGTTTCATTTGTGTGGTAGAATTTTCACTTACAGTTGAGTTCCTGGACTTTTTTTGTGTGTGTATCTGTTTATGTTCCTCCTACTGTTAGTATTGCAAGCCACAGAAACTTAAGAAGGCCAGGGACAGACGCCACACTGATAGGAACCACCAACATACGGAACAGCTAATTATATGTGGCACGCTGGAATGCATAACAGTGGTCCAGTGTATTCCTACACAGCAATTCAGCAATTCCCACATGGAGGATGAGTCAACAATACAATCATTTATTCAATTTGCCCCCTCTCTGTCTCCCTGTCTCCTTCCACTGTGTATCAAAATATTCCTTCACCAGTAAACAATTCTTTCTAATAAACATCAATTATCTCCTTCTGAAGGTTGAGAGTGTTGAGTAATGGTATTTTAGGCGTTAAATATTTTCATATTTTCTATTGGCTTTCTGCTACTTTGTTAAAACATGGGGGGGGGGTTGGAGAAAGGAGGGGGAGCCAAGGATGGGGAGATGACTCGAACCATAAAGTAAGAGCTTGTGATGCAAATATAAACCTGAGTTCAATCCCCAGCACCCACATTAAAGGGGAGGGGTGGTAGGTGTGGTAGTGTGCAAGCACAACCCCAGTACTGGAGATACAGATAGGTGCTAGCACACTTGGTAAGTTCCCAGCCAATGAGAGATCTTGTCTCAAAGAAAACACATACAAAAGTTCCCAGCCAATGAGAGACCCCGTCTCAAAGACAGAGCAAAAACATTTGACACCTGAGAAACAAGAGCTGTGGTTGTCCTCTAGCCTCCACATACAAGTGGACCCCTGACAGACGTCCACTTGGCTGGGCTTCCTGAGCCACACCTAGAATCCTAGCAGAGGCAGAGGCAAGACAACTGCAGCAACTGTGAAGCCAGCCTTCGCTTTACGGTTGAATTCTAGTCTAGCTTGGGATACATAGGGAGACCCTGTCACAAATGTCCCCCAAAGAGAAAATAATTCTAAATTCATATTCTAAATCCACACACTGCACATAAAACATTTCAGCTACTAACTCCTGTTAAAATATACCCCAAGTATCTTCTTTCCTTCTCCCAGATGATGCCTCCCAGACTAAGCCCATGCTTATGAAACTGAGCTAGGCATCTACGATGTGGGGAATGAGGGTACATCTGAGCTTTCAGAGTCTCTATTGGATCCTCTCTCATGACCAAATGACATTAAACTGAAGGACATTCATTTTAAATTTTGGTCCAACTCTCAAAACTTTTAAAATCAGATACAGGAGCCAGACCTGGAGGTATAGGCCTGTGATCCCAGCTGAAGCAAGGGGTTCCCTCGTTCAAGGCCTTCCTGTCTAAAGAGTGAGTTCAAAGCCAGTCTAGGTAACTTAGTGAGACCCTGTCTCAAAATAAAAAGAAAGAAGATAGCTGGAAATATAGTTCAATGGTAGAATACTTGTCCAGAATCTTCTAGCGAGGAACTAGTGGCATGGCTAAGCAGTCTAACTGCATGAAATCCCTCAGTGAGGGGCTGGGGTGTGGCTCAGTGGTAGAGCACCTGCCTAGAATCCTCCAGTGAGGTGTTTGGGGTGTGGCTCAGTGGTAGAGCACCTGCCTAGAATCCCCAGTGAGGGGCTGGGGTGTGGCTCAGTGGTAGAGCCCCTGCCTAGAATCCCCCAGTGAGGGGCTAGTTGTATGGTACGAGGCTGTAGGTGAGACCCCTAGCACCCTAAGTGGGGGGGGGAGGGATTCAAATTTTCCAAAAGGAGATCAAACCAGATTTTGAGCATTCTAGAATGTCACTGATTTCTTTATGTCAGGTAAGTTTGTTAAACAGAAGATCCTGAGGCACAGGCAAAAAGAATAGGCATTTTGGTGCGGACGGTCACAGGACGGGGGCTTCCAAGTCACCTTAGATCTCATTAATTCTCACTACATAATTCTCTTTTACACTTACCCTTATCATAAAGAATTAAGGGCCTGCCATCTATTTCCATCTGACCCAAGGCATTCTTTTAAATGGGCTGTTGATAGTCTCTGGTGATGGACGGTTCCAAGCTGATGACATTTCAAATGGGCCTTTAGGGTACTGACGAAGGACCTTCCCTGTGTTCAGCTGGGGCACTCACTTCCAAGATCTACCCCAGAGGACATGAATAAGACATTCTTCAGAGTCCAATTTAATTTATCAGCGTCTTGAAGGGAAGGTCATTTCTTTGTCTCCCTGGAAAGCCTAAATTCTCCACTCCGGTCTTAAAAAGGTCTATATATGTCCGTTTTAAGTAGACAGGATTTTGAAATGTGAGGTGCTAAGGCGCACAAAGAGCCGTGATGTCGGGGTTGTGTGAAGAGCCGCACCTCCGTCATGCCTCAAACTGTGGCTTCTAGCCCTTGGGGAGGAGGGGGACAGATCATGTGAGACAAATGTGTCTACCCTGCCTTTGTGGCTCAAGCAGGAGCGTAATAGTATGATATTGAACCCAGAACTGATTCTTTAGCACTAAATTGGTGTCCCCAACATAAAGAATGATGAAGGGGAGGGTTAAAGTTCAACTGGCCTTTCTGGGAGCATGGTAGAGTGTATGTATGTAAAATGAACACTTCGGGGGAAAATGCTTATTTGCCATCTTATGCCTCTGCCTAACTGGACATGCCTATGATTGACACCAGATGCAGCAGGGGAAAGCACAGGAAACCAACCACACATCACCCTCTTCTGGCCTCTTCAGGAACTGCACCCACATGCACATACCCATATACAAACAAACGAACACATAACTTAAAATATTTTTTTTTTAAATAAAGTAAAACATATGAGCACTATTTAAATCTTTCAACTTGGTCAGTGGGAGGGTTTTCTGGTATTCATGAAGGTAACCAATGAAGAAAAAACGAGGTACACAGGCTGTTGCCACGACTCAACCTGAGTCTGGTCACTGGTACTCACATGGTAGAAAGAGAGAACCGACTCCTACAAGTTGTCCTCTGACCTCCACATGCACACCATGGCACCCACAAATAAATAAATAAATATAATACAATATAAAAGTAAACGAACACTATTAAGAACAGTATTCTCCAAAGCCCACAGAACCAACTAAGCAGGACTTATAGGTGCTCAGAGACTGAAGTGGCAATCATGGAGCCTGCACAGCTCTGCGCTAGGCCCTCTGCATGCATGCTGTGGTTGCTTAGCTTGGGGTTTCTGTGGGACTCCTGACAGTGGGAGAGAGGGGTGTCTCTGACTCTTTCGCCTGCTCTCGGGACTTTTTTCCTCCTCCTGGGTTGTCTCATCCAGCCTTGATATGAGAGCTTGTGCCTAGTTGCATTGCATCTTGTTATGCCCTGTTTGGTTATTATCACTAGGAGGCCTGGCTCTTTTCGGAAAGGAAACAGAGGAGCAATTGGGGGGGGGGGGGGGCTGTGAGGAGTGGAGGGAGGGCAAACTGTAGTTGGGATGTATTGTACGAGAGAAGAATACATTTTTAAACATCAAAATAAATAAATTCATTCATTAGAAAAAAGTTTTGGGTTTTTGTTTGTTTTTTGTGTTTTTTTTTTTTTTTTTTTTTTTTTTTTTAATGTGGAGCTGAGGATCGAACCCAGGGCCTTGTACTTGCCAGGCAAGCACTCTACCATTGAGCTAAATCCCCAACCCAGAAAAAAGTTTTTTTTAAAGAATAATGTTCTCATAGTCATAACAGGATTTAAATTTCTTGGATACCCACATCTTAAGGGTTCTGAGCCCCACTTCTCTTAGCAATTAACCTTTCAACCTGTCACTCCAATCTAATTAAACAATAGTGCCTACAGCAGTGTGCCAGTTCCAGGACTATTGGCACACTACACACTAATCTTGAGGGAGGGAGTATCTTAAATTCTAAATGGAACTCAGAACTCTCAAGGACCTCCGACCTGCATCCATCCAACATTTTATAGCATATAACATGCAATGTGGGGTTGGGGAGATGGCTCAGTCGGTAAATTCCTTCCCACATAGACATGAAGACCTGACTTCAGACTCCCAACACCCATATTAAAAGCCACATGTGGTGGAATGTGTTTGTAATCCTGGCGTGGAGAGGTGGAGACAGGAGGATTCCTAGAGCTCCCTGGCCATCCCGTCTAGCCAAGGAGCTCCAGCTTCAATGAGGCTTTTGCCTAAGAGTGAGGTAGAATGCTATAAAGACCTGAGACATTGACCTCTGGCCTGCACAAGCAAACCCCCCCCCCCCCAGCCCCAATACACACACAGAATGAAATGTGGCTAGGCGTGGGACCTCATGTCGATAATCCCAGCACTTGGGAGGCTGAGGCAGGAGGACTGCTCCAAGTTTGAGGTCAGCTTGGTCTTGTATTGTGAGACCCAAACTTGCAAGAATTCTCAGTTCTAAATGAGACACTGTGGCCTTCCTTCCCTCTGGCTATCAAGTATTGTAACAGGCCCCAGGGAACTGGAGCATCCCCAGGGGGAACAGACTGGTAGAAGGAAAGGGTTGATGTCTGCTGCCAGCCAGAGGGAACCGTCTCTCCTGGGAAGGGATTTCACACATTCCTAATAACTTATCAGACCGTGACCTTGCCAGAGAAACGGGAGCCCAGGCAATTAATGGACCAGTGATGACAGGGTGGGTCTACCCCTTGACAGTGTACACTCTTGCCCTCTGTTTAAACGTAAACCTCAGTAGACATTTAAGATGGACTTGAGGCGAGGATGGAGTCACTGGGCATTTCTGTTCTTCTTTCCATTGTGGCCACGTTGAATGCATGTCCTTTCTCTGCTTTTAACTACAACTTGTCTCTTTAATTGGCCTGATAAGTATGAGTGGCTGAGCCTGGCTTGTTAGGGCTGCCAGGGCTCCGGTCCCAATAACTCCAGTAGCAGTATGGACTGACACACAGCAGTATTGACTAGGTGTGGTGGCACACACCTATAAACCCAGTGATTGATGAGTGGAGACAGGAAGGGCAGGGGTTCCAGACCAATCTCTGCTATATAGTGAATCTAAGTCTCTATCTCCAAAACCAAGGAAGGGACTGGGAAGATGGAGCGTGTTCTTCCAGAAGATCTGAATTCAGTTCCCAGCCCCCACATCAGGCAGTTCACAACCACCTGTAACTCCAGCTCCAGGGAGACCCAATGCCCTCTCCTTAAGAGCCATTACAGACATCTGCACTCATGTGCGCGCGCGCGCACACACACACACACACACACACAGTCTAAAAATGGTAAGAATAAATATTTTAAGAAACCAAACCAACCACCCCCAAAGCAACCAAACAACCAAGTTTTTGTGTGTTCAATGTCATCTTCACTAGGTAGCGAGTTTGGGGTCAGCTTGGGTGACATGAGTCCCAGCCTAGACAACCAGTCAATTAACCAACCAAAAAGTGTGTGATAAGAGGATCCCTGCTGAGCACTTTGATATGGAGGTGAAGGGCAGGGCTCTGTGCCAGGAGGGGGTGTGTGTGAAAAGCTCCCAGCCAGGTCTCTCTGTGGACAGTCACTTCTCCCTCCCCTATGTAATCCCCACAGAGGGACTTGAGCTGCCCGGGTCTGTCACTTCCAAACACTGTGAATGGCTTTGTGCTCTGAAGCTCACTGCATTCACCCACCTGGACAGCAGGAGTGCTCACCAGTCAACTCCAGAGGCTGGATGGAGACTATAAGGGCAAACAAAATTAGTTTAGCCAATCCCTTGATTAGCCTGATGGGAGCAGCGGGGCTTCGCCTTTGTGCGAGCATGTGTGTTTAAGTGCGGTGCCCCCCAGAGGTGGGCGCTGGATGCCCTGGAGACAGGGTTATGGGCAGTTGTGAGCAGCCTGATGCAGGTGCTGGGCACCGAACTCAGGTCCTTTCAAGAGAAGCAAGGGCTTAACTGAATCATTTATCCAGCCCTTCAGGTATATTTTAAGTGAAGAGAAAAAGATGTGCCCAGCAAAGGCCAAGGGGAAACAGGACAGTATACAAGGTTGCGGGAGAGGGTTGAAATCTTAAGAGATGTATGTGTGCTTCTAAGATACACATCCCATTTACTAGGAAAATCAAGAACTTTACAGCTTAACCATATGCAGGCAAGGAGATAGAAAAGAAATATACCAGACTAGGAGAGGCAAATAACTTATGTTTTCTTTCCTATGCAGAACATAGATTTAAAATAGTTAAATTATTTGTTTAAATTAAGTATTTATCCAGAGGTATGTGTGTGTAGGAAGAGGAGAAAGGAAAGGGGATGGGTAACTGGGACTGCATAAGAGCAAAATACAGTGTAAAAAGGTCAAAATAAAGCCCATTATTTTCTACACACATTTTTTTTTCCTATACAAAAAGAACACAATTTTAAAAAGCATGTTATGGTACAATAGTTGGCTACTAAAATAACTTGAAGTCTCAGGAAACGTCACCTTAAATTACTTCTGGGATGAGAAAACAGTGGCGGGGGGGGGGGAATAAAAATCAGTTGAGCATTGAAGAATTGGTAAGGCAAGGAGGGCCCAGGGATGTGACTGGGTGGCGTGGTGGGCGGAGCGTTCAGTGCCTGCCTAGCATGTGTTAAGCGCAGGGCTTTACTGGCCAGCATCACAAAAGCCAGGCATGGTGGTACACGCCCTGTCGACCCAGCACTTGGAGGCAGAGGCAGGAGGAACTTCACAGGTCTGAAACCAAGGCTGGCCTAGGAAGTGAGTTCTAGGCCAGTCGGGGCTACAGAGTGAGACCCTTGGCAAACCAAAAAAAAGCAAGCAGGCAAACAAAAACAAAAAAAAAAAACCCAAAAAACAAAAAAAGGAAAAGGAGGAGGAAGGGAGAGGAGAAAGAGGAGGAACAGCGGAAGGAAGCAGAGTGGGGAGGAAGAAAGAGCAGAGTCTGGATTTTCCTATTCCTTAGGTTTGGAGCTTTGTGTTTTAGAGGACATTCCTTGGCAGGGCTATCATCCAGGCCCTCTTTGCTAAATGACAAAAGGATCAAGGATTTTTACCCACGCATGAGGCCTTTACGGCTAGTGTAAGCCTAAACATGTTGGAAGATGACAATTGTTCACAGCAGACATGCCGCCATCGGGCTGACATCTGGAAAATCTGCTCACAACTCAGGACTCAGAAATGCTGAGCTCAGGAGACAGGTGCCCCGAGGAGTAAGAACCAAGCACTTAAATAGATGTCTAACGTGGGCTACTCACTGGAGCTCTGCGGGCAGGCTCCTCAGGATCAATGTCATGTTCATAATAGTATCATACACCTCCAAAGGCTGCTGGAAGGACTAGGGGTTGAGTTCATTCAAAGTGGCTAGAACTTGATAGCAAGTATCCATAAAGGTTAGCTACCATCGTTATTGTCTGAGAAACTTGAACCAAAAGAAAGTATGGGGATGAGGCTCAACATTAGCACATCTGCCTAGAATCCCCCAGTGAGGGGCTGGGGTGTGGCTCAGTGGTAGAACATCTGCCTAGAATCCCCCAGTGAGGGGCTGGGGTGTGGCTCAGTGGTAGAGCACCTGCCTAGAATCCCCCAGTGAGGGGCTGGGGAGATAGTGGAGTGGTACAGCACTTGCCTAGACCCATCTCTCTATAAGAGGCTGGCTGGAGGTGTGGCTCAGTGATAGAACACTGGTCTAGCATGTCTGAGGATCTGGGATCCATCTTTAGTACAATACACACACACACACACACACACACACACACACACGTACACACGCACACACACGCACGCACACACACACATACACACAGACACACACATATACACACATGTACACACACGCACACGCACGCACACGCACACACACACAGAGGTGTGGGGGTAGAGTTCAGCGAACATTGGTGCAATCCTCAGCTCAGTAATCCCTTTTCCACAGGAACGTTCAACAACCCGAGGGCAAAGAGGAAGCAACCAGAAGAACTCATCTGCGGTTGGTACTTGGCAAGCAGACTGACCAGAATACTGGGGAGGGCACTGGGGTAAGGGCACCTCTAAAATGACAGCCATTTAAAGTTTAAAAACTCCTAAGTAGCATTTCTTTAAAAGATTAATGCCGACTCAACAGCGATGCCCCATCAAACAAACGAACAAAAACCAAGCCCAATCAAGGAGGAAGCTCGATCTCATCCGGAACTAAAGATCGTGAACAAGCTGGGGAGGTGCTGAAAGCTCTACACAAAGACAGACAGACAGACAGCTGGATGGGTGTGTGGAGACTCATTTGATGTTCTTCCTCCAGTAGCACTCCAATTTTTAAGAGACACTTTGTCCCTTAGCTTGAGAAACAAAGGTAGGCACGGTGGCACACATCTGTAGTCCCAGCATTTGGGAGGAGGAGGCAGGAGGATCAGGAGTTCAAGGCCAGCCTGGGCTACATGAGACCCAATCTCGGGGGCGCGGGGGGGGGGGGGGATGAGCAGCGAGGGAGAAGGTGCAGCACCCTGGATTAAGACTGACAACATGTGGCCAGCCTGGGCTACAGAATGAGTTCCAGGAAAGCCGCAAAGCTACACAGAGAAACCCTGACACAGAAAAAAAAAAAAAAAAAAAAAAAAAAAAAGACAACACATGTCCCTTGTTCGTATCTGGATGAGAACAGATCATGTCAAATGAACCCCCGAGGAAGCCGGGGGAAGGGACTCAGAGGGAGGACAGGAGTCACTACTACAGCTAATCCTATGTGTTTGCTGGTGTAACGACAGCGTGTTAGCACTTGAGAAAGGGATCTTAAAAGCAGCTGCACACGGTAAACCCGGCAATGAAATGGCAGCCACTGACCAATCTTCTTCCTTCTTTATTCTCTTCCTTCCATTTTTCTTCTTTTCCCCTTCTTCTGTCCCTTTCTCTCATTATTATTATTATTTATGTGTGTGAGAGAGAGACAGATCGAGGGAGGGAGGGAGGGAGGAAGATGTGTGAGTGCACCTGTGTGGAGGTCAGGACAACATTGGAAAGTTAATTCCCCCTCCACCTTTGCTTGCACAGATCACACCAAGATCCCTAGACTTTTGCGGTAATCTCTTTCATCCACTGAGCCACACCACACTGGCCCCCAGCTACCATCGTCTATCACCTAAATGTAACTGTGCCGAAATCCTAATGTGCAAGAATGTGGCCAGGTGTGGTGGTGGCGCACACCTGAGTAATGCCAGCACTTGGGAGTTAGGGGCAACAGGATCAGGAGTTTTAAAAGTCTGCCTCTGGGGGAAGTTTCTGTTGCTGGTAAAACTGAATTTGCCGTCTTAAAACATCACACTCACATACACACACACTTTACATATTTTTAGCTGATATTCAGTTCAGAGAGTCCCTGTAAGGAGAACACATTTAAATTGGGAAGGACAGGACCCACGGGAGTCTCGTGATACCAGAAATGTCAGCACTACCTGGTAACTCGTTAGCTATCCAAGTTGGTGAGTTCTCGTCTAGACTGGATCAGACATCTCTGCAGGTGGCACGTAGCCATCTGTGTCCCTAGTGAGTTATTTCGGTATGGCCTGCGTCCGAGACTCACCATTTTAACTTTTTATTATTTAACTAAAAAGACTTTAAAATTTTTATTTTATGTATATGAGTTGTTCTGCCTGATGTTTGTGCACCATGTGCATGCAGTGCCCACAGAGTCCAGAAGGCACACTGGATCCCTGGAACTGGAATTAACAGATTGTTGTAAATTGAAATGTGGGTGCTGAGGACTAAACCCGGGTCATCGTCATCAGCAAGAGCAGCCAGTGTTCTTAACCACTGAGCCAACACTCCAGCCTCTTTATTATTTAATTTTTTGAGACTAGGGTCTCATATAGCTCAGGCTGGCCTCTGAATTCTTTATGTAGCCAAGGCTAACCCTGAACTTCTGTTCTTCCTGCCTTCACTTCCCAAGCACTGTGTGTACCACCAGTACTTCTGGCTTCATGGAACACTGGAGATGGAACCCAGGGCTCCCAGCATGCTGGGCAAGCACTCTACCCACTGAGCCACATGTCCAGAACGTGAACCATGGCTTTTAACAAAATGAGCCTTAGCATATGACTATTCTTGAAGAACATCTAAAGAGGTTTGTCTATTAATGGTGTGCAGTGGTACACACCTCTAATCCCAGCACACGGATGCTGAGGCAGGAGAATTGTGACTTCCAGGCCAGCTTGAACTATAAAGTGAGACTCTGTATCAAACCACTGGATGACTTGCTGGAACTTCTTTGTGTATTATTTATATATTGGGAGGAAAACCAAAACAAAACACCTCAACGTGTACTTTCACAGCCTTACACTTGATACAGTATTGCACGGAAGGATCAATTATCTGAGGCCACTGCTGTCCCCTGACTAGTCCACTGCTGGGCACGGTGGCAGCTTTGTTTGCAAAGACACCGGTCATCACGGCCCATTTGCTCGGGGCGGGTGTGCTGTGTTGTGCTAACCTTTCACGGCACGCAGCGTCTGCCAACAGGGAAGTGAGCAGAACGGCCTGTCTCTGAAGAGCCATCCAGAGAGCGAGCGAAGCATAACACCGTCCCCCAAGGTCGGTCACACTTGCCTAAGCCTCGCTGAGGTCAGCTCAGCCCTCACTGTGGGCGGCTCAGCACGCCAACTCCCCTGCACTTGAGTAGGCCTCTACAGGAGGCCGATGGAACTGGGATTGGAAAGTCATAGCCGGACGGAAGACCGTGTCCAATCCTAGGTGCAGTGTTACTCTTAGTAGGTTGGACACATCTGGTGTCTTTGTATGTGAGACATATATGTATGTATGTGCTCGCATGTGACTCGGCAGCTGCGGTTGGAGGATCTTCTACCCTGCGTACTTCTGGGGGCTTCTCCTGCACCTCCTCCCACCTCTTTATAGAAATGCTGGAATTACAGATGTGTGCAAGTGCACCTGGCTTTACATGGCTCTGGAGATGCCCACTCAAGTCCTTACACGTGTGAGGCAAGCATCTGACCCACTGAGCCACCACCTCCCTAGCCCCAGAGCTTGGCTTCTCCCCGACTGAAGACCCATGCTTTCGACAGTCCACATCTAGTACCTCAACCCGATCCAAAGACTCCGGACAATGCGTAGACCCCTATGTGTTATTCATAAAAGTATGGCTTCCACAGGGTGATTTTGTGGTCTGAGCATTAAAACAAACAAGTAACAACAAGAAACAAGCAAACCGCTGCAGAGCTGGGCTGGGGATGTAGCTGAATTGATGGCGCGCTTGGCTAGCAAGCAAGAAGCCGTGCGCTCCATCCCCAGCACCACACAAGCTGGGTGTGGTGGTGCAAGCCCATAATCCCAGAGCTCTGGAGGTAGAGGCAGGACAGTCAGAGATTCAAAGTCATCTTCAGTTACATAGTGAGTTTTTTGGTTTTTGGGTTTTTTTTTGTGGTGAGGTCCTCATTAGCAGAAACTGTGCCTTGACTATATTCTAATCTATTATTATTATTATTATTATTATTATTAATATTATTATTATTATGTGCCTTGTTTATAGGCACATGCCGGGTGTATTGAGGACAAGGGACAATGTATGGAGTCAGTTCTCCGCTTCCACCCTTAGTTCCAGGAATTGAACTCAGGCCACCAGGCTTGCACAGGAACCATCTCACCGGGCCCTTTCTTGCATTCTATGAAGCAAGTATTATAACTAGTAAAGCAGTGACTCCTGGTCATGAATCAGAGACACAGGCTTGAATGCCAAACTATATTCTATAAGCATGCTGGGAGGATGTCGGTCAGCCTTCCTCATCCCTAAATTATTATGAACGGAGACGACCTCGGGACAGAAGGACAGCACGATGGTTAATACCGATTGCCACTGTGGCCGCACCTAGAATCACTCAAGGGACAAACCTCTGAGCCTATCTGTGAGGGGGTTTCTAGACTGGGTTAACTGGAGGTAGGACTATCCACCCTGAATATTGGCAGCACCACCCCATGGGGTCATGGCTGAACACAAAGGAGAAAGTGAGCTGAGCGCCAGCATCCATCTCTCTCTGCTTCCTGACTGTGGACCACCAAACACTCCGGAGGCCATGGCTTCCCACCAGGCTGGACTGGACCCTTGAACTGTGAGCCAAAGCACCTCCCTCCCTCCCTTCAGCTTTTTCTGTCATAGTTCAAACATGTAATTGTTCGTAGCTGTGAGGAAAAGTAATATGAACGGGGAAAGAGAATCATGTATATGTAGGTGTGTGTGTATGTGTGTATGTGTGTGTGTGTGTGTGTGTGTGTGTGTGTGTGACTGTGCGTGCCTAAGGGTGACTTCTGCCACACATGCAATAATCACTAGGATCTGGGACCGACCCCTCTCCGGCAGCCCCACCTCACCCGCTGTCAAACACGGCCGCCCACAGCCTCCCTCCTTCCTCATCTTAGAATGTCAACTGTTCACCTGTGTGGAAATGACAGCCGCTTGTCACACTCTACATGAGAGGGCTCCCTCACGGAGGTAACTAGCAAGCCATTTCTGAAGCTGTCACTCTCCGGTGTCAGCGCAACCCACTGTTCAAAGATCCGCTCTTGACACGAGCCAGGCAGCTCCGTGACTGTTATCGCCACCGACTCCTCCATGCTGCGACACCGGCGGCAGTTGCTCAGCGCCCACGGTTTGGTTCACCCAATTATTTGTTTGTCATTGGGAAGCCCGGGATGTTGAGCAGGTATCGGGAAGGTATTTTGGGCCCAATGTGCAGGCATCAAGTATAATGAGGCCCTCAGGTAAAGGTCTGTTCTGTCAGTGAGGTGCTGGGGTGATGTGCTGGGGAGAAGCCTGGGTATCAATTAGAATATTTGAATAAGAGAAGGGAACCAGGCAGGATGCTGAGAAGGCTCGGGAAGTTGGCCTTAACTTTGCAACTGCCTCGAAACCCTAAGCGTAGGCAGTTTTCAAGTTGGTTTGGCAGCCGGCGCAGATGGAGTTGGGTGTGAGGGGCTGGCTGGCTTGTCTCAACTGAGGGCCTTCAGAAAGAAAGGAGGCTGGAAGCACCCTGGGGGTGCACTTTGCGGGTGAAGACCTTGCTGACTAGGGCAGCAGGTCACTCACTGACTGTTCAGGAGAGGAGGCCATGAAATAGGGCCATCCTCTCATCTAGTCCCCCAAAGGTTTGCTCAGAGTTGCTTCTTCCTGGGAGACCATGAACCCAATCACACTTTGGGTATCCTGGGATGAGGCCACAATACAGGGATATTTAGACTCTCCATGTGGTTGACTACAAGAAACAAACCCACAAAACTTAGTTCACAGGCTGGTGAGATGGGGCTCAGAGGGTAAAGAAGGCACTTGCCTCCAAGCCTGAGGACCCGAGTTCAAACTCTGGGACCCACAGGGTGAAGGTAAAGAACTGACTCATTCAAGTTGCTCTCTGACCTCCACATACACGATGGGACACACGTGCATACACGCTGAGGCACACGTGCACGGACAAACCTACACACACAAATAAATCCATGAAATAAAGCATTTTAAAAACTGTTTGTAGGGTTGTGGATTTAGTTCAGTGGTACAGTGCAAGAACAAGGCCCTGGGTTCGATCCTCAGCTCAAAAAAAAAAAAAATGTTTATAATGTAGTATACCACCACAGCCCACAGGCAGACCGGCCTGGCTCCCTGCACAGGGATTTGTCTCCCAGAGTTTCTGTCTCATCCATGATATTCTTCCTTCCCATGGTTCTCAGCCACAAAAAAAGAAGAGAGTCTGGGTTGGGGAGATGGCTCAGCAGTTAACTGCTTGCCAGGCAACCATCCTTTAATACCACCTAAATAACAGATGGGTGTGGCAGCTGGCCTGTAATTCTAACCCTCAAAGGTGTGTGTGTGGGGGTGAATGGGATCCCCAGAGCAAGCTGGCTAATAAGCTTAGCCACATAGGTGAGCTCTGGGTTGAAATGAGAACCAGCCTGGATGTATAAAGTGGGAGAACATCACCCTCAGGCCTCCACACGAAAGCTTGGATTCATGAGTGTCTGCACACACACACACGCATGCCCCCACACATGGAAACATGCATATCCACACATGCATACTGCACGTGTAAGAAAAGGGAGAAAAGGAAACTAAGAAGTGTAGTCCGTGGAAGAGGGTGCTCCTTACACAGACATCTTAGACGGGGCACAGAGAAAGTTAGCCCAGGGCTTCCCTCATTCAGTATTGGCTTGTCATCTCCAGGAAACCATCAAGACACTCAAAGCAGTCATGTATAACAACATGTAACCCCAGCACTGGGGAGGTGGAAGCAGAAAAACAGAGTTTAGCATACAAGAGGAGGTCAGAGGACAGCTTGCAAGAGTGAGTTGGGGGCCAGCCTGGGCTACCCAAGAACATGTTTCAAGACCACCAGAACCAACAATAACAGCAAACATACAAGAGAAATTCAAAGAAGCCTGGTGTCATGATTCATACCTGTGACTCCAGCACCTGAGAACCTGAAGCAGGAGGCTGGAGTTCAACAGCTTAGGCTATGGAAGGAGACCCTATCAGGACACAAACAGGAAGGGAACAAGGGAGCTGGGGAGATGAGATGGCTCAGTGGGTAGAGCGTTTGCTGTTCTTCCAGCATCAACAGGGACAGCTCAGAACCACCTGTAACTCCAGCTCCACAACCTATGGACATGAGGTATCCACACTATACATGTGCCCACATACATGGAAACACACACACATCAAACACACGAAAAATGGGAAAAGGAAAAAAAGCAGGGGAGGGGGACCTGATGTCCCTTTCCAGCTTTCAAGGGCACCCACATACCTATGCCCCCCCACACACACGCATACAAATACACATTTTACAGAATGATTAAAAAACAAATACTTGGCTGGGTGTGGTAGTGCACACCTTTAATCCCAGCAATCAGGAGGCAGAGGGAGGTGAATCACTGTGACTTTCAGGCAAGCCTGGTGTACATGCCAAGTTCCAGGCTAGCCAGGGCTACAACAGTGAGATCTTGTCTTAACAACAACAACAAAATTCCTTAAAACAAAATAAAACAAACAGAAACCCCTCCGAGTAGAATTTCTTTTGTTTTCTATCCTCTAATCCATCGATAAATTTATTTTTGTAGTGCTGGGATGTGAACCCGAGACCCTGAACATGTTAGGTGAATGAATGCTCTCTACCACTCTCCAGCCCAGGATTGTTCTTAAAACGTTTCCCTCATCGAGAAGGACGATAGATAAAGCTAAAAAAAAACGTTAACACACAGTGGAGGCGGTGTGGAAAGATTGAAGTCAGTATTATGGTCCCTGTTGAGCAACAGTGAAGTATGATTATTCAGCCATCAGCCCTGGATTAACCCTGGAAGAATCAGCGCTCTGATGGTTGGACTGATGCCCGAGGTGTGCTGCCAGCCCTTGATGGATGGAGGTGGTGACATTCTTTCCCTGATCCTGAACAGCCCCTGCTGGCATCATTTCAATGCTCGGTGGTACCATGAGTCACCTCCTGGAAACAGAAGCCGCCTAGCCATGGCCCCTGGGGGACTATCAGGTAGGACTTTCTCTGCCGGTCTAATCCACCCACAGCTCTCCCCACCCCTTCCTAGTTGAAGAGGGAGTGAGCCCAGCCCAGGAAAAGGTCTGAGGCAGGACAGTCCTCCCACTTGAGAACTCAAGTACAAAAGGAAGTCTGCACCTAAGCACTTTTATATACAGAGGGGTTCTGTAAATATTTATAAGCCGATAAAATGCTTCTTTTACCACTGTCCAACACAGAGAGACAGGCAGACACTGCAGTGTTGTGTCTGTTCGAAAGGCCACGAACTAACAGCTGGCTGGGATTTTTATGGAGACTCTCTGCCCTCTTCTCCCAACTTCCCTCCCCCGGGATAGTGTGTATTCGTGTGTCTCGTACACGTGTGTCCGCGGGTGTGGAAGCCACAGCACAATCTCAGCTATCTTTTCTCCACCCTCCCCCCTTTCTAATTTCTTAGAAATTATGTTTATTTGTGTATGTGTGGTGGGGGGACAGGCACAACAGGGCCCAAGTGTGGAGGTCAGTGGACAACTCACAGGAATTCTCCTCCTCCACTGTGTGAGTCTGGGGGATCAAGTCTTCAGGTTTGGCAGCAAGTGCTGGACCATTTCATTGGTACCACCTTTTTCCTTTATTCAGACAGGATCTGACTTGCCAAGTAAGCTAGACTGACTGGCCAGGGAACCCCAGGGATCCATCTGTCTAAATGTTCTTTTTAAGTGGGTTCTGGGGAATCAGGCTCGGGTCCACCAAGCACTTTATTAACTAAGCCTTCTTTCTCCCCAGCCCCTCCCCCCCCCCATTTCCCTCCCTTCTAAGGCGCATCCCATCTCCCCTCACCTGTAAGATCTTCCTCATAAAGATGGGACCCACACTAGTAATCCCAGCACCGGGGAGTCTAAGTCAGAACCGCCACAAGTTCAGGGCAAGTCTGGTCTCCATATTGAGTTTCAGGTCTTCAGAATGAGACCCTGTCTCAAAAACTCCCAGCACTAGGGAGGCAGAGGCAGGTGGGTGTCTGGGAGTTTGAGACCAGCCTGATCTACAGAGTGAGATCCAGGGCAGCCAAGGCTACTCAGAGAAACCCTGTATCGAAAGGCAAACAAAAGGGGGCTGGAGAGATGTCTCAGCAGCTAAGAGCACTGGCTGCTCTTCCAGAGGACTCAGGTTCAATTCCCAGCACCCACATGGCAGCTCACAACTGTCTGTCACTCCAGTTCCAGGGGACCCGACACCCTCACAAAGACATACATGCAGGTGAAACACCAATGCACCTGAATTTAAATTCCAGCCTTCCTGACTACACAGCAAAAGTGCTCTTAACCACTGAACCATCCCTCCAGCCCCTCTCTCTTTTTTTTGGGGGGGGCAGGGGTGGAGAGCAGGACCTCTTACTGAACCTGAACCTCATGGATTCAACAGGACTGGCTGGCCACAAGGCCCAGGCATTCGCTTGCCTTGATTGAGATTACAAGTACACACAATCATGCCCAGTTTTTGATTGTTGGTTGTTGTGTGCCTTTATTTTCTTTTTCTTCTTCTTCTTCTTCTTCTTCTTCTTCTTCTTCTTCTTTTTTTTTTTTTTTTGAAGGCGGGGGTTGCTGTGTTTTTTAATGTGGGTTCTGAAGCTCGAACTCAGGTCCTCGTGCTTGCAATGGCAAGCAAAAGCACTGTATTAAACCAAGCCCTCTCCCCGTCCCTCATGCACTGACATCCTTTGTTTCACAACTGACAAATCTGATTTCGGAGGACTCCATGTCAAACATTTTTCCGGATGAACTTTATGGCTAAAGAGGCCTAAGACATCAGCTCAAGTGACCCGGCAAGAGCAGGGCTCTCAGGGCCAGGAGATTTCCTCTGGGAAACCCTTCCCCTGCTCCAGGCAGATAATGAGAAAATGATGTCATTGGGGCTAAAATTGGGTTTCAGTGCGACTCTGTTGAGAGATGTGAAAGGTGACAGGCAAGAGGGCGAAAATGTTTTCCAAGTGGCTTTTAAAGGCGGACAAATATAACCGCTTCCCACATCAGCCTGTTAAGGGGAGCACTTGAGACATCTCCCTCTTCAAAAGGACTCTCAGGAAAAAAGCAATAGTGTGCGCCTGGCCTCCTCCTTTGCAAGAGTAGTCTTACGAGGGTCAGGCCAGCAGGTCTGCAGCATGTGCCTGGACAGAATGCCACCACCTCCTCCTGCTTGCAAGACTTGGGAGTCGGACTTAGGGCTTTCTCTCACTGGCTGCTATGGAAATGCCCCCATTGGAAAATACTAGCTCCATTACTAATAAAACTGGGCTGCAAAGTAGACCAGGGCACAAGGAACAAAGGAACGCTCATGAGCAGAAGGCCTGTGAAGAAGGTAGGTCATGGCGCTGGTTGAGTTTTAACTGTCAGCTTGCCACAACCTAGAACCACCCAAGAAGGGAGTATCAATGGAGGGACTGCCTAGATCAGGCTGGCCTGTGGGTATGTCTGAAGGGGACTGTCTTGCTTGTTAATTTGACCCAGCCCACTGTGGGTAGCACCATTCCCTAGCCAGGGGATCCTGGCTGTATAATAGTGGAGGAGGCTGGCTGAAAACAAGCGGGCAGCATGGATATGTTTGCCTCTCTGTGCTCTGGATTGTGGACATGGTGTGAACAGTAGCCTCTACGGTTTTCGTACAAGATGGACTGTAACCTGGAGTTATAAGTCAAATAAGCCCCTTCCTCCCCCTCCCCTCAATTTCGTCTTCTCAGGGTATTTTTTATCAAAGGCAAAGAAATGAGGCTTGGACAGTAGTAGAAAGTGAGGCTCCCCTGTAATCACAACACCTGGGAGGCCGAGGGAGGAGGATCAGTGGTTCAAGGCTAAGCTTTGCTAACGAGTGTGTTCAAGGGCAGCCTGAGCTATAAAGAGACCCTGTCTCCACCCATCTTCCTAAGGGTGAGGCAAGTGGAGATGCCTTAGGTTGTACCCTGGAACGACAGCTTGAAGATGATAATCAGGGTTACCTTTGATCAGATAATAATTAGGCACCTAGGGGTGTTGGGAAATCCCAAGAGCATTTCCATCAGGTTCAATTGTCTAGTAACCCCAGGGAACATCAAACATCTTGGAAAGGTGCGGAAGGAAAATAAAAATAGATAACCTCTCCTGGATGGGGTCCTGACCAATGTCCTCCCGGATCATCCAGTTTTCTCAGGGTTTTCAGGACTGCTCATCTTGTTCTGTACCCCCTTAAGGGAAGACACCCACCCTTCCTTCTTGATTTTCTGCACTATGCCAGGGGTGACCACAGCCCAAGTCTGGGAAGCACACGCCTTGGAGCCAGGTGGACCCATTTCTGAACAGCTCTGTCACTTGGAGTGAGTCACTTTGCTTTTGTGAATCCTATTGTCCTCATCTGACAAATGGTTTTCCCAGAGCTTAGAATGTTAAAGACAAAGAGCAACTCCCCGGGGCCGGCAAGACAGCTCAGCCGGCAAAGGCACTTGCAGCCAAGCCCAGTGACCCGAGTTCGAAGGACTAGCTCCCTTGAGTTGTCCTCTGACCTCCACACACACACTATGGCACACATGCACACAAAACAAGTAAGATTTAATAATAATAAAGAAACTAAGTCCTTAATAAATGCCATCTATGCTTACTGTACTTCCTTCATCTCTAAATCTCTAAGCTCGCTCCTTCCTTCCTTCCTTCCTTCCTTCCTTCCTTCCTTCCTTCCTTCCTCCCCTTCTCTCTGCCTCTTTCTTTTCATATTTTTTTTTCTTGTTTTTGCTCTTTTCAGACAGGCTGGCCTGGAACCTGCGTCAATCCTTCTGCCTCGACCTCCCAAGTGCTGGGCTTACAGGCACATGCCCCTATACCTAGCTATTTTTGGTTTTCTGAGATAGACTTACTATGCAGCCCTGGTATCACGACGTGGCTCAGTCTGACTCGAAACTCACAGCAATGCTCCTGCCTTAGCCTCCCAAGAGTTGAGATTACAGGCATGCATCACCACGATCTTCCATGCAGGAAGTCTAGATGATGTCATGCATATAAAATGCTTTAGCCAGTATATAATTAGATCAAGGTACATGGTGGAGTGGGCACTTTAGTATATAATGACATCATTGGAGTACCACAACAGCTCTGTGAGACAGGTTTGATTACTCCCATTTTATAGAAAGAAAATAAAAACGATGATGCCCCCAGACCCTTCTTTCGGTAAGCGTTAGAGCTGGGAGTCTCCAATACATGCCCACATTTCAAGCTGGCCAGGGCACCACACCACCTACTACCCCGCTGCCAGCTATCTTGTGGTTCAGCTACCTTACACTCTAGTGACTCTGCATCCAAATTTGCCAGGTCAGCTTTCCTCAGATTAATTCTGTATAGCCTGGCCAGTCCACCAACAATTCTCTGGGAATCCTGGAGGTCATTATCCTAAGTGCCTCTTCTGTTAGTCCTTCAAAGGGTAGAGGCATAAAGAGGAAAAAAAATGGATTGTGAGAGAAGAAGAAACGAGAAGGTCATATAGAATACCAGTGACACAAAGGCAGAATGGGAGACTGGGAGAAGGAAGAAAGACCAGCAACTGGAGAGGTGCGTGAGTGAGCAGAAAGCAAAGTGTTATGTGTGCATCAAAAACCCAGTGTAGAGCCGGGCGGTGGTGGCGCACGCCTTTAATCCCAGCACTCGGGAGGCAGCGGCAGGCGGATCTCTATGAGTTCGAGGACAGCCTGGTATCCAAAGCGAGTTCTAGGGAAGGTGCAAAGCTACACAGAGAAACCCTGTCCGGTGCAGAGGTGGAGGATGCAGCTCAGTTGACAGTGCTCACCAAGCATGCACAAAAACCCGAGTTCTGAATCAACTGAACACTACGGTGTAATCCCAGCACCTGAGGATTAGGAGTTCATAGTTATCCTTTCTACAGATCAAATTTAAAGTCAGCCTGCATTGCGTGGGACTGTATCTCAAAGACACAAGTAAATGGGCCAACAAGATGGCTCAGCAGGTAGGGGTGCTTGCTGCCCAGCCTGACAACCAGTGATGGATCCCCTGATCCGCCTGGTAGGAAAGAACCGACTCCTGTGAGTTGTCCTCTGACATCCACACTAGAGTCCTGGTGCAAGTGCATGTACACACACACAAATAAATGCAATTTTTAAAAAGATGAATAGACAAGAAAATCTAGGGAATTTCTGTTAACTAAAAAGGGGGGGGAGCATCAAAAACACACCTTTAATCTCAACACTTGGGAGGCAGAGGGGGGTGGATCTCTGTGAGTTCAAGGCCAGCCTGGCCTACAGAGCAAGTTCTAGCACAGCCAAGACTACACAGAGAAACCCTGTCTCAAAAGAAAAAAAAAAAAAATTAAATAAATAAAATAAAATAACAGGAGGAAGAAACCAGCAGTAAGTGAAACTAGGTAAATATAAGGAAGCAATTAATTTTACCAGGACTGAATGGATTTAAGGTAACAGGGATTAAGGAAGTGGCTACAGGAAAACATACCTACTGAAGAGCCTGCTGGCTTTATCTCAGGGCTATGCAAACCACGCCCACCAATTTGCAGTCACCCAAAAAGCCAGCCAGAGAGATGGCCCAGTCAGAGGGTAGGACGACCTACCTGTAACTTCAGCTCCAGAGGAGCCAACACCCTGTTTCGGTCCCTGTGGCACTGTACTGTGTACACACACACACACACAAGAACACACACAAGAACATATATAAGAACACACACAAGAACACACACAAACACACCCAAGCCAATGTTTGTTTTCCTTTCTTCTAAAGCCCATCTCTGTTCCCTCCCACCTGCCCCTCCCGACTGGGCAGGCCAGGTAGTCACTCGTTTTGGCCAATGAAGTATGTGAAAGAGCAAAACACCCCCATGTAAGCTGAAACTTGAGGATGTGTCTAGAAATGTTCTAGGGTGTGTCTCCGTTCCTTCCTGTCTCCAAAGACAAGTGTCACAAAGGGGCTGCTTCTCAGCCAGGTCTCTGAATAAGGACAGAGGACATCGGCTAACACATGGGTCACACCTAGTTTGAGCCTGTTGGCCTCTGACCTGTTTTGTTACCAAAGCAGGCTGACAGAGCTCCTAGAACTGATGTGAAGGGGCAGGGCCGATATGGTGCAGCTGCTGTTTCCTATGGGTTCAACTAGACATTGTTGCCTGTCCGTCATGTAGGCTTTCTGCCATAAGCCTTACCAATAACAAGGACACCTCTATTTTCCATTCCCGGGATCAGTCTATACGGGTGTTCTGTAGTGTGAGGGTTAATACTGGTTGCCCATTTTGCAAGATCTAGAATCACCTGGAAAACAATCTTCTGTACATGGCTGTGATGGAGTTCCCAGATTAGGTACTGAGGGGTTCAAGATGGAATACAAAGAAAGAGGGCTGACAAGATGGGTAAAGGTGCTTGCTGCTAACCCTGACAACCTGAGTTCGATCCCTGCAACCTCCATGGTGGGAGGAGAGAATCAACTCCTGCAAGTTGTCTGCTGACCTCGACACGCAGGCTGGGGCTCTCATAAACCCACACGTGTACACACAAGCACACAAAATATAAGTAAATGAATAAATGCAGCGTCTGTTAAAGGGAGAAAGTGAGCTGAGCACCAGCGTTCATCTCTCTCCGCTTCCTGACTACAAGTGCAGTGTAGCCAGCCGCCTTATGCCCCCGTCCCATGCTTTCTAGAACCAGCATGTAGACTGTACTCTACGGTGAGCCAAAATAAATCCTTCCTTACTGCTGCTTTTATCAGGTCTGCCTTGGCTAGTTTTATGTCAACTTGACACACAAGCTAGAGTCATTTGAAAGGAGGGAAGCTCTATTGGGAAAATGCCTCCATACGATCTGGTTGTAAGGAACTTTCTGCATTAGTGATTGATGGGGAAGGAGCTAGCCCATTTAGGTGGTGCCATCCATGAACTGGTGGTCCTGGGTTCCGTAAGAAAGCAGTCTGAGCAAGCCCTGATTAAGGAGCAAGCCAGTAAGCAGCTCCCCTCCATGGCCTCTGCATCAGTGCCTGCCTTCAGGTTCCTGCTCTGTTTGAGTTCCTGCCCTGACTTCCCCCAGTGATGGACAGTCACATGGAAGTGTAAGGGAAATAAACTCTTTGCACCTCCAAGTTGTTGTTGTTGTTCATGGTATTTCATCACAGCAATGATAACCCTAACTAAGACAAGACCTTCTGTGGTAGCAACAAGTAAGTAAGTAATATAGATTGCTACATTGATATCAGCAGCATTAGAGGACAAGACGGCTGGACTGCTTGCTCTCTGATAACCACCAGCTTGTAAAACCCAGGACTGGAACTACATACAGTCCTCTGCTTACTGATTAGACCAATGGGATCTGAGACATATGTCTGGCCCTGGGAGAAATGGCATCCTGAACTGCCTGGAAGGCCATTAATTGTTGAGTATCTAAACCTGGTTTCAGAAGGCCTGAACATTTAAGATTTCTAGCTCGACAGCTCTTAATGTTACATAACAAGAGTGTCCCATTGCCTGCTACTCTAAGAAGAGATGGTCCACACAGGACTGTTAATCACCTGTCCAGGAATACATCCCTCAGGAAAACTATCTATCCAGAGACTTTAGAAATAGTAGGAAATCTGCCTGAGGTGCATATCTAGACCAGGGTCTTGCTGGTTACAAGCTACTCTCACCCTTAAGGGCCTGTCTTCCATGTATCTTCTTTACTATGATGCTGGGAGTCTCCTCTGGATTCTTTCTACGGAGATCACAAAGACTAGGGAGCCAAGGGCAGTTCAGAACAAGATGCGGGTGGCACTGGGAGGTTTGCCCACATGGAAAGTTTTGCTACATTAGACCCACAGAGACCCAGGAGAGCATTCCACAGGGGACTAGCTTCTTCCATTCCGATCTGCAGGCTTTGGGAGTTTGTGGAAAATCATCTCCAGGAGGAGAGACAGACACACACAGTCTCTTAGGATCTCCAGACACTACATCAGGGGTGGGGCCTTGGAATGCCAGCTCCTGGCAAATCCAGCAAAAAAAACTGGGCCAACCCTTGGGAGTCATCTCAGTGTAGATGGAGGAGATAGAGGGGACTTGGGAGGAGTCACAGAAAAAGGGCAAGCTGGGCTGTCTCGAAGTATCAAGAACTGAGTTTGATCTCCTGAACCCTTAAAAAAATTAAGGCTAGGCATAGTGGTATAGGCTTGTGATCATAGTACTGGGGAGCTGGAGACTGCTGGATCCCTGGGGCTGACTCGCCAGTCAGACTAGCCTAATCTGCAATAAATTAGCCCATGGTACTAGTGAGAGACCCAAGACTCAAAAAGCAAAAACAAACAACAAAAAAACCAACAACAAGGTGGGGCTGGGGATAAGGCTAGGTGGGTAAAATGCTTGTCCAACAAGTATGAGGACCTGATTCTGGACCCCCAGTACCCATAGAAAGCCAACTCTGACAGTGTGTGTCTATAACCCCAGGGCTCCTATGGTGAGATGGGAGACAGAGACAGAAGAATCCCTGAAAGCTCACGAGCAACTAGCCTGATGTCCGAAGAGACCAACAAAAGACCCTGTCTCCAATCAAGTGAGAGGTCAAGACTGATAGCTGGCCTTGTCCTCTTACTGTCAAACATATGATATGACACTCTCAAGATATGGTACTCACACCCCACCCCACCCTCCACACAACATGCGCATCCACGACATGCAGGTACATACAAATTGAAAAGAGGGAGATTTCAGGCCCAGGTTCTCCCTGGTGGATTTGAGAATTGGATTTTCTTCCAACAAGAACTGTTCCTACTTTCTAAAGCATAGACTGGGACAAGTAGGTAAAAATAGTTTGATGTTCGCTCCGGGCTACATAAAAGACAGCGGAGTAAAAGTTCAGGCACCATGAAATTAATAAGATCACCGTTGTGCCCTCCCCATTGCGGGTTCAGGAATAAATTGGGAGAAACCTGTGATGCACAGAGCAGCCTACTCAAGTGTGAATCAATCATTTTCTCCACTGACGTCTTCGAGCATTTTCTTTCACCGTATATTTACTGGATTCCTAGTTCACCAAAGCTGCTTCCTAAGCCGGAGCTGCACTGGGTTTTTAAAGTCGTCACGACCAATTTTGTTTGCTAAATGAATTCCAGGGTAGAATGCTTTGACTTAAGCCCAGGCAAGGCAAGACTTCTTATGTAAGACGTAAAACAATAGTGCATGTGTGTGTGTGTGTGTGTGTGTGTGTGTGTGTGTGTGTGTGTGTGTGCATGTAGGCGTGGGCATGTGCGCATGTGTTTTACTGCCAAAATAAAATAAATGGAATCAGCACACACATGATAACGCGTTCTTTGCTAACTCATACTAATTGCTGGGCTAATTGATGTTTGTTGAACTTTCTCCGTTTCATTGAGTGATTAGGTACAAGGCTAACAGTTGACATCTGTAGGCGCTTAACTGGCGTCTGTAATTACTGTTAATGTTAAATAATTGTTAGTTAATTGGAGTGGTAACTGACTGAATGGAATCCAGATTGTGAAGCAGAAAAGAAACCTAGTTAAATAAACATACATTTTTGGGAGAAAACGGCATGGGTTGTTGTTGTTGTTGTTGTGGGGGTTTTGTTTTTGTTTTTGTTGTTTTTTGCCCCTGTAGTTGACAGAAACTAGAAATAACCCAGAAGCATGGGATAGCCCACAGGCTTCCTGCAAGAAGGAAACCACACCTGAGGCTTGAAGACGGGTTAGAAAGCCTTACTAAAGAGGAAGGAGGCTTGGGTGGTCAACACCTTTCACTGCAGGTCTGTAACACAGACTTGATGTTTTCATAGCAATAATGATGATCACAATGGCCTACTGTGATTACACTCCTCTCCCAGACAACCAGACACTACACCAGTGTCTAAAGGAAACACGGCATACCCATACCCGGGAATGGGCTGATGAGGGCCGAGGAGCATTCTTGCTTTTCTGGCAAAACTGCAGGATGTAAGAAAAACGATTTCCGACAAAGGACGCAGGAATCTCCCAATAAAGGAAGTGAAGGACTTTCTTGTGGGCTCAGAAAGAAATCAGAGTGTCTAAACATTTGTGGAAAGAATTTGTTCGGGGCTGGAGAGATAGCTCACAGGGTAACATGTTGGCCACACAAGCAAAGGCAGTCCAGGGTTCAGATCCCCAGCATCTACATAAAAGTGGAGGGTGTGGTGAGGCTCTCTGTAGTTAGCACTGGGGAGACAGAGGCTAGTGGATCCCTGGCACTTACTGGCCAGTCAGTGCAGCCAGGCTCAGCGACAGACCTTGTCTCAAAACATAAGGTGGAGAGCAAAAATCCTGGACATTAACTTCTGGCCTCTACACTCCTCATGTGTTTTGTGTTCATACACACACACACACACACACACACACACACACACACACACACACGCATAGTCATGGGTTCCTGAGTGGTCACAGGGACGCTCGGGATCTGAGAAGCTGGACTTCCTCCTTTCTTCTAGAAAGTGGCAGGGTGGCCAAAACTGGACCTCCAGATAACCACTAAGATACTCTGAGATGCCCTCAATAACTTACAAGTAAAGGCTTGTGGTGGGATGCAACTCTTTCCTGTCCACCCACAGGTCCCTCAGAAAGCCAGGTGGCAGCGACTGGATACATGTACTGATTGAGTAAGGGGGCAGGGGAGGTGGCTGGAAGTTAAAGAGAGTTTGATCCCCAGCATCCATATAAAAGCTATTCATGGCAGCCTGGTGCACACCTGTAACCCCAGAACTAGGAAGAAGACAGGATGGGAGCCCCAGCCCGCTAGCCTACCCTGTGAGCTCCAGGGTCAGTGAGAAAGCCAATCTCACACAATACGGCTGGAGGATGGTCAAGGAAGACACCCAGCCAGGAGGACATCTGGCTTCCACACGTGCACACAGTACACACACACACACACACACACACACACACACACACTTGTGTATCCAGAGGGAAGCACTTTCTCCCCACGTGGAGTATTTCTGGTCTCCTGCTGGCAATTTTACAACCACAGGACAAGGCATCTGTTTCCCAGAATTCTCCAGGAATAATTCTATACAACCGGCTTCTGTATGGGAGAGACAGACTTCCACAGGAAGGCCAATTTCCATGACAAAAGGGGCCTGATTGCGTGCTATTTGTGGGATGGGTTGGGAGAAGAACTAACTACTTCTGACTCCTTTGTCTCACATCAAGCACCAATTACCCTTCAACACTATTTAATTCTCCACATGTAAGACATTTCTATCTCTCAAAACCCAAGAAAGCCAGTTCTGAGCTAAGAGCGCCCACACACACACACACAGACACAGACACACACACACACACACACACACACACACACACACACACTCCCCGAGGGAGAAAAAAAAAATTAAAAATGCACAATATTCTACCTTCTCCTTATCTGGGATTTCAGAGTCGATAAAAACAGAACTAATTTGCAGAGACTACGGTTTGGGCTTGACATGGCAGTCGTCTTTACTCTAAACCCAAGACATCACAAGGGGCTGTAACACGGGCTCCTGCGTTCCTGAGAAAGGGGTCTAAGCCACATTTGCCTCCTTCAGCCACCCCCAGTCAGCTGTACTGTTTTCAGGTGGGTAACGACTTTCCTCAAGAGACAATGTTGCCTTTTCGGTATTCAAACAATGGAGCCCTTTCCCTTCCCAGCTAACAAATCCAGTTAACACTGTTGCTATTAACAAGGTCCTATACACGAAGTTGCTTGCGATACCTTAGTTTTTCTGGTTTCAAGACAGGACCTCTGGTTGGTTTTGGTGTCGTTACATGACAACTCATTATACTGCAGAGGGTGAGCTTGGATTTCTGATCCTCCTGCCTCTAGCACCTCTAGAGTGCTGAGAGTCTAGATAGCAGCCACCACATCTGGTCCATGCAGAGACATGCGTGGAAACCAGGGCTTCCCTCACGCTACATAAGCATTGCACCCACCAAGCCACATCCCCAGCCCCAGTCATGGGTTTGGGTAACAGGTTTCTCATCCCATCTCCTCCGCTCTCAGACAATATAATAGCCAGGCTGTCTCTGTATGATGTCGATTAAAAGCAGGCCCCTAAATCACTTGACAGACCTGTATTAGTCACTTTTCTGTTGCTATGATAAAAAAAAATCAAGACAATCTAAAGATGAGTTTATTTGGGATTACAGTTCTCGAAGGATGAGCGCCATCTTGGTGGAGAGGCATGTGGCATGGTGGCTGGAGCAGGCCACATCCTTTACCACCAGTTTGAAATAAGACAGCCTGAACCAGAAGTAGCACTAGGCTTTTAATCTCAAAGGCCCCCAGAGAGTTATTTCCGGAAACAAGGCCACACCCCTGTACCTCCCCAAACATTGCAACCACCTGTGGACCAAGTTTTAAAATGGGGGTACTTCTCGTTCAAACCACTACAGCAACCAACCTTCACTGTGTCCCACTGGAAATCCTGTTTCCAACCACCCAAGGAAAGCCTAAGCATGTCCCTCTAATTGGTATGATGAGGACTTGAAGAGGTCACCAGGAGCTCAAGGTGGCCAAGGGTTCTACCCGGTACTTCTCACAGTGACACAATGTCCATGAGAATTTCCCCATCGTTGGCGTGAAGCAGGAGTCTGCCTAGCTAGTAGGTGATAGCTCACTGCTCCTTCACTTGCCTGAAGATGCCCAACACAGGATTTAGACATCTTTAGCCCCCCTGGATGATTCCGCACCACCACCCTCACAGATACCCTGAGAGAGTCACAGCTTCTCTTTAAACTAGCTCAGGGGATATTCTCTAGCAGGGTCTAAGTCTACACTGTGGGACTGTTGTATTATGGCTTTAAAAATAATACAAAACAAAACACCTCCGGGCATCACAGGATCATCCCACATCCAGTTTGGAGTAGAGATTATCTTGCCTGGTAGTCATGGCAACTTAGTGCACAGAACAATACAGAGTGGTAGCTAGGTCTTATGGTAATTGTAAAAGAGTTGTTAATAGCCTTAGTGGGAGGAGAGGAGGGTCAAAGGAACCTCATCCAGGAACTTAGCCATCACTCCCTCCCCTCAGCTGCAAAGGATCATGGGGGAGTCTAGAATATACAGGAAGTAGAAAGTTAACCAAAGTGGGGGACTCTATGATGCAGCTTCCACAAAGTTGTCATCCATGATGGGGTGAGATTTTTGTTTTGGTGTCGCTGCTTTGGGAGTCACAGACACTCCTGTAAATAACCCCTCAGCTGCGCTCTGTAAGTAAGGCCAATACACTAACCAGTTTGCCAAGCAGGACCTTGGTAAAATCATTCATTACACTCTGGTCAGTTGTTGGTGCCCTCTCGAGTGTACAGACATTTATTCATGTCAGCCAAGGAGAGGTTAATGAAGCAGGGACAGAGGTGGAAAGCGGAGTGAGGAAGATCACCAGGTCAAACACACCGCCTCCATCTTCCCCCTACAACCTGCCTTGGCTTCAGGAGGAATCCTGGGAAAGGGACTGTGTGGCTAACTGAGGCAGCAGCCCTCCTCTCCTAGCTGAGACAGTACCTACAACCAGGCTGGGAGGAAGCAGACAGGAATCGTCAGCTCTCCTTCCTGGCCTCCAGAGGGCGTCCTTCTCTCCTCAGAGAGCTCTGCTCTACAGCTTTAGAAGAGATTCATTATCTTGGCAGGATGAATGTGTGTGCACTTGCCTACGCATCCGGGTGGGCCAAACTGCCAAGGAGGAGCTATGGGAAGTGAGAAAGGAGAACAGGGATCGGAGAGATGGCTCAACGGTTAAGAGTACATCCTGCTCCTCAGAGGGCCTGATGTGACTCCCAGAACCCACCTCAGGCAGATCACAATCACCTGTAATTCCAGCTACAGGTGATTCAAGGCCCTCTTCTGGCCTCTTTGGGCACTGCACCCATGTGCATAAACCCGTACACAGGCAAATAGTTAAAAATAAATGGTAATCTTTAAAAAAGGAAGGGGAGGCCAGCCTGGTCTACAGAGTGAGTTCCAGAACAGCCAGGGCTACACAGAGAAACCCTGTCTCCAAAAACAAACAAAGGGGGGGGGGATAAATATTGGCCATGCTGAATCATCTAGCAAATTCCTTTGTGTGTGTGTGTGTGTGTGTGTGAGAGAGAGAGAGAGAGAGAGAGAGAGAGAGAGAGAGAGAGAGAGAGAATATCTAGTGTATTGTGTATACATGTTTCATGTGTGTGGAAACTTAAAAGTTGTTATCAGGTGTCTTCCTCAATCTCTATCCCTCATTATTATTGTTGGTTGTGTTTGTATGGGCACTTTTGAGCATACGTGGGTTGCCATGGCAAATGTGCAAAGGTCAGAGGACCACTTCATGGACTTGGACTACATTATGGAACTGGTTCTCTACTCCCAGCTTTCCATGAATTCAAGGCATTGAATTCAGGTTGCTACACCTATGTGAAAAGCACCTTTATCCACCGAGTCACCTCACAGACCCTCTCTTTTGATTTTTTTTTTTTTTTTTTTTTTTTTTTTTTGAGACAGGATCTCTCTTCCTGAAAGCTACCAAGTAGGCTAAGCTGGCTAGCCAGTGAGTCCCAAAGATCTTCCTGCCTCTGCCTCCCCACTGCTAGGTCTGTAGGAGTTGGCCACCATATCTGGCTTTTAAAGAAAGTTCTGGAGATGCAAATTCAGGTCCTCATGCTTCCAAGGCAAGAACTTTACCCTGCTCCCGGAAGCTCCCTTAAGCACAACATGCTCTAGAGGTTGGGGAGTTACAGAGCCTACAGTTCTCATAGTTGTTCAGCTCCCAACACAAGAGCAATAAGTAAGTCAGCCTCTCTCTGCCTCTGTCTCAATGGGAAAACTAATTTTTCCTTTGGCAGATGGTTGAATCACAAAGACAGAAGGATTCATAAAATTCACATGAATATCCTGTAAACATTTAAACACATCCAGATTAGATAAGGCAACCATGACCTTGATTAAAGTTGGGCTTTTTTTTTCCAGTCTACAGCAATAATCCTTCCAATTTGCAGGCTCAGACTCCATGCCTCTTCTTGAAATGTTCCCTTCTCACTGGATATGCTGTGTGTATAAGCAAGCACGCCACCTGAATAACTTGTTGTAAAACTGGAAATAATAGGCATCGAAAGAAGCAACATTTTGCAACACCTATGTGGGTCCTACTCCACTGAATTGGATTGCGTCTACAACACAGGAACATTTAAATAAAAATCAATTGGTAAGTTACAGAGAAAACATATTCATCATACCCCTGTCTGTTCCAACCCATGCCCCTTGCCAATTAACTGCTTTATCCCAACTGGAGATGCTGGCCCAGAACTAGATTTATGGAGGATTGAAAATTCTGACCTGCAGATGCTAAATGGCTTGTTCAAGCTCATAGGCAGAGGGATGGACTTGAGCCATGGCCCCTTGCTGTTATAGCCTGGGGCTATGTCTCCAAGCTGAGCAGGCCAACACCAAAGCTGCCAACTCCCCAGTCCCTGGCCCAATCAGCTTGTGAGCTTACCACTGCCCTCCAACAGTGAAATTTTATGGACTAAATCTGCACACCCACTAGACCACCAGGCTTGGAGGCATAACCTTCCCAGCTAAGCCTGCTACTCTGAGACCAGAAGACTGCCAGGCTCCTGTGAAGGAGAGGGGTGATATGTGGCTTTGAACATCTGGCTCTGAAGGGTGCCAATGTGAGACTCCCGAACACCCTTGCTAAAATTGTTCCATAAGAGAAGGCCCTTAAGAATTTCCCAGCTGTGTCTGTTACCTGGTGTAAACCTGTCCTTTCTTGCAAAGCTTTAAAACAGGGTGTGTGTGTGTGTGTGTGTGTGTGTGTGTGTGTATGTGTGTGTGTGTGTGTGTACACAGACACCTGACTGACTTTTAGGCCAGCAAGCCGGCTTACTTGAACCTGATGTAAGAGAAGATGACAGATGAAGGAGCTGCCAATCATGTCTCTGGTCAGCACTACTGCTACTAGGAGGAGTAAAGACAGACAGACACCAAGCCACATGCACCTAGTGAGGCTCACTGCACCTGTCTCCCTGGAGTTACTGACATCAATGCCACACAATGATATTTTTTTTTTTGGTAGTTGTTTTCCTGATATTTAGCAGTTTGAAAACTACGCTGATGCTGTTTGTGATGCCTGGCATCCCTCAATCTCTCTCTCTCTCCAGGGAGGAAGGGCTGTGGGTACCAGGTAGTCAGTCTACTTTGGCAACACCTGTACTTGGCACACCAGTTCAGGCGCTTGTCATTCTTGCTACCAACAGGAATTAGCATAAGGCATTAAGGGGAAACTCCAGGGGAGGAAAGAAAGGCCATTCTGATGGAAATAAGGGGCGAAGGAATAATCCGTCATCAACTAAAATGCTTGTGTACGTTTCCCAAGCAAAGCTTAGGAGAAAAGCCTGTGTTGATTTTAGTATACACAAAGAAACCTTAATCCTTTCAAGGCAACTGAACTCACCCTCTCACTCCTCTCAGAAAAGCAGCTCAGAAGAAAGGCACCCGGTCAGGGGCACGACTGTTCACTGCCAAATAGATGCCACACATCACTCAGTGTAAGTAAACAAAAATAAGAATATGGGAAGTGGTGCACTGGAAACTCAAGGGTGGGGTGGGATGGGAAAAAGAGAGAAAAGACAGGAAGGAGGGAGAGAAGGGGGCTCTTCGGGCAGCAGGCTGCGTCTTTCTCCTTCCCAAGTTGCAGTTAGAGCCAAACCCGGAGCCAGCTTAGAAAGGGCTACCGCTAACTTAGCACAAGAAACACACTGTCCCCGGGGACTGGAGGTGTTATGTGCCTGGGGTAGGGGAGGTCAGAGAGTCCTAGAAACTGCTTTGGGTAGTGACCTGCCCTGCCTCAGTTTCCTCTCCTGTCACCTTTCCTTTTTACCAAGGACACCTCCAAGGCCCACTAACTCTTTCCTCTCAATAACAGGATCAGAAAACAATCCCACATTCCTACCCTTGAGGGAGATGTGCTGCCAAGCACCCACCTCAGCTTTTTATTGGGCTTTTAACATTATATATAACAAATTTATACAAACTTCTCAGGCCATTAAAAATATGATGGAATATAAAGCTGGAATCGTATCACGCAATGAAAATACAAGATCATATTCAATATGACATTAATTCTGGGAGACCCAGCAAATTTATAAACACACAGACCCCCGGGGACAACTTTAAATATAATGTACTATTTAGAGACAAGGTAAGTTCAATTTCAAAATAATCGCAGAGCACACAATAACTGTACACAGAAATGTCTTACTAACTAGTAAGCAGAAAAAAAAAACACAACAAAAACTAAAAAAATAAAGTGAAAAATGAAATAAACTGTCTGCTGAAATAGTCTCCCATTTCACCCCAGGGCTGGTCCAGAGCTCGCAAGCATCCTTAATGGAACAGAGGTTACCACAGGCCAGCACGCCTTTATTCTGTAATTCTCCCACAAGCCCCTAAGTCAGGTTCTAGAGTGGGAAGGGGAAGGTGGGTTGGTATCATTGTACCTTTCAGATTACACACTCTTTGAAGCCAATGCATGGGGATCCCTCTAAATTCCATCGTGCTCATGACACTTCTGCAAATGAAGACTGTTGAGAAGCCTACTGGTAGTTAGTTAGGGTGAGCCTTCCCTGAATGTAGCTTGGCATCATTAGCCTCTCTTACTCGATAGACTGAGGTTTGGAAGAAATAAATGGGGAAGTGCGTATTTAAATTCTGCCCTCTTGCACACTTATTAACTTTACAGAGAGCCCAGAGCAGAAGAAGAGCTGGCATATGGCTATAATGCCGTGATTACTAAATACCCCACTGGTTATGACCGTATGAGGTACGCATATACTATCCACAACACTCTGACCGCCGGGAAGTTGGTAACCAACAATCAAGACACCGTAAAAACGTTCTTCTCTCTTGCAGCTGCCTACATGAAATTAACACCACCGATCAATTTAAGCAAGGAATCAGTACATTCTTCAAAGTGAACTTTGAACTCTCCCCACATCTCAAATACATCCAGATTCCAAAGCCATCAAAAGCGCAAAATGGGAAGACAAAAAACACCATATGGATTTTCCTTTTCTCTTTCTTCTTGGACAATGACAGTGAAATGCATATTTATTTTAAAGCCACCATTTAGAATAATAGAGGGGGAGGGTCTTACCTTTGTTTACAAGAACAGTGTTGAAGAGTTTTTCAGAGCTAGCATCTGATGCCTGAAAAACAAGAAGGCGTTAAGACTGTCAGTGAAGACCATCACCCACAGCATCATTGGCTGCTATAATTTTAAATCAATAGACAATATTTTAGGAAAACAGAAGAGTCAGTAATTTCCCCAAATCCTCCATAAGGTGGTGCTGCTTGACTGTTGGAGAAAGCCTGCATGGCAGTTATTTACTGGGGGAAAGAAAAAAAAAATCTGATTTTTCAGAATGTGTCCTTATTAGACATATTATCTGTGCAAAACATACTTCTACAAAATGGTCCACAAGGCAATTTAGTTCATTCACAAATGATTTACCAATTCTCTGGACAGATCATTATTTTGGAAGTGGCTTTTATTTTCTTTTACGTTCTTTCTTTCTTTCTTTTTTTTTTTTTTTTTTTGCCACCAGATTTTGTGTTTTTTTTTCATTTTCTTCCACAAATCAGAAATGTGGATTTTTGGACACTAAGCTTTGCCTCACTAAAGTGTCAACCAGTATTCATTTGTTTTTAAAGATGTATTTGATGACGTCGATGTTCAGGGTTTCTCACAGTAACCAGGCCAACCTCAGTGTTTCAGATGAGGGCTGACTCTGCTTAAAACCTGGCCACTATGTCACCAGGATTACTTCCTTTTCATGTTTTCCAGAGATCATGTCTGCTAATTATTACCCTGGAATGAGGGAAGTCTCGAGCCTGTTTAAACAGCAAGACTAAAGTCAATTTAAATCATATACTAATGTTCCGGGAAATAAACAGTGCATCCGTTTCATGAAAGAGATGGTCATGTTCAAGTTCTACTGCTTATTTCCAGGACTTAGAAAAAAGGTAAAATTAAGCAAGCTCACTGTTCTGGTTTGAAGACACCTCTTTGAAACGTTAGTGGTCAACCTACATTTATGCTGTGTTTGATTTGTAACCCTAATGAGAAAACTCTTATCTTTCATGTTTTATATAGAAATGCAAAAATTTGACAAAGCAAGGCATAGAATGTTCAATAAACATGGGAGAAAGAAATATGAGGAACAGGAGAGAGGGAACTTGGGCTGGCTTTGGGGGACAAAGAAGATATTCTGTGTGGTCTTTCAATGCCACATTGATGGAGATGAAATATTTCTGTGTATAACTGAGGGAAATGTTCCAGTTCACAAGGCCAGGAATATAAAAAGACCTAACCTATTTTTATTATGTCTGGTTCTCATTTATTTTAATTCTAATCTTCCTTCTACAGGGGAGGGTTCAGGGGATTAATAGGATCAAGGGCAAAAATGTTCAAAATAAGTATTCAATGGCGTTCACTTGTGACAAATCATACAGAAATTCCACCCCCCCACACACTTTTGCAGGAATAATAAAATACACACATAGCTTTCCTGACATCATAGGAAATACTAAATGAAATTATATTATGTTATAGTAGCATTTCATAAAAATGAGCCACAAAGAAAGTCTTGGGGAAGGTATTCAGCATCAAACAGTCCAAGAATATTAAGTTACAAAGCCCCAGCGATCCGCCCGACATGCACAGAGACGTGTGGATCTGACAAAGCACATAGGTTTCGGCTGTACCAGAGGTGTTTGTTACTCTACCCAAACATTAATGAGATTTCTACACTTGTGAGTTCTGCGGTTTAACATTCAGCAATTCAAAGGAGTCTTTCCATCATTCTTAAAACACCATTAATTGTTCTTAGAACGGCCATTAACAAGTCGCGGCTTCAAAACTAAAATGGAGTTAGTATTTTCTGAAAGGGGGAAAAATCCCTACACACATGCACACACCAGCAACATCCTCTCTCTTCAATTATTTTACAGAGTTAAAGTAACAGTTGAAAAAAATGAGTTTAATGGGCATAAAGAAATAGGTTTAGAAAAATTACTGCCCTTCCAAAAATGGCAAAAGCATTAGCTGGGGGAAGCTAAGGATGCGTTTTCAGTTCCTCTAGGTATGGAAGCCAGAACTGGGTTAGGCTGTAGGTGGCAGCCCCTGTGACCCGGTCCCCTTTGTGAACACCAATGGGCTGAGTACACTCTCAAGTAGATAGCGAAGTGACCCTGAGGACCTGATGATGCTCTGTGACCAACAGTTATCAAGGAGACACGTCGGACGGATATTCAAGACGCTCAGAGCAATGCCATCTAATGGAGGCTTTTCTGAGCCCTTCAATTTACCGATAGCAGTCACAAAGTGCAGAATTGTCTCTCTCGTGCCTTGGGGTAAGGAGATGTCTCAAAAGACCCCCTCAAGGGTACACACGCCTCGTGGGTGGCTTGGTTGAAAACGAGTCCTTCTGATTCCTGGTTTTTTCCCATCTGGCCTCGTGGACCACCTTCATTCAAATTCCTCGAGTCTCCCAGGCAAAGTCTTGATGTGTGTAAAAATTCCACGTAGATCCTTCGACTTTCTTCAAGTAACTTCCCTTCACTTAACACTTTTAAAAATCATTTGTACGGGGTGGGTGTGGTGGCTCAGCAGGTAAATGTGTTGGTTGCCAAGCCCGACGAATGAATTCAGTTAGATCCCCCGCACCCACATAAAGGTGGCAGGAGATAACGGATTCCTCAAAGTTGTCCTCTGACCTCCTTGTACAACCTCCACATACATAAACACATATTCTTTTAATCGTTTGGACAAATCACTGGGCTCCTTAATCATGGAGACGTCTTCATTTTTTTATTTTTATTTTTTTACTTTTAAGAGGAAAAAAAAGTACATTTCCCTCTAAGACTTGGATCATTTCCCTAGCCAATTTTTCTTTTTCTTTTTAAATTAGCAACAACTAAGGCAGGTGCGATGAGTCCAGCGGCAGACGCACCGGGTGTCTTCCCTCGTCTCTCCGGCACCCTGTACCTTTAGCCGCACAGATTTTAATATATCAGTTGCCATTTCATTTCCTCGTCTCGACGGACTTCGATGGGTTTTATACACTTAGAGGACCATGTCTAGAATTCCCAGAGAAAACAAGCTCTTTGGGGCATTTTACGGGAGGATGGATGGGTGCTATTTATTTGCCTTTTGTATCAATACTTTCTACACCCTAGAAGCTATAGCTGGCGTGCAAAGAAAAGTTAAGTCAAGCAGATTGGCTAATGAGGAAAACGAATAAAAATAAGGAAATAAAAACCGCCCGTGCACTCGGGTGGGTCCCAGATATCTGGAGCTGCACCCAGATCCCCTTAAAACTCGGATCGCCACGGTGGCCCTCCAAAGCCACACCAGCCGGAAGAAAGACTTCGGGAGAAGCAAAGGCAATCCTCTTGGAAACTTAAGCGCGGGTGAGTTCCTGCACCAGCCAGCTCTCCTTTCGCTTCCCTGGGCTCCGCGTGCGCACAAGCGGGAGGGCGGGGACCGGGAGATCAGAGCAGGGACAGTGACCCGTCAGCAGGCAGCACCGCGCCAGGGAGCCTGTCCTAGCCCTAGCGGAGGCAGGCATCCCAGCTTGGGGTCTAGTAGATCTCCTCGGGAAACCATAGGTCCCCCTCCTGGAGGTGGAAATCGTCTCTATCTGCCAGGGCTTCCCGGGAAGGCGCTCGTGGCTCACCGGCCGAGCCCAGCGGGTGCAGGGAGCCAGGAAAGTACAAAGGGGAGCGGGGGAGGGGTGGGGGAGGGAGGCCGGGCCCGCCAGACGCCAGCAGCCCGCCCCTGTTACCACCCTGGCCCGGCTGCGGCCGCAACAAAAGACCCTTCGACCCCTGCCTCCTCCCCCGCAACCACGGGGCGGCGGGCGATTGAACCACCCCACCCCACGCCCCAGGGGTGGTGGTGTGGGGAGACAACGTTACCTGGTCGCCAGGGGTTCCTCAGTCTTGTCAACCCCAAGTTCATGGTTTGGGTCCTCCGCCGGGTTCCCTCCGGGTGGATCACCACACACCACCCGGAGAAAGCAACCAAAACCCACAGCAGAGAAAACGCCCAACTCCTGCCGGCTCGGCTAGCTCCTCCGCAAGTCTGTGTGTTTTGCTAATTCCTCTCCAAAGTCTCAAAGCCGAGGCACGCGAACCAAATCCGAACCGGAGCCGCAGCAGCAGCGGCAGTGGCAGCGGCGGCGGCGGCAGCAGCAGCAGCAGCACCCGGCTCCTCCGTGGCAGCCGGGAGTCAGCGCCGCGCGCGCACATCCAACGCAGCCAAGTCCAGGGCGGGTGGCGGGGAGGTGGGGAGGGGGCCCGGCCCGCGCGCTCTCCTGGTGGCTCCTGCGGGGCGCGCGGGGGACCGGCTGGCTCAGACCAAGGGCTCAACTTGGTGCGCCCTGAGGATCTGGCAGAGCTGAAGAGCAGCGGCCGGGGAGCCGCCGCTGCGGCGCGCGTAGCTAAGATCGAGGCGGCTGCGGCGGCGACAGGACAAAGGAGACCATGTGCGGAGGGAGGGAGGAGGGAGAGGGAGGAGGAGGAGGAGGGCGTACGGCGGCAGCGGCGAAAGCTGCTCCCCGGCGGCCGCCTCGGGCTCCCCGACAGCGGGTGCCGCCTGTACGGCAGCGCCGCGGGCTGATCTGATGGGTCCTGGGCCCCGCCGCGGCGTGGCACCGAGACGCTCCGGGAGTGGCGATCGGCCGCGGGTGTCGCCCGCGTGCGGTGCGGAAAGCTGTGGTTGAGGCTTCTGCGGGGCGCGGGACTAGCTCCGCTCCGGCCTGACTCTCCCGCCTGTTCCCGGCTCAAGTGAACTCCATCGGCGGCACGCCGCCAGCGCCACCGGCTACCCGGGGCTGGATTGTGGAAGGGAAAGGGGTCCTTGGTGGCGACGCGGAGACACCCCTTTCTCCCGCCCTTGCTCTGGCGCTCTGGACTTCGCTCCCCGGATTGTACCGAGCGCGCCTTACTCCAGGCGCTCGTGGCTCTCGGAGCGGGACTTCTCGGCGCGCCCAGCCGGAGCCGCCAGCCGGTGCCACCGCCCCTCCTCCGTCCCGCCCCGCGTGCCCCGCCCCTCGCCGCCCCTCCTCTCCGCCCTGGCGCCCGGTCGGCCCCGCGGGGGCGCAGTCCCTGGGTGCGACACTGACAGCTGTGGCTCCCACTACATCCCGCCTCCGGTAGCGGATCGGGCCCCTGGTCCCCATGGCGCCTTTCCCCGCGGGCAGGAGCCTCGGAGCTCCGCTCCCTTTGCAGTTACCGCTTCCTGAGATTTGAGCTAAGCCCAGGGAAGGCTACTAGGCCGGCAGCCTGGGGTTGAAATGCATCTAGGCTAGTTGCAAATGCAAAGAAGAGGTTCTGGAAGGGGACTGGACGTCCGGTGGTGTAGATCTTAGGTACACAGCGGGGCACATAGTAGGTGCCCAATACAAAATAATTTCATTGTTAGACACGGAGGGGGAGGGGATCAGAGTCTAGAACAAAAAGGTCTTGATCTAACCTGCAGCCCATGCATGCATCACAGAACCAACAGTGTTAGGTTTCACAAAGTGGCCACTTAGACATCTTTCCTGCAACATAATTCCTCAAACTATCCGACTTGTGTACACATTCGCACCCACTAAGTGGTGTCTGATGCTTCCCCTTTCGTCCAACAAACGTAAAACAGAGGAAAAGCCATGCCAAAGCTCCATTCTTTGGGTAGCAACTGTGTCACCTATCACCACAGTGTCCCCTGGAGCCCAGCTAAGGGAGGAGGATAGATGGATGGATGGGTGATCATTAATGGGGCCCTCAGCCATTTGAGCCCTTCACCTTCTACCAGAACACACAGCCACACCCCTCCTTTCTCCTTCTCCCCACCCCACTGTGTTTGTTGTCTGCAGGAGCAGGATACCAATGTTCCTGTCTCCTAGAGGCCAGGTCCCCTGGATAACAGCAAGTACTCCTAACAACTAAGCCATCTCTCCTCACCACCACCACCACCACCACCACCACCACCACCCCATGATCCACCCCCTTCTTTACACCCTGTCCTGACATCAGTGGCCCTGTGAAGGAAGTGAGCCACACTAGGGGTGACCGAATGAATGAATGCATTTGCAGCTTTGATTCTAATCCTGCCATTTGGTGAGGTCTGTCCTTGGACCAAAATCCAAGAAGAGACAAAACCAGAGTACCATCAAGAGGGGCCTGGACTGCAGCATGTACAATGGATGTAAAGTAAGAGAGAAGATCCAGGTCCCTCAAAGGCCACTGTGACCCAGAAAAAGTGGCTAGAGAAGATGGACAAAGGACAGGGGTCCTCCAGAGAGATGTGTTCCACAGAGATGTCACTGAAAGGGCTTTAATAATGTCCAGCCGGGCGGTGGTGGCGCACGCCTGTAATCCCAGGTGGATCTCTGTGAGTTGGAGGCCAGCCTGGTCTATAAAGCGAGTTCCAGGACAGCCTCCAAAGCTACTGAGAAACCCTGTCTCAAAAAACCAAAAAATAATAATAATAATAATAATAATAATGTCCATATCCCTCTATCACAGCACTGAATGTTTGTAATCCCAGGACTTGGGTGGCCCAAGTGGAGGATAGTGAATTCCAGAATGGTCTGGGCCACATGGGGGAAACCCATCTTAATAAGATGAATCAATAATATAATAGTAAGATGTGCGTGTCTCACCTTTTTAAAGTTAGTTACTTCACCATTACAGGTGCCATGGGACTCTTCAAACTAAATAAATTAAAAAGACACTTTCGAAAGGGGCCAGCAAGATGGCTCATGGCTGTGAAGACACTTGCTACCAAGCCTGACAAGTAGAATTTGATGCTCGGGAGCTGCATGGAGTAAGAAGAGAACTGATTTCTGCAGGCTGTCCTCTGATCTCCACATGGACACATAAAATAAATGAATGAATGTAATGAAAAAATGTTTACAACTTTTCAAAGAAGAAGTTGGCGGAGGCGGGGGGGTGCTGCTTGCTGCATGGCAACATATACTGTCCCTTTAATAAAATTAATCTTGGAAATAAGAGGTCTTTTTTTGAGCTTTACCCTTCTGGGAAATGGCAGCAATATGAAGTTTGTGGGAAATGGGCTTAGCTACCAAGTTTCAGGGACGGTGGCCTGGAGCTCCAGCAGGCCTGAAACTCACTATGTATTGGAGGGTGACCTTGAACTCAAGAGCTTCTGTAATTCGGTCCCTTCCCAACCTTCCTAATTGGGCATTTCATTTTGTTGTACTGAGACAATATCTCGCTATGTAGCCCAGGCAGATCTCTGCTCCAGCTGGCCATGTCCCTGACTCCTTCCTTCCCAATGCTGGCATTACAGACATGTACCACTACATCAGGCCCTATTTTGGAAGACTTCTGGTCCAAGACTGGAAGCCTTCGTGCCTTTTATATTTTGGTGGCTTAATATACTAATAAGTATTTCTGGCTTCTTATCATGCCTTTCAGACTCTGAGCTAGATCTAAAGATAGCAAGTCTTGGAAGGAGATGATCCTACTAACCATCAATGAGCTTTTAAAAAACATGGACTGAAGCTGAGGCCGGAAGATTACGAGTTCTGGGCCAGACTAGGCTACCTAAGACCTAATCAGTCAACCAAACACAATCAAGCATGGACTCACACGTCTTTCTACTGTTAAATTAATTATTTCAGGAGTGTTTATGAAATAAGACCAAAGGGGGAGAGGCGTCATTCTTTCCAGGGGTGTTCCAGTACATAACTGCATCTATGCTCATGCAGCCAGCCATAATTAAACTTACAGGAACATGCACATGTGCAATCTCCCCTCCCCCACACACCCTGATTTTATTTTTAGAGTCTCAAGTAACCCATGCCATCTACTTGACGTGAAAGTAGGAGGGGGGCTTGTTAGGAAGAAGGGGTTCAGTAGGATTGGGAGGGAGATCAATGAAGGCAATGGAGGTGAACATGACAAAAATGTATTATATATGTATATGTATGTATGTGTGTATGGATGAAATTGTCAAAAAGTAAAAAAAAAAAAAAAAAAAAATTCAAAGGTTTTAGTCAAAACTGTCCAAACAAAATGAAAAGCCATCTTCCTCAAGTTCCAATAGGTACCTAAAGTCAATTTTTTTATTTTTAACGTGGGAAGCTGAGGCAGAAGGGTTATGAATCTGAGGCCAGCCTGGGCTCTACATAATGAGACCCTTTGTCAAAACAACAGCAGAATAAGACAAACACAGTAATTCTCCATCCATCTAAAGGGTTAAGAGCTGCCGATTTGAAATGCAAGATGCCAGTCAGTGGATATTCTAAGTTACCAGACTTCACTTGGCCATATTTCTAGAAAATATTTCTTTAGAATTCTGGCATGCTGAGGTTGAGTGTTTTGCATAGAGAACGTTCCATTAATCTATTTGTAGTTAGCCTTGGAAACATCATGAGCTTGAAGCATTGCCCCAGCAGAGTAAAGCTGGGAGCAAAGGAAAAGGAAGCCTTTACAGAAATCCATTCAAGCCTTTAGTTTTAAATCACTTAAGCAGCTTGAAAAGAGCACTGAAGGGAAGTAATAATGCCTAAGTTCCTTCTCCAGCTAGCCTTGGGTAGATGCCACTTTGTCTGGCTTTTCTTTCTTAATCTTTTTTTTTTTTGAATTGGGGTGGAGCGGGGCAGGGTCTCGCTGGCCTTGAACTTGCTATGTAGTGGAGAATGACCTTAAACTGAGCCGATCTCCTGCTACCTCTCAAGGGCTGAAATTATGGGTTTGCCCCAGCCCCCTGGTCTCTGTGGCACTGAGGGTCCAATCCATGATGTCACCCATGTTATCAAGCACTGTACCATTTGAGGCCCAGCCCAGCCCTGGACCTGCTTTTTGAACCAGGAACCTCCTGCTCTTATGGTGGTCAACCACGAGCCTTCGTGTGGGGAACAAAGGCCAAGAAGCCAGGAGGCAGGTGCATACCCCTCTTGTCATGGTCTACCTTTCCTCCCTGCCAATTTCTTCCTTTCATGTTCTCTGGCCTGAGGAGACCATCATTCTTCCTGGCTCCCGGGACTTCATTTTGTAGGCCAGTACCTTTAAAACCACAGATCAGGACACCACCCTTTCGTATGCATGCCTTGTCACCTTCAGCTGGCCCCCAGTCCTTCTGCCTCCACTGCATCCATCCCTTCTGAAGGGGTGAATTTTGAAACGGGAGCTTCATTACCTGTCAGGCAGAAAGGAGGCTGCCCTGGCTCACATTCCCATTGCTGTAAAGCAAAAACCCTCCACTACTGTACGCCTCTGTCCCTACCATCGATCACGACTGTAACAAGAGGGAAGTAAATAAATGGAACTGTGTTAGTTTATGGTGCATACTATTGAGATGCAGGGGGAATAAATATTTTTCCAAGTGTGGAAGTCAAGGAAAAGAATTTTACTTTCAAACTTCAGAGCCGACTATAAACTACTAAGGGGGGAAAGTATAAGAAAAGATATAAAATATATCCTACTTAACTACCAAATCTACATTAAAATATTAACATTCAGAGGCTGACACCAGAGAAGATAGGCAGTGAAAACTAAAAGTAAATTTCATCTGTACTCATGTCACCCAGTTGTCAACAGGTACCTCATCTGATTTGTTTTTCATTTATGTCTTGCTAGGGATGAAACCCAGGGTCTTGCATCTACCTGTCAGGTAAGCACTCTACCACAAAGCCACATCCCCAGCCTCTCACTGGGGGATTCTAGGCAGGGGCTCCACCACTGAGCCACACCCCAGCCCCTCACTGGGGGATTCTAGGCAGGGGCTCTACCACTGAGTCACACCCCAGCCCCTCACTGGGGGATTCTAGGCAGGGGCTCTACCACTGAGCCACACCCCAGCCCCTCACTGGGGGATTCTAGGCAGGTGCTCTACCACTGAGCCACACCCCAGCCCCTCACTGGGGATTCTAGGCAGGTGTTCTACACTGAGCCACACCCCAGCCCCTCACTGGGGGATTCTAGGCAGGTGCTCTACCACTGAGCCACACCCCAGCCCCTCACTGGGGGATTCTAGGCAGGTGCTCTACCACTGAGCCACACCCCAGCCCCTCACTGGGGATTCTAGGCAGGTGTTCTACACTGAGCCACACCCCAGCCCCTCACTGGGGGATTCTAGGCAGGTGCTCTACCACTGAGCCACACCCCAGCCCCTCACTGGGGGAGTCCAGGCAAGAAAACAGGGTAGGCCAAGCAATAAACTACACATGATGGTCTCATCTACTGGTTTCAAGATTGAGACTCTATACTAAAGATACTGGCATTCATACATGTAGCAGTAGTATGTTTCTCAAAAACGTTTACCCTGAGGATATTTACATCACCGTTGAAAGGGAAATATACAAATTGGGACGTTCTCCCAATTCCATACAAGGAATATGATAGAGGAAGTTTAAGGAAGACCTTGGCACGAAGGTGAAATGACAGTGTGATTCTTCAAAGCATGACTATCCCTGCTCTACCATACACCTGTGTAGTCAGACTCAGTTTATTGCCCCCTGGCCAAACCTAGAAGTGAAAAATAAATTCTGGGACTAGAGAGATGGCTCAGCAGTTAAAAGAGAAACTGCTGCTCTTGGAGAAGGATGGGAGCGGTTCCCAGTCCTGTAACTCCAGCTCCAGGGGATGGCACGCCCTCTTCTGGCCTCTAAAGGCACCTGCACTTTCAGGCACAGACCCAAACAGAGACACATAAACACACATAAGAAAAAATAAAACAAACTTCTTTCCTCCTCCATCGTGCACCAGACCCCTGACTCGGCTTCTGGCCATGTCTTTTCACGAGACTTTCAGAATCAAGCGATTCCTGGCCACGAAACAAAAGCAAAACTGTCCTTTTCCTCAGTGGATTTGGCTGAAAACTGGTAACAAAAATCAGGTATAACTCCAAGAGAAGACACTGGAGGAGAACAAAGTTGGGTCTGGAAGGACTCACACAATGGTAAGACGGAGAGTTTGTACTGATCTGTGGGTCATCAAGCAATCCGACCACATGCGGTTCAACATTTTAACTTGGAGACTTGGTCGTGTTTAAGTTGGGGGAGTGGTTTATCCAATAATAAAACGTAGAAACTTTCAAAAAAAAGAAAGAAAAGAAAAGAAAAGAAGGAAGGAAGGAAGGAAGGAAGGAAAGGAAGGAAGGAAGGAAGGAAGGAAGGAAGGAAGGAAAGAAAGAGAAAGAAAGAAAGAAAGAAAGAAAGAAAGAAAGAAAGAAAGAAAGAGACAGACACAAATCTTGAAAAAAAATGTATTTTTTTAACCCAAGGTGGCCTCAAACAGTCTATTATAGCCAGAATATCCTTCACCTCCAGATCCTCCATCCTCTGCTATCTGAGTGCTGGGGTTACAGGCACATACCACAGAGGTTCTTTTCTGAAACAGAATTTCTCTATGTAGCCCAGGCTGCTCTCCACTCAAGATCATCATGCCTCTGCCTTCTGTGTGCTGGGATTACAGGTGTGCACAACACTCACCTCAAAACTAATTCTGATGTCTATACTTTTGAGAAGTTATGGTAAACATGACTTGGTCATATGAATGTTGCAGGGATATCTGAGTGGCTTACTGCCCTTGTTAGTTTTAACTGATACAGTCTAGAGTCATTTGAGAGGAAAGCCTTCATTGAGGCTTTGCCTAGATCAGATTGGACTACGGGTATATCTGTAGGGAACTGTCTTGATTATTAATTGATGACAGTGGGCATAGACCTGAGGGATGAACTATCCCTAGGCAGGTGGTCCTGGGCTGGGTAACAAAACCAACGAAGTATAAGCTTGTGAGGCAGCAAGCAAGCCAGAAAGGAGCACTCCTGAGTGACTGCCTGGCCTTCCCTCAGTGATGGATTCTGACCTGGAAGGGTAAGCTCAAATAAACCCTTTTCTTCCCTAAGTGGCTTCAGGCCAGAATCTTTTACCACAGCAACAGAAAACACACGAGAACATTCGCCGACCCTGGTTTGACAGACTGAAGAATGACTGACATCCTGAGACGTGGTGGTGGACTGAACATTGGTCCATCTTCCCTACCACCGTCACGTCAAGGCGAAAGCAGCTCCCCTTGGAAACAAGTTACCTAGAATTATTAATCATCCCGGGGTGCTCGGAATTCTACTCGTCTATCAGCGCCAATGAGCGAAGCTTTTGTGTGAGACGTCATGATGGAACACTTGCAGAAGTCCTAGCAAGAACAATATCATCGCTTCCACTGTTTTGGTGGATTAGACAGTTTCTGGAGTAGTAGGAGGGAAGTCAAAACGTCACAAATCCCTTTAGATTTCCTAAAAACATTGTCTTTTCTGGCTTCTCACTTTTATGCCGGTTTTAGCTTTTATCTAGTGGGGGACTCTTGAGCAGTCTTCTCTATATCCTCCATCTCTGGCTTTATAGGTCACGAGTCATATTTTTTAAAACCAAATTGAAGTCATATTTAGCGTGTGGGGTAGTAAGAGATGGGGGTGCTACAACAACCGGAAGAAACCGATTCTCTTCTTCCACAATGTGGGTCCTGGGAATTGAACTCAGGTCACCAGGCTTGCGAGCAAGTGCCTTTACCCACTAAGCCATCTCACCTCTCCCCAAAATGCATCCTTTGCAAAGGGCCAAGTGATACAAAAATAACAGTGATGATCAAAGGTCAGGACAAGCCTGTGTGCGCACCTGCAGGGACCTGCCACTGCTTCTTCAGGCCTGTATAACCGCCATTTGCAGATGTTGGCGGCACGGATTTCTTCTGCTACTCTGAAGGATACATATTCTTTTCCCTTCCTTTTATTATTTGTGGTGTGTGTGTGTGTGTGTGTGTGTGTGTGGTGTAAGTCGTGTGTGGGTGCACATGTGTGTGGGGATATGTGGGAATGTACATATGGGTCCACGTGTGGAGGCTAACGGTCAATGTTCAGGCTGACATATCCACTGTAAACAGGTTCCACTGTGCCCAGCTCTTGTCCGACCAATCTTGAGAATCAGTACTGCAATCCATACATGCACAAGCAGCCACCACCACCATTTCCTTATCTGCCGATGTGTTCTATCTAAGGGAGAGTCTGTGAAGTGCGTTCACATGAACATGCTAACAGGTAAATGACAACATCTCTCTGGTACCGAGTACTGGAAAGAATGACTGCATTATCTCACACATACATCCCACTATAAAGTTCTTTCTGCGCTGGCCACCCATTTGGAATTCGCAAACTAGAAAATAGAGGAAGTCTAAAAGCAGAGCACAGGTAAGTTCTCCAAAAATGATTACTAGGTAAAATATGATACCTAGAACCCAAACTTTTACCATAAATAATTCCAAACTTGCTAGCCAATTTCCCCATGGGAAGGGAGTCCTGGCTTTGAGCTAGACCTTCTGTCGGTCTTCTCCAACAGAACACAGAAGTGATGTGTTGGACACGCCAGCCTTGGTATTAGGAAGGCCTCCGGTTTCTGTCTTTTCATGCTTTGAACCTAGTCACCATATTGTTGAGTCCCAGCAGACCCATACCAAAGAATACTGGGGCCTCAGGACCAGAGGGCTCAGTAGCAACTTAGCTATCGTTTGTGTGTGTATGTGTGTGTGTGTGTGTGTGTGTGTGTGTGTGTGTGTGTGTGTGTTTAGGTCACAAGCTTATATGCCTGACTAATTTTTACAGGCATTTTGGAAATCAGTCTCAATCAGCAGAGATGTATCCATAGGCCCTTGCCAGACATCTTAGAAGCTGGGTGTGGTTCCTCCACCTCTGGTTGAATTTGCCTCCCCTGCTGTCACAGAAGAGCTTTGTCTTCAGAGCTGGCAACATTGTATGCAAATAAATAACTGCTGTGCTTAAAGTTATTACATTTTTGTCTCATTACAAAGCAATCAGCCACTAAAGTAGCAACCTGGGTATCTGCCAACCTGGAGAAAGGAAAGGTGAACACAGGCAGCCTTGGGCATCACTTTTGTGATCCATGTTCCCAGTCCCTCATTGGAAGGCAGGGTTTTAGCCAGTTCTACCACTGAGCCACACCCCAGCCCCTCACTGGGGGATTCTAGGCAGGGGTTCTACCATTGAGCCATGCCACCAGCCCCTCACTGGGGGATTCTAGTCAGGGGCTCTACCACTGAGCCACATCCCAGCCCCTCACTGGGAGACTCTAGGCAGGGGCTCTATCACTGAGCCACATCCCAGCCCCTCACTGGGGGATTCTAGGCGGGGGCTCTACCACTGAACCAAACTCTCAGTCCCAACACCGAGAGAAGAAAGATGAATATACAGGGAAGAGACCCAGACCGAAGAAGCATGGACTATGAATCCTATCCTTCCTGCAGTTTAGTTTGGTGAAAGATGCTACAGAAGTCAAAGTGAGTTAACAGGAAGAAGAAAAAAAAAAATCAAAACAAAACACCTCACTGTAATAAGGCAGTTTTCCCTGTAATAAAGTCAAGGAAATGTAACATGTCAATATTAATGAAAGAATAAATCTGCCCCCTCCCTTTCTTTTGGAGACTAGGGATGTTTGCAAAACTAAAAAGTCTTCTGTAATCCCTTCTTTTATCCGAAACAGATTGCAGTTTTAAGCACAGCCCCATAAAACTGTGGGTTCAAAGGAACCTGAAACCAAATTAGCATAAAATCTGGAATTCTCATTGCCACCAAATGTACAGCTGCCATCTGACAGCTCTGCTGTGATTTTCTTTTTCCTTTCCCAAATAGAAACTGAAAGTAGCTGAGGTGGTAAGGGCCACGTCTCCAACCTTTCATACTTAACCCTTCTCCTCCCCTCGACACAAGCAGGGGAAAACAAGGTCCAACCAACCTTGGGAATCTGGGGCCGTGGTTCAGGACGCTTGCTCTGCATGCACAAAGGGCTGGTTCCAACCAGGCATTGTACCACCCAGGAATGCTGGTGTGCGCCTGTAATCTTAGGATTCAGTAGGTAGGGGCAGGAAAGTCAGATGTTCAAGATCATCCTCCCCTGCGTAGTGAGTTCCTGGCTAACCTAGGCTCCCGTGGAACCCTGTCTCAGCAAGCCATGGGGGTGGAGAGATGGCTCAGTGGTTAAGGGCACTTGCTGCTCTTGCAGAGGGCACAGATTCACTTCCTAGCACCCATGCTGGGTGGCTACAACAGCCTGTAACTCCAACTCTAGGGATCTAACACCCTCTTGTGGCCTTCTTACCCTCCCCATGTATGTAAATTCAGATAAAACAAACAGTATCCACCCTCTTGCAGTTCTACCAACCAATCTGTAAATTTTGTCACCTGGCATGGTGGCAAAAACTTGTAATCCCAACTCTGGAAAAGTAGAGGCAGGGGGATCAGGTGTTCAGGGACACCCTTGTAGTCAATTCTACGAGGTTAGCCTGTGCTACATCAGACTCCATCCAAAGAAAAAGAATATCCATGGGGCAACCTGTCTAACAAGATTAGTTGGGGAATGACCACTAAAGTCAGTGACAGCCTATCAGCCAAGAAGGTTGGGGGTTACCCCATGCAGAGAGAATACCTGGTGAGTAGTTTCAGGTGTGCTGGACGTTTTATGGTGAAGCCAGAGGAGGCGGAACACCATTTCCCCAGGCTTTGCATGACAAATGGCCAAGAATATACTCACATGTCACTGTCCCAGTCTGTTGTTTAGGCTATCACAGATCTACCTTAACTGCTGCAGATACAAAGCAGGGAGCGTTGTTTGCACTGTGTCTGAAACATCACTTTGGGGATCCAAAGTTAACCTTCCTAAGCAGAGATGGATCAGCTGGTAATACACTTATGGCCAAGGCTTGATGACCTGAGTTTGATTGCCAGAAACGCCCGTGGTGGAAGGAGAGAGCAGACTCCTGCAAACTGTCCTCTGATCTAGAACCATATCCACGTACACAAGATAGATACACAGTTTTAAAAGTTACCGCCCCCCCTCCCGCCCCACACACACAGGTCAGGAACAAACTCTATAATACATAGCCGGCCCTCCCCCTCCACACACACTGGAAGATTGTTCTCACCCTCAGGAGGGAAGGTGGATTTACCCAGCACCATCCCAAACCTCCTCCGCTGATTCCCCATATGATCCACTGAATAAATCCAAGTGACAGGTGGCGAGGGCCGCCTCAACAGCACATGAAAAGCAGGCTGCAGCCCCGCAGGGAGAGAGGGGCCAGCTCTCTCCCCTTCACAAGCTTCCCCCAGGCTTGCTGGATTCTCCCATCCACTATGCTCCAGTCCTGGCCATCTGCTGCCGAACTAGGCACTGATGTTAACTTAACATCAACCACTCGGGCTAGAGATGGGAGGGGCAGAAACTGTGGGGGTGGGGTGAGCTGACTCAATTGGAAAATTACCAAAACTTCACAAGGAAGCCCAGCATGGAGAATTAGGGCTTCATTCACCTGTACCCTTTGAAATGTGTCTTATTTGTTGTTCTTTAAAATAGCGTCTTCGGCAGCTCAGGGTGGCCTCAAACTCCCTAGATAGCTGAGGATGCTCCTGAATTTCTGATGCTCCTGTCTCCATCTCCTAGAGTTGGGATCACAGGTGTGTACCACTATATCCAGTTTATGTGATGCTGAGGATGGAACTTGGGGCTTTGTGCATGCTAGTCAGATACTCTGCCAACTGAGCTACATTCCCAGCCCCACCCCTCTCCCTCCCTCCCTCCTTCTTCCTTCTCTCTCTCTCCCTCCCTCCCTTCTTCTCCCTTCTCTCTCTCCCTCCCTCCCTCCCTCCCTCCCCCTTCCCTCCTCCTCTCTCTCTATCTCCTTCCAACCCCCACAGCTCTTTCTCATCCTCCCCCATCTCTCTTTCAGAAACATCTCCTATAGTCCTGGCTAGCCTTGAACTCCCGGTGCTCATTGTGTTGCCCACAGCGACCTTAAACTCCACCTCCCTCCCGAGTGCTGGGATCACAGGCATGCCATACACAGTTTCCACTGTTACTGTACAACTTTCACATTCTTTAGGAGAATAAAAAAAAAATACAGTGAGCATCTGGTATTTACACAAGAATCTTAGAGTTGATGGATTTAATTACAAGTGTTAGTCAAACAGGAAACTTGTAGCCAGGCTTTCAAATAGCCACTTGCCTATAACGAACACAGTTTTACTTGGGGCTGCTGGTAAAGGATGCTACTTAGTATTTGGCAGTGCTGTTCTCTCAGAGAAGAGGTCGGTTGGAAAACAAAGCAGATGTTTCAATTGGTAGCTTTTGTTTCAATTTATGACAGTGTCCATCTTACACAAAGATCGAGTGGCAGATAACGTTCTCTGCCAGGCAGTGCACTCGGAGTTCTTTTCATTAGTACCAGTGGTGATGGATTGTTTTCTGGGTTACCAGAGCTCACTTACAGCTGACAACATGCATTTGTGAGATAACTGGCTGACTGTGAGGGTCCAGTCCAAGGCCAGCAAAATGTCTACAAATAACTGACCCCGGCAGGCCTTAGAGGCTGGCTTTGACTCAGCAGATGACTCTAGTGTTTCAGAACATGACAGTGTTCCGCTGCCATTCCAGCCCCTGGGAAGTGGAGGCAGAAAGACCAGGAGTTCAAGGTTAGCCTCAGCTACATAGTGAGTTCCAGGCTAGCCTGTGCTACATGAGACACTAAAAAATAATTTTTTTTTGGTGTGTGTGTGTGTGTGTGTGTGTGTGTGTGTGTGTGTGTGTATCTGGGTATATCACAGCAGTTATACGGAGGCCAGAGAACTTGTGGAAATCAGTTCTTTCCTTTAACTATCCAGGCCCTAGGAATAAAACTCAGGTCAGACTTTCCAGACGATACCTTTCCTTGGTGAAGCCCATTTCTCTTTCTCTCTCCTTTTCATTTCTTTTTGAGACAGTATCTCACTATGTAGGCAAAACTGTCTAATGCACTCTGGCCTTCAACTTCTGGTCATCCAGCCTCAGCCTCTTGAATGCTGGGGCTAAAGGAAGGCCCCCTCACTCCTGGCTCTCTCTCCTGATTCCTTCCGATCGAATAGTCACTTTACAGACAGAATCTGGCCAGGATGCTGGCACACACTTTGACTCCCAGAACTCAGGAGGCAGAGAGAAGTGGGCTACCTGAGTTTTTTGAGTTCTGGGTCAGCCAGGGCTACAAAGTGACTGCTTGAAAATGAAACAAAATAAATAAATAAATGAAAAGAAAAGAAAGGAAGGAAGAAAGAAAAAGAAAAGCCTATTTCTCTCTTTCGTGGTATTTACACAATGCATTTCCATACAGGGCATCCTATGGGGCTCCTCTTTCCTGCCCCTACCCTCTTGGAGTTTCCTGGCCAATCACCGAGGTGTCAGAACTATGGGGTGGCTTGTGCTCAATTCTTCCAACCAGGGAGTGAAACTGCACTTTCTTATCAAAACAGTCAAGGCATCACTGAGCCCTGGCAGCTGCCAGAAAGTACAAAGATCCCTGTTAAGGACATTTGTCAGCTTTGTGCTTTAAAAACAAAACCAAAAGAGTGGCTGTGTCCTCGCATACTCTTTAATCTGAAAACCAACAGAGAAGTACTTCAGAAAGAAAGTTCACACACACACACACACACACACACACACACACACACACACACACTACAGTTAGACTTTAAACTTAATGCTTTCTTGATTTTTTTTAATCTAAAGATTTGTTTTAGTGTGTGTGTGTGTGTGTGTGTGTGTGTGTGTGTGTGTGTGTGTGTGTGAGACTCATGAGCACACTGGAGTGCACGTGCACATGAATGCAATGCCTGCAGAGGCCAGAAGAGACGCTGGATCCCCTGGAGCTAGAGTTCAGGTACTTGAGAGCTGCCCAATATGGAAACCAAACTCTCCTCTAAAGACCAACAAACCGCTCAGAATGTTGAGATTCATCTCTCCAGCCTCTGCCACCATTCTTTTCTTTTCTTTTTGGTTTTTCGAGACAGGGTTTCTCTGTGTAGTTTTGGTGTCTGTCCTGGATCTTGCTCTGTAGACCCGCCTGGCCTTGAACTGACAGAGTTCCGCCTGGCTCTGCCTCCTGAGTGCTGGGATTGAAGGCATGTGCCACTGCCGCCGCCCAGCCGACCATTCTTTTCATGAACACATTCCTAACCACGGAATTAAGTTCAGGTCACACTGGAAAGGGCTTGAGTCCTATCTGACTTCTCAACAACTGAATCAAATACCAAACAGCCTGAACTGAACCTGAAGGGAAGAGAGCCTTTCTTCCCAGGATCTTTTATTATTTTACTGTTATCTGAAAATTTGGCTTGCAAAAAGACCTTAGTGCGCAGCCACGCCTGGCCTCGGTAGCACAGATCTCCAACTGTTGAAGTGGCTTCCAGATGCTGGCCTAAGATATCAGGATTTAAATCCTCAGAATTTGGTAATGGAAAGTCTAGGTCACAGGAACAGGCACTGGGATCCAGGGAAAAGCTTTGGTTTTAAATTAGCCTCTTGGGCCTGCTGAACTCAGCTCTAAGAAGTACCACATGTCTCAAATTCCACCTCTTTTCTCCTGCCTCATCCCCATGTGTCAGGGAAGTCCCTAGCTTCAGATCCCTCTTCTCTGTACATACTGTTGACTCTCTTTGTAAGAGATGCTTTGAAATGTTTTGTTGAGACAGAGTCTCATGGTGCCCAGGTTGGACCATAGCCCACTATGGAGCTGAGGGTGACTCTGAATTCCTGATCCTCCTGCCACCACCTGTGAAGTCCTGGGAATGCTGGCACAATCCACCACTCCTGGTTTAGGCAGTGCTAGGAACTGAACCTAGGCTGTCGGTCACATATGCTAAGCAAGCACTCTGCCAACAGAGCTACCTAGCCAGCCTGAAGAAGTCTGTCTTAACCTCTAGGACTGTGTCTAGAGTAGAGAGCTGGAGTGGGCATTTGCTACACAGAGCCTTTCTGTTCTGCTCTGAGCATTCTCCACAGTAACACTGTTCATTTCAGAGGTGGTGTCCGGGACATGGAGGGGAAGAGGTTAGTTGGAGATTCTTCCAATGCATGGATCACATTTGAGGTATAATAAAAAGCTCCACACTGGGGGTTGGGGCCATGGTTCAGTGACATTCTAAGGTTTTCTTTATACTGCAGGCCAGTAAGATGCTTGCCACGCAAACAGGAGGACCTGAGTTTGATTCCCAGAACCCATATAAAAAGCTGGGTGTGGCAGTGCATACTTATAATTCCAGTGCCAGGGAGGTGGAGTCATGAGGAGCTCTAGGCCAGTAAGCCATGTAGTCTCAAAAGACAAGGTTGGGGGGGGGGCAGAGGGACTCCTTCACAGGTACAGGGGTTTGTCATCCTGCCTGACTAGCTGAGTTTGATCCCTGGATCCCATATAGCGGAAGGGGAGCCCTGAACCCTGAGGTGGAAACCTCCATCAGAATTCTGTTTGGTGCATGCAATGGATTATAAATAAGCCCCATGCCAGGAGGACTTCAGTATGTCATGGTTAAGAAAATCAACACATGCCGAAGAACTTAATAAATACTTCCCACAACAAAACACCATTGGCTGCAACAGGATCCGATGCTGTCTCTCATTAGTCAACATTCCACCAAGTCACGCAAGCACCCAGACCGACCTCCCTGAAACCTGCTGGGGTGGGGGTGGAGGGACTGTCCCTTCCTGTGTGCCAAGAAGTGCCACTGTATGATTCCCTTTATGCTGCGAACTGTCTTGAGCCTGCTTTGAAATCCAGAGTACATACCTAGTTCCCTTTTCCCCCAGGAGAAAGCTCTCTGGATTCCAAGGAGAGGCGAAGACAGTTGTTTTTGAAGTGGCTTTATAGAGAGGAGGTGGGGAAGGACAGGCGGCCATTATCAGTGGCTACCAGGTGCTCTGGGATGGAGGATTGGTGATAAAAACACTTGGCTGACACTACCAGAGAGAATCATCAGTCTCTCCTTCCCTGCCCTTACTCCCTCTTCCCTTTTTTTTTATTTTTTTTTAAAAGGAGGCTTTTTACCCTCATTAAATGAAACCTTATCTCTGAAAGACCCGCAATCCTCTGCAAACGACAAGTGTGCCTAATCTCATTTTCTGACAAGTGATTCTGACAGCACCTTCCTTTTGATTTCTGAGACATGTAGTTAGACATATATTAATCTGTCAGTCACCATCCCTAGCAAGAATGAAAGAGAGCAGAGAGAAAGAAACGAACATTTGTGAATATGAAGGCGAGACAAGGGGCTGCAGATGCCTCTTTTAACTGATGCCTGAACATTCCTTTCCTAGGACTCTCCTCCTCCTCCTCTCCATCAGAGGGGGAATCTGCAAACTGCCCAGTCCAGGGCCTGTGGGACAGGCATCTGGGATGCTCAGTTACGGGGTTCAGTGTTCTGGAGCGAGGCACCCCCAGTTTTAAATTGTCAATCTTCCCTTGTAATGCCAGCTTGATTATATGTCCATTCACATGTACTCCAGCAAAGGGGCATGCGTTAGTAGGGGAGGGTCACCAGCCTGATTTCAAACTGTGTCCTGGGCTAGTGAGATGGCTCAGTCACTAAAGTGCCTGTCTCGTAAACATGAGGATCTGAGTTCTAGCCCCAGAATCACTAGTTGACAAAATAAGTCAGGCACAGTGACTGTTGTGTGCCCACACTCCTAGTGTGGATCCTTGGAGTTCCCTGGCCAGTGAGTTGAGTCTACTTGGTGAGGGAGAGACCCTGTCTCAAAAAACAAATGCTGCCTGAGGGATCATACCAGAGATTGACCTCTAGCATTCATATGCATGTGCACACACATGCATGTGTACCTGCACACACGTGTACACCCCCCAATACACATATGGGATGCATACACATATATACATAAATCAAACAAAAAATCATATCTTACTTTTTCTGTCAAGTCCCTGGCACTTGGGGACTTATTAAGAAAGCTTTTGTTGTACACTGGATTTCTGATCCCCAGCATCTATGTAATGCCAGCCAGGCATGCTGGCAGCCACCTATAACCCCAGCATGCAACAGGCATGCACAGCAGTTCCCCTGAGCAAGCCTAGCTGGACTAAGATTTGGTGAGCTGTACGCTCAGCAGGAGACTCCACCTCAGTAAGTAAAGTGGAGAGGAATCTAGGAAGACACCTGATGCTAACTTGGAGCATTCACACACATTCATAAACATATGTATGTGCACCCCCCCCACACACACATAAATGCAGCCACATACATGAACATCCATACACACACAGACACACCACACATATACACGTACATATACATGCAAAAAGAAAAAGTCTGTGATAATTATCCCCTCACTTTGTGACACCTCATGGAAAGTAATAACAAAGGGTCAGGGTAGATAGACTGATGTTCAAACTTCTCCCAGGCTGGGGGTGTATCTCAGCAACAGAGTACTTGCCTAGAGTCCCCCAATGAGAGGCTGGAGTGTGACTCAGTGGTAGAGTCCCTACCTAGAATCCCCCAGTGAGGGGCTGGGGTGTGACTCAGTGGTAGAGCACCTGCCTAGAATCCCCCAGTGGGGGGCTGGGGTGTGACTCAGTGGTAGAGCACTTGCCTGGAATCCTTTAACTTCTGGTGATTCTGTGATCCTCTTGCCTCTGCCTTCTTAGGCTGGGATGACAGGTAGGATACACCACAACACTAGGCTTAACTACTCATATTTTTAACAGGACGGTAGGGGTACAGAGATAGAAAGGGGCAGACATGTAGGTTTGTTTGCTTATCCTTCAATAAGTATCTCTGGATACTATGGAATCTGGAATGCTGTGAAAGCAGTCCCGGTCTTTATGGAGATACCAAACATGCTTCACAAACTTTCCTGTGCTGTATTGGGCCCCAAGGGAGGGACCCATTGCCTCTCTTAGGTGACTTCTCCTTCTATCTTGTAGGACACCTTCTTTACCTGGAGCAGTACCGCCCAGAATCAAATCCTCTCAAGTCCTTCCTTCTGTTTCTATGGGCCAATCTGATATCACTGAGTCCTGATTTCCATCCCCCTCAATCTGCAATTATAGAGACCTCTTTTATTCTGCTTTGATTAAATCTTCAGGCTTTCTATTGGGCATGTGCTGTTTTCCGGACACACGAAGATGAGGATCAGGGCTTACGTGTGGACGGAAGCAACTAATTTGGTGAAGCCAGAGAAGAAAGAAAGGAAGCAATACCAGTGACCATTTCATTTATAAATCCTTTCTTCTCCACCCACAGCCATCAGTGTGCAGAGAAGGCAATTAAAATGGGGCTTAGTTTAAAACACCGCAAAACATATCGGGGCCACGATGGCACACGCCTTTAATCCCAGCACTCGGGAGGCAGAGCCAAGTGGATCTCTGTGAGTTCAAGGCCAGCCTGGTCTACAGGGCGAGATCCAGGACAGGCACCAAAACAATGCAGGGAAACCCTGTCTTGAAAAACAAAACAAAAAACCCCGCAAAACAGAAATCAAATAAAATATGAAAACACTCAAGCGGTCATTATTAAGTAAGTGTTTGCTCAAGAAGGTCCTTAGACACTAACATAGTCCACAGAGCCCAGGAAGCCTCCAGCAGAGTGGGTAGGACATACACTTGTCCAACGTCTGCGGTTAACACGGTTTGGTTGTATTAACACATGCCTCTGTTGTGTTAAAAGTGGAAAAACAAGTATACACACACAAATTCAAATTTTCATTTTCATTTTTTTTTTTCAAGACAGGGTCTCATATAGTCCAGGCTATCCTCAAACTCATTATGTAGTACAGGATGACCATGGACTCTTCCATTCTCCTGCCTCCACCTTTCCAGGGCTGTGATTATAGGTGTGTACCACGATATGAGGTTTATTTAGTGTTGGGTGTGGAATCCAGGGCTTTCCTTCATGAATGTGAGGCAAGCGCTTTACCAGCTGAGCCACATTTCCATCACTTACATTTCCCAGTGTCCTGTTTTCCTGGCTACTTTGCTAGAACAAGTCAGGTCCCTCATTAGCCTGGACAAGCTGTATTACATATGGATTTGAATCTGCGAATTGTATCCTTTCCTGCTCTGGGCTATCCCGAAACATTTTCAGCGCTCTTCAACAAAGAAAACCCATGAAATGAACATGTAGAAAATATTGTAATTATGGCTATTCACATAGCAACCTCTATATGCGGAAGACAGACAAGGAACTGTTTAATTAATATTATGTTTACTAAAAATCTAACATGGGGGTTGGAAAGATGGCTTGGTGGTTAAGAGCACTGACTGCTCTTCTAGAGGACCTGGGTTCAATTCCCAGCACCCACATGGTAGCTCACAATGGTCTGTAACTCTAGTTCCAGGGGACCCTCACATAGACATACATACATGCAAAACATCAATGCACATAAAATAATAGTAAATAAATTATTTTTTAAAAATATCTAACAGGGGCAGTGGTGGTGCATGTCTCTTTAATCCCAGCACTGGGGAGGCAGAGGCAGGCAGATCTCCATGTGCTCACAGTCAGCCTGGTCTACAGAGGAAGTTCCAGGACAGTCACAGCTATATAGAGAAACCCTGTCTCCAAAAACAAAACCAACAAATAAATAAATCTGACATGAAAAAGTATTATCTGTTGACAGAACCACATACGAGACAGATTTAAGAAATGTATGAGGTGGTTTTGTTCTGTATGTTTCATGGTGTGTGTAAGCATATGTACACACTTGTGTCTATGGGGGCATGTGTGAGAGTGTGCATGTACCTTTGTGTTCATCTGTGTGGAGGGAAAAGAGGGCATAACCTGAAGTATAATTTCTCCGGTGCTGCCCACCTTGTTTTTTGTGACATGATCTCTCATTGAACCTGGGCTCACTCATGAGGCTAAGATAACCAGCTAGTGAGAGCAAGGACTGTTACAGCCCATCTCTTCTTCCCCACACAGAGACATACCACCTGCTGTCAACAGTTTCTTTCCATCCTGCAGGGAAGTGAAGCTCCTTAAGCAGAAGGGTAGACAACTCAAACAGCTTCATCAAGTCCCTGAAACTGACCAGATTTGGTACCACCCCATCCCACTCCCAGAGCAAGCAACCAAAGCTGAGAATCCTTCTCAGAAAAAAAGGAAGCCGAGCTGCAAAGAGGATTCTGAGACCACACCAGCGGCCTAGAAGAAGTAGAAACCAGCCAAGCCGCCGGGGAGAGGCTTAAACCAACTGAGGCACCTGGAAAGGACATTCTCCAAAGTGTGGAGCTGGCTGCAGGCTGGGCGGTGTGCTCCAGGTTCCCAGCTTTGTGAGCTGTCACCCATGCTAGGCTATGGTGATGCAGCTATCTTTTGAGTAATTTCTCTTCATGTAAGTAATCCCCTCATCCACATTCCTGTAAGTAATCCCAATAAAACTCACTGGTTCCCCACGTTAGAGGTACCTGTACTTTGGTTTGTCATGGGCTCCCTATCTGTGGTGAGTAGACCTGTGTGTTGCATCTCCCCAGAAGTTCTGAAACACACAACACTGGGCTTTTTTTTTTTACATGTGTCCTATGGATTGTACTTAGTATGTCTTCACATTCGCAAGGCAAGCACTTAACCAGCCTACAACTCTCTCTGTTTTGAAATAAGGTCTCACTGCATATCTCTGGCTGGCCTGGAACTCTTTGTAGACCAGGTTGGCCTCGAACTCATAAAGAACAGCCTGCCTCTGCCTCCCACGTATTGGCGTTAAAGGTATGTGCCACCACAATCATCCCAACCCCTTCTTTTGAGGCAGGGTTTCATGTAAACTAAGTTGGCCCTGAATTTACTATGTTGCCCAAGATGACCTTGAACTCATGATTCCTGTCTCCACATTCCTAGTGCTGTGATGACAGGCATGTTTCACAGTGAGTGGTGTACACAGTGCTGGGGGTAGAATCCAGAGCTTCCTGCACGCTAGGCAAGCATTCTACCAACTGAGTCACACTCCAGTTCCCAAAACTTGAGTTTTAATCCTACACTTTGTGACCTTGGGTGGGTCACTTTAATCTCTCTAAGCCTCAATTCCTACTGAATGAGGAGAAGGGGCAGGACTAGAATATGTCATGCACAGAGACTTGAGGCTGAGGTTGGGTGTCTTCCTTGACCCTTCAAATTTCTGGACAGGCTCTATGTATCCCTGGCTGGCCTTGAACTCACTATGTAGCCCAGGCTGGCCTCCAATTCAGTAATCTGCCTGCCCTACTCATGAGTGCTGGGGTGGAAGGCATGCACCACCATGCCTGGCCACCTTATTTTTTGAGACAGGGTCTCACTAACCCTGGAGCTCAGTGATTAGGCTAGGTCAACTAGCCAATGAGCTCCAAGGACCCAATTGTATTTGCTTCCACAGTACCAATGCTTCTGACTTTTATATGGGTTCTGCAGTGTCTGAAAGCAGGCCATTATGCTTCTATGGCAGACACTCTACTGAATCATCTTCCTGCTCCATCCCCATAATGAAACCTCACTCTAAGTCACCTTGAATGTCCATGCAGTCCATGCTGGTCTGGAATCTGAGATTCTCCTGTCTCTACCTCCTGAATGCTGGGATAACAGGCATATGCCCTGATGCACAGGATTCGAACCCAGGGCTGTATGAATGCGAGGCAAGCAACCCACCAAATTAACCTACTTCCCCTGTCCCCTAGCTCCCCGTTGTTTTGGGAGATGGGGGTCTTACTATGTTGCTCAGGCTAGACTTGAATTCATTATGCATCCCATAATGGCCCTGGATTTGAGATTTTCCTCTCTCTGCCTACCAAAGGCTGGGATTACAGGCATGTGCCACCATGCATGATGGCTGTCTACCAGCTTTCTGACTGAGGCTCTCCAAGCTTCCCAAACACACAGCTGTGCCAACCCCGCCACCACTGCGCAAGGGATGAACAAGCATGCTCTGGAGGGCTAAGACAACCATGTGGCCCGTCCCACTCAGAGCCAGCTTTCAAAGGGACAGTTCTGTTCAGGGAACTGCTTGAACATGGGGGCTGGACTTGTGGTCCCCCACCCAGGCCAGTTCTCCTGCTCAGGTACCCACCTGCTATGTGCCATCCCTCAAATTGGCACAACAGTAGAGAGAAAGTCTTGGGTGGACTGTTTAGCTGGGCAGCAATTCTGCTAATTCACAAACGAGAAAGCTAAACTGGGTGAAAATGCCCAGGATGACACAGCCAGCAAGGGAGAACATTCGGGAACCATTTGCTTAGATTCACATATCCCATGGTGCAGGAGATTGGGTGGAAATGGGAAATTAAAAATCCACAATACATGAGTCTGGGGAGATAACTCAGTTGGTATAATCTTTGCTTTGCAAGCATGAGGATCTAGGCTCAATCCCCAGAATCAATTAAAAAAAAAAAAAATCTGGGTGTGGTGGCGTGCACTTATAATTCCAGTGTCGGGGAGGTGGAGACAAAAAAAAAAAATCCATGGGGTTCATGGAGCAATCTATTTGGTTAAGTCCTAGGCTAGTGAGAGACCCTGACTCAAAAAACAAGGTGGAGAACATCCCCAAGGAATGACATTTGAAGTTGTGATCTGGCCTGTACAAGCACCTGCAGGCAGAAACACAGTGCTTGGGACCCACACAGAAGAAAAGCAGAATAGGCAAGGAGGGATGTTTATATGTGTGTGGGTGCAGGGGGTGCACCCGTATGATGGTTCTCTACCTTGTTTTTGTTTTTTAAGATTTATTTTTGTGTCCGTGTGTGTCTTCAGGTACCCAGGCAAAGGCTGGGAGTTGCATACGAGGGCCAGAAGAGGACGTTAGATCCCCTGGAGCTAGGGTTACAAGCAGTTATGACCTGTCAAACATGATTGCTGGAAACCTACCTCTGGTCCCCTAGAAGAGCAGCCAAGTCTCTTAACCGATGAGTCATCTCTCCAACTTTGTTTTTTGAGACAGTGTCTCTTACCTACCCTAGCATTTATTGACTAGCTGGCCAATAAGCTTCAGGAGTCCTCTCCCTGCCTAGCACTAAGATTATAAGCACATGCTTTTTATATTTCTATTTATAAGCCCTGGCTTTGGATGTGGGTGCAGCTTTTCACACTTGGGTGTCAAGCCGTTTACCAACTACACCCTCTTACTTAAGCACCCCAAACTCAGGGTCACTCATCATCACCGTAGCTACCAAGCAAGTTGCATAGCACGTGGCCTGGAAGCCAGTGCTGAGCGACCTTCATTCCCCCTTTCCAGTCCCCATCTTCCCTGCAGAGCTAGGGGAAGTCTCACAGCTACTTGTCTTGTCCCCACCCCCAGCAAAAGGCAGCCATGGGCCCTGCAGAGGCTCCGAGCTCCGAGCTCCGAGCTATGGGGACACTATATTCCAACAAGCCCCATGGCCCGCTAGGGAGGAGACTGGAAAACCAGTTTAGATTCGCAAGGAGGCTGGTATTAAACTCACCAGTGTCCCGGCTCAGGCAGCCACGCATGTTGGGGCATGTGAATACTAAAAGAAGAACTTGTAATTCTACTAAAAAATGAAATTCCACCATTTCTGCAGAATAAACAAAACCCAAATATCACATTAGCTCTGCAATGTGTCTGGCTCCGGGGCTTCAGACTGTCATTACCGTTGGATTTTCTCCATGAAGGATCCCTCCATCCTCCCCCTGCACCCTGAATAACAAAACATGCGGCCCTTATGACAAATTCCCTTTCCTTTCTGTCTTCTGCCTGCCTGTGGCTTATCCGTATCAGAAACCAGTAGGGGAAAGCCACCAAGACAATGAGCATCCCTCCGCAGTTCTTTTGCCTGGTGTGTGCTATGAACTGTCTTCCAGAGAGTTCTTAGGCCCCCATAGGGTGACACAGAAAGAAGTGCTCCTCACGATTTAGTTAAGATGAAAAGAGCCACCACCACCCCCCAGAAGCCTGTGCTTTCGCTCTGGCGTGAAGTAACCTGGAGGGTGGTGTCGGGCGGTGAGGGGCTGCTGGATCTGGGTTCAAAGCGAATCTGCCTGGAGAGGGGATGGATTCAGACAGTGAAGATCAAAGGCTCTCGTAGGTGGCAGCAGCTAGTGCCTCTGTGGCAGCAAGCTTTGACACCCTTCTTTGAAGACATCTGGCACCACAGATCTCTCTGCAGGAGTGTGTGTGGCAATGTCTGTGTGTCAGGGGTTCCCAGTATACCACCCAGGGCTCCCCCAGGATCAACACCAACATACGAAGTCAGGGTCTCATATGGCCTTGGACGGTCTTGGTATGTTGCTAAGGATAAGTATGAATTTCTGATCCTCCTGTCTCCATCTCCTAAGAGATAGGATTGTAGGCCACCACACCCATCCTGATCAATTAATTGAATTTGAATTTGATTTTATTATCATGGGCATGCCTGCGCCATGGCATGTATGTCAAGGGCAGAGGACAGGTCTATAGTCTGTTTTCTGTTTACATTTTTGTGTGGGTTCTGGGATCAAACTCAAGTTACTAGGATTGTGTGGGGAAATCCTTTACCCACTGAGCCATCTCAATGGATCTGTTTACTTATTTTTTGAAACAGGATCTCACATAGCCCAGTCTGGCTTGGCACTTAGTATGTAGGTAGCCAAGGACGTACTTGATCTTCTGATGCTCTTGCCTGCTCCTTCTGGGTGCTGAGATTAGAGATGTGTACCACCACACCTGGCCTATGCGGTGATCAAACCCAGGGCTTTGGGCACGCTAGGCAAGCATTCGACTAAGTACACTACATGTCTAACATTTGGCTGTTTTTAAAAACAGGTTGATCAAACATGTGGTCTGTCAGCTTAGACTCAACTGTTCTGGAAGAAATGGCAGGATGGCCGAGGCCTGTGGCAGACTGTCAGCAGACCCTTGTTACAGTCAAGCTGTCCTCTAGGCTTTGGAAAAACTTACTGCTTGCCCTGCCCAGCTAGCTTCCTATCTCAGCCAGAGAAGAAATGGTTACCCCCATGGAATCCCTGCAAAGGAACAAAGAAAACAACTGGAGAGCTTGGGACCTGGAGAAGCAGTCACTTGTTGGATCCGAAGCTGGGTGGAGCAGTCCTCCAGGGCCTGAAGGAGACAAGGTCCTCAGGCTTCTCACTGCCAGTTCCTGGAAACACAGCCACATCACACGTGGTCCAAGTGCTAGCTGGAGGCTGCGGTACCAGCTGGCCAACGCCACACTGGTCCTTACCACAACATGGGGGAGAGAGGCCTAATGGCAGGTATAGGTTTGGTTACAGCTCAGATCCGTGCATGAAACGACATGGGGGATGGTTAATATCAAATTAAGACCCTCAGCCATAGTCTAGAACTGGCCTTGGCAGTGGTCTGAGAGGACAGTGAGCCTCATACTATACAGCTTTCATGTCTTCAGAAATGTCTTTTTTCTTCTAGAGAGAGGGTCTCATGTAGTCTAGGCCAGCCTGAAACTGATTATGTAGCTAAGGATGACCTTGGCTTTCTGGTCCTCCAGCCTCCACCTCTTGGTGCTGGGACTATCAAAGTGTGTCACCAACCATGCAAAGAAATAAAAGTAACCACAGAGCATGCCTCCAGCCCGAGGGGGTTACCTCCCACTTCTCCAGTGCCCATGGGGAGATGTAAAAACAAAACTGCCATGCCAAGTATGGGACATTTCCTTATAAGCTATTGGCCGGGTATTCCCCAAGGGCCCCCTAAACTATGCAGGCTCTTGTCACTGTTCTTGGCTGCCCGATAGACCTACATGATAAGCTCCTGTTGCTAAAACTACCACAGACTTTGGTGGCCAGACACAGCGGAAGTGAAGGTCAAGTGAGCTGGGAGCTTCCTCCCCATGTCTCCTGGTCGGGACAAGCTGGGGTACCCACACTATAGCAAATAATGAGAGATCCTGCCTCAAAGTGAAAGAGTGTTTCTGACCTCCACATGTGTGATGGCATATGGGTGCACCCACTGACATGCACACATGGGCGTGCACACACATACATACATACATACACACACACACACACACACACACACACACACACACACATCATATACACTCAAAGATTAAAAAAAATTCAAACAAAAGTCTGAGTATCCCAGAAAAAGAATTAGAGTCATCATTTTTTTTTTCTTCATAATGGAAATCCAAGCAATCCAAACCATGATTGAAGTTTAAGGCAATCCCATTTTTTCCACTGGGTTTAATTTATCTCTCTGAAAATAGTTACTTGGGTGCTTGACCTTTAGGGGAGATGATGCCCCAAACCCTTCCCACAGTAATTAACCAACCTGCAAACCACACAGAACCGCCCCTCCAGGCCCTGCTGGGCTTAGCTTACAGCCTGACTCAGGCATCCAGGTTGTCCTCACCTCCCAGACAGCAAGCCTCGCTCGCTCCTGACAGCATTCAAGCGTGTTTTGCCGGTGGCTTTTGTGAGACAGGAGCATTTTCGAAAGTCATGCAGGGGCATGAATACATTTCTGGAATTTTCAAAATCATTACCTCGACGAAAAGAAATGACAGGGAGCCAGCTTGCATCTGAATAGCCCTGTATCTGCACTAAAGCCTCCTTTTCCCTCTTTTGCCTGCAAGAGGGTTGCCACAGAGGAGCTGCCAAATTGGTTTCTCAGGAAGCTGGCTCTGGCAGGACCCTCTCCAGGGATGCGGGCCTCACTGCCTCAGTCCTCCAGGGCTAGGGCATTCCACTAGCTAGACCCGTCAGTTCCTGGCACCATCTGACCAGAGTGGGGTCTATTTTCACTTTCTCTGTTTTTCATCTTTGAGTTCCATTTGTTTAGAGTATACCCATACCCTCCCCTCTCTTGCCTTTTAGAATGTGAACCTATGAATTCCATCCAAGGCTTTTGCAGTGCAGCTACAGATATCCCAGAGCTAAAGACCCACAGCACACACTCCAGTGAGGGCAGTGGGGTGTGACAGCCAGATCTAGCCCAGCCCAGCCCCAGCCCCAGCCCCAGCAGGGGAGGAGCCTGGCAGGCCAAGAAAGCTGGGGGCTGGGGAGATGGCACAGAAAGCACTGGCTGTGTGTAATCATTGGGAGTTCAAATTTGCAGCGAGCAGCCATGTTTGTGCCAGGGGCATGGTGGTCTGCCTGTGATCCTAGTGCTTAAGAGGACGATGCAAGATTCCCAGAGCAAGAGGGCTGGCTGGACTATCTGAATGAGCAAGCTCTGGGTTCAGGTGAGAGGCTGTGCCTTAATAGTAAGATGGAGAATGACTGAGAGAGACAACCCATGTCAACCTCAGGCTTCACACATATAATATATGCACACACTCCTCAGTGTGCACACACAGGCATCCCTCACACGTGTGAATGTGCATGCACACTACACACAGGGAGGGAGGGAGGGAGGGAGGGAGGGAGGGAGGGAGGGAGGGAGGGAGGGAGGGAGGGAGGGAGGGATGGAGAGAGGGAGGGAGGTTAGGTCAGTCAGTCAGTCATTCCAGGCACTGGCCTAAGGCTGCTAGTGCTGGCACATGTTTGGTGGTCACTTAGCAGTTTCTTGTCCCCAAAACATCCCCAGGCAATGGAGGCACTTCCCAGAGGGCTATCCTTGGTGAGTCAGTGGGCTTAAATTGGGGTAAGTACAATGGATTCCAGAGATCCCAGGTTTTTCCATAACTCTGCAGCTGGGAACTTTAGGATGATTGGTGTTCCAAGCAGAGGTCTTGTATTTGTTCCTAAATGTGTGTGAACACACCCCTAACCCCCCTCTGCTAGCTTGCAGGCTACTCAACTGCAGTGGTTATGGTGGTGAAGGGGGTGTGGCAATATGATGAGGCAAAGAAACGTGAGTCTCTGCAAACAAATTACTATTCACTACCAACATGAGAATCCCAGAAAGCATATCACAGAGGAGAAAAAACAACATGGAACCCCAGCTGTCTTCTTTTACATTTGTGAGGGGATCAAGGGAGGTATTACAAGGCCAGGATCATTTGGGTGTATGTGCATAGGTGTATGTGGAGGTTTACATGTGTGCATGTGTGTGGAGATCAGAAGACAACATTAGTTTCATTCCTCAGGATCCACCCACATTATTTAGTTTTGAAATATCGTCTCTTATTGAACCATGGACTCTCCAAGCAGGCTAGACTGTTGTGCTAGCAAGCTCCGGGGAATTTCCTGTCTCCACCTTCCCAGTCCTGGGATGATAAGGATGCACCATCACACCTGCTTGACCGTCATTTTTTTTTTTTTAAGATTCATCTTATTTTATGTATATGAATATTTTTCTTGCATGTATGTATGCACACCACATGCATGCTTGGTACCCACAGTGGTTAGAAGAGAGTTTTGAATCTCCTAGAACTAGAGTTATACATGGTTGTGAGCCATCATATGGGTGCTGGGAGTTGAACCTGTGTCCTCTGCAAGAGCAACGATGCTCTGTATCACAGAGTCGTCTCTCCAGCCCCCACTGTCATTTTTTTTCTGAGACAGGGTTTCTCTGTGTTGTTTTGGTGCCTGTCCTAGATCTCACTCTGTAGCCCAGGCTGGCCTCGAACTCACAGAAATCCACCTGCCTCTGCCTCCCGAGTGCTGGGATTAAAGGCGTGCGCCACCGCCGCCCAGCTCCAACTATCATTTTTAAACTAACTCCTTGATGGCAGAGGTGGCCATGTATCCTGGGCTATGTTATATTTCACAGAGATTGAAGCCTGCCCAAGCAGAGGAGAACCAGAATAGTTTCTAGTGGTTGCCTTCACTGGGCTAATTTGAAGGATCATACTATGAATGAATGATCTGAGGTCCTCAGTTTCCCATCCCAGCCCGACCCCTCTGGTTCACAGCGTAATCAAGTACTTCTCCATGTGTCACTGTTGCGCGGGATGGGAGCACTGTTCTCTGTCCTCCAGTACAAGGGGATGTTTGGGGAGGGGGGGGTGATTTGACTTGAGATTTCCTTTTACCCATGGCTTAGCCAACAAGTAGTCCAGTGAAGAGTGGCTGGTCAGCTGCAGAAGTAAATAAGCCTGTCTGCATGTGGAGCCTGACTCACGGTGCCTGGGCAGGGCTCCTGGCTAATGGGCTGCTGTTCAGTCTGACCCAGAAGGCACTGGATCATCGGTTCCTGTGAACCACACAGCAGCCTGGCTGGTGGTCTGATGGCGCAAAGGCAAACGGCAGCCAAAACGGGCAAAGCTGGGGGTCTGGCAAGGTCCTCGTCTGATCAGACTAGTCAACTGCCTCTAAGCTGGCAGCCCTGGCCCTGGCCCCGGCTCCAGCCCTTGAACAGCAGAGACCTCCTGGCACTACAGTGGAGTCAATCTTGCCTCCAGCTGTCTGTGGCACAGTCTGCTTGCTGCTGCACAAATGGTGGTGATTCAGCCACTGGGGGATGCTTCGGGGGCAGTGTTCCTGAATGTGGAAAAAGGATCTCTGTGTGGGGAGCAGCAAGATGGCTCTTGCTCATTGACACTCTACACATCATTACAACCCGGCCAGGGGCTTTCCCACAAAACCTGGCCATCGGATTATCCCTGATGGTTAACCCAGGGCTATCAAGGTGACCTAGGAAGTAAGATGTCCTCTTTCAGGCCAACCTCAGGACATGTGATAGCCAGCTCAGGGGTATTCTCAACAAACTTTACGTGATGAGATTTTTTTTAGGGGTGGGTGTGTGTGGCCTTTTTGGTGAGACCCTCTCGGGCTTCTCCATCTTTACCTCTCTATTAAGGGTTGTCCATGACAAGGCTAGGATCCCACCTCCACTCCCACTGCCAACCCCTGCCACAACCAAAGTAATTTGTGACCATTTAGGGGCGTGACAGATCAGCCAGTTAGGAGTGGTGCTGAGCTCTGACTTGAAGCTCCACTGTGGTGTCTTCGGCAACAGGCAAAATCAGGTTTGTAGGTCTGTGGCTGCATTTTCCCAGTTGCCAACAATTCAATCACCCAATAGCAGGAAAGGCAGAGAGAGAAGCAGCGCCTGCATTTCCTCCTGCAAGTTCATTATCGCCTCGCCAAAGCATGACGGCGGTGTGAAATGGGTTAGACTCACGCACGGATGCCTCCGTTAACGGCCAAAGGAGGAGAGAAAGAGAGAAAGAGAGAGAGAGAGGGGAAAAAGTCGCACATCATTAGGAATGGAATAAACGATATCGAGGCACAGAGCAGAAATGATTTGATTAGTAATTTCCAGTTTTGAAAAGATCTGGAAAACTACCAAATGACTATACAGAAGGTATGATGGAGTTCTTAATTGCTATAACTGCTCTGGGAGAATTGATGACTTGTGACATAGAATACAGCACAGTACGCTAACACTAATAACTGTTAATTAAATGCTGCAATGATATACTCTCAAAATGCACATACAGCTTACCATAATTTCTAGATTAAAAGCTGCACCGCCAGAAGCCAAAGGCAAAGGGAAATTGGGGGAGAGGAGGCAGCTCTCATGCCTGAAGCCTGCCCTGAACACAGCAGCCCAAAGACACGGCTGGGGGCGGGGGATACACTAAGCTGGAGAAATGTAAAGGCTGGCTGGCTGGAGCTGGCCCTCAAGAGGGCGAGTTATTAATTCTGAAAGAAGGCTTGCTGTACCAGGCCATCTGGCAGAGTGGGGAGGGTTGGGTTGAGGGCCGGTTGGATCTACTCGGCTCCCCTCCGTGCGGCCCCCCTCCCCCTCCCCGCTCCCCCACCCCCCACCCCTGCCTCCAGTGATGTTTCACCCTTGGACTGAGGGTGATGTCAGGTCAGAGATATCAGGGGAGGGGAAGAGGGTCCTGGAGGGATGCTGTGGCTCTGCAGAGGTAAGTGGGGAGAGGCTCTCTTCATGGCAGGTTCAGCTCCTAATGAGTGTGGGGAGGTGAGGAGAGCTGATGGAGCTGGGAGGGTGGGAGCAATTCCCAGCAAAGCCTCATTTGAATGGAAGATAAAAGACCTCAATTAATCTCTCTCCCTTTGGGTGAGGAACGCGTGTGAGCCTGAAGGAAGATGAAGAAACACGGATGCTACTTCTAACTCAATTATCCCCGGTCACAGTGCAGGGAAGTAAGCTGGGTGGATGGAGAAACAGAGAAGGAACAGGTACTTCCTTTTCCAATTGTTTTTGTTTTATTGAGAGACAAGGTTTCACATAGCCCAGGCTAGCCTCAAACTCTTTATGCAGCCAAGAACCTTGACCTTTAGACTCTCTGGCCTCTACTTCCTGAATAAGTGCTGGGGTTACAGGCCTAAGTCATCCATCGGGTCTGGTTTAGGAGGTGCTGGGGATGGTACCGAAGGCCTTACTGCATGCTAGACAAGCATTCTGTTAGCGGGGGCCATCTCCCCAGACTGTGACAGAGTCTCCTATAGTGCAGTCTGGCCTCAAATCGTAGGCTCCATTTTGGTCCTTGTCATACTGTCGTACTGCTTCCATTAGTTATTACCGAAGCCTCCAGCAGAGGGTCTCAAAGAGGAGATCATGGAGCAAGAGAATGCTTTTCTGCTTAGGTCTACCGAGCATTCGCTGGTATACCGAGCTGAGTAAGGACAAGAAAACAGAAAGGAGATAGGTTATGCAATACTTCCACAACGAGACAGAGGAGGGGCTTTTTTTATTTTAATCTTTTTTTTTTCACAGTCTCTTGTAGGCCTTGCTAGGCTCAGATTCCACATATATCCTAGGATGACCTTGAACTCTTGGTCCTCCTGCTTCTAACTCTCAGAGTGCTGAGATGATAGATGTGAGCCAGCGTGCCCAGCCGAGGCTGTTTTGATACAGAGAAAGAGTACGCTGAGCTCACCTTAGGAGAAGTACAACAGATGTCACCTACAGAGGAGTCCCCTGACATTGCAAATGGCTGCTGTTTGGCTTAGTTTTGTATAATGGCCACTGTGACTGTAGGAATACAGGAGAGGGTTTGGGCGGGACTGGGAAAGAGCAGAGATGATACATCCTGCCTGGTCTTTATGATTGACTGGTTTCCTTGGGTCTCCTCAGGCAGCCTAGAATAATCCCTACTCTCCTGTCTTAGGACACCCGTGGTTCCACTGAAACCCAGGGAAACCCACGACTAGAACAGTGGCTCAGTGGGCATAGATAGCACTTGCCTAACACACAGCAAGCTTTGGGTTTGATCTCTTGCCTCAGCTCACAGTGAATTCTAGTTCAAGGTTAGCCTGGGCCACATGGGCCCTGTGTCAAACAAAGAAACAAGCGTTGACTACAGAAATAAAGAGAGAAATGTGTATGTTTCATGGTCGCAAAAGTCCACCTCCTCTTAACAAAAGTCACTACAGACATCAGTGGTAACAGATTAGAAGACATTTGAGTCTAAACATAGCCAACGACCTGCTTGTGTTCACTATACCAAAGCAAACCAAATAACAAGAAAACAAACAAGAAATCACAAACTTGGTGTACACTACTTTTGCAGAGGACTCAAATTTAGTTCAGAGTCCCCCATGTCAGGTGGCTCATAACCTCCTGTAACTCCAGCTCTGTGGGATCCTACACACTCTTCCAGCTAGCCTCCATAGCTACTGCACTTGTGTGTACTTACTAACTCATCCTTATACATATATAGGATTAAAAAATAAAGGTAAGTGTCTCTCTCTATCTCTCTCTTTCTCTCTTAAATCACAAAAACCAGAAAGGTCATAGGAAGTATGGGCCTGTGGGAAGGAACATGTAGAGAAGAGCTCTGTTGTGCACAGCAGTTTGATGGTAAAAGTATTAACAATTAAAAGCATCCCACAATATTCGCTGAAACCAATCTGCATCTATTTTACAACCTAGCAGTATCTGCTGGGATAGACTATAGAGACATGGTTAGAGGTGCATAAACTGCCCCTGCAAGGATGCTGATGCAGGCCTGCTTGCCTGTTAGAGAGCAGAGGGTTGAGAATAACCTTATATTGTGGTCTGAGCGGAGTGAGGGAGTGAGTGAGTGTGTGTGTGTGTGTGTGTGTGTGTGTGTGTGTGTGTGTGTGTCTGTGTTGTGAACACCTGGCCCTCCAGCTGGTGACGCTGTTTGGGGATGTTGTGAGACCTTGAGGAAGTGAAACCTTGTAGTAGAAGGAGTCACTGGAGGTGGGCCTGGCCCCACTTCCTGTTTACTCTTTGCTTCCTTACTGGGGATACAACACAGCCAGCGAGCATCCCATTCCTGCTGCCAGGTTCCCTTACCACAATCCTCTCAAACTTCAAGCCCCAATAAACCCTTAACAGTGCCAAAACAGTTCAGCTTGGTTAGAGGTAAGCTAAAAAAACAAAATAAAATACTGCGCCCCCGTTTTGTGTGGGAACCTGCATGGGCATGTGTGTATCACAGCATGTACGTGGAGGGCAAAGGACAGTCTTGGAGAATCAGTTCTCTGCTTCTACCTTGTGGGTTCCAGGGATCAAACTTAGGTCTTGAAGCTTGGCACCAAGTGCCCTTAACCCTTAAGCACCCCATTGCCATCCCTTAACTCCCCACTGCGATGCATTCAGTTCTAACAATGAGAAAAAGCAGCCAATCTATTAGATAGTTAAAAGATTATGTATTATGGTCTACAGCCTGTGGGACATGCTGGGGCATGTCCCATAAGCTAAGCAAGGTCCAGCCTGGTTAGCACTTGTGATGGGAGAATGCACTGTATGCTGTGCATAGTATAGTCAGTGGTAAGGAGAAGCAACACATTTCAGTGTACTCCCTGGTAGACAAGCATTCAAGAAAGAAATAAGATGGGGGGGGGGAGCTGGAGAGATGGCTTAGTGGTTAAGAGCACTGGCTGCTCTTCCAAAGGTCCCGAGTTCAATTCCCAGCAACCACATGGTGGCTTACAACCATCTGTAATGGGATCTCTAGCTCTTTCTAGCATGCATGCACATAGAGCACGCATATCTAAAAAAATACATAAACAAAAAATTTTAAAAATGTTTGTAAGAAATAATAAGATTTTCATAGAGGAGAAGAACTTTCAACATAAGGTCGATAAGTATTCAAGTACTGCCGAGGCTCCAATTTCACCTTGAAGGACAAGGGGGAGTCTTCAAGTTTTGGCGCTAAACAGCATCTAGTGTCCTGGAAGCAGTGTCATGGAGCTGGAAGATCTCTGGCTGTGTCTGGAGACATTCAATGGAGTAGTGCAGCTGGAGTCATGGCTGGGCTGGCTATAGAATGTGCTGGGGTAGACCAGAAAGCCAGGGAGCTGGGAAGCTACTACAAGCTACAGCAAGAACATAGCCAGATGAGCTGGTAAGGTGGCTCATCAGGTAAGGGAGCTTGCCGCTGATCCTTACAGCCAGAGTTTGATCCCTGGGACCCACATGTTGGTGTGAGAGAACTAACACATACAAGCTGTCCTCTGACCTCCACTCATGCACCCAGGTACAAGAACTCCTGCCCCCTCCCAAACAAATAAAATCAATCTAAATTAAAAAAAAAAAAAAAAAAAAAGGAGTATGTTGAGAATCAGCAGCAAAACTAGGGCTCCAGAGTCCAAACTGGGGCTTTTGGAAGGCCCAGTCTGGGGGATACCAAGCAAAAGTCGAGCTTACAGTGAGGCAGCCCACACTGGAGTTTAATGGCAACTTTCTCCAAAAACAAACTGTCATTGTAACTGGTGGAAAAATGTCTCACTGTTCCAGGCCCACACTCCTTTCAGAGGGAAGTAAGGCTTCTTTCAATCCTCACCCACAAGCCCCACTGGTCACAATGAAAGACCCTGTGTCTAGCTAGGTTGGTTGGTATCACACATACGAACACACACACACACACACACACACACACACACACTCTCTCTCTCTCTCTCTCACACACACACACACACACACACACACACACACACACGTACGCCACACACTCTTTATAAGTAAACAGTGCCCTAACCTAGTGCATCATGGGACTTCTGAGTCGACTTCCAACTTCTGTTGGCTTGGCATGCCGATCCCCTACCTTATACAGGGTGGTTAGGGCAATTTTTTTTTTCCTTCCTGAAGTTTGTTTTTCAGAAGTTGGTTCAACTCATACTAAATGAGTCAAGTATTGGGAGCACTAACATTTTTCCCTTGGGAGAATTATAAGTGCTAGGAAAAATTTCCTGTCTCATGCTTGGCTTGCCTTCTACCATTGGGGCTTCTGTCAGCCATTTTTTCTTTTTAAACAAGCACTATAAAACTGATTTTAAAGTGTGCTTTTTTTTTATGCATGCATGCATGTGTGTGTGTGTGTGTGTGTGTGTGTGTGTGTGTGTGTGTATGTATGTATGTGTATGTATGTGTATGTGTTTACAGAGCCAGAAATCATTGCCGTGCCTGTGTTTTTACATGAGTTCTGGGAATCCAAACTCTGGTCCTCATGTTTGTATGGCATCTCCCGGCCGTGTTAAAGCATTTTTTTTTTTTTAAAGAGATGAATGTCATGAGAAAAATACATCCATAAACTGTCTGCATTTTAGTCTCCACAAGAAAGAGACCACAGTGCTCCCCCAGACACTCCCATACACCCCAGGGAAGGCAATCTGTCCCCTCCATTAGAACTACAAATACGCTTTCTTCTTGCCTGTCTGACAGCCTTGATCCCTTAAAATGCCTTGCCCTCATCACAGAAAATGATGTGCTATAATGTTTTCAATTTTTTTTCCCTCTAAAAACCTATAAAATTGGGGCAGGGGAGATGGCTCACTAGGCAAAATGCTTTCAGTGCGGGGGAAGGCCCAAGTCTGGATCCCCAGGACCCCTGTAAAAAGCTGAGTGTGGCAGTGTATGCCTTTAACTTCAGTGCTGGGATGGGGGAGGGGTGGAGAGGATTCCTAGGGCTTGCTGGCCACAGAGACTAGCCAACTGGTGAGCTCCAGGTTCAGGGAGAGAGCCTCAAAAAAGCCAGGCAAGGTGGAAAACTATTGAGAAGGGCCCTGGGTGTTGATCTCTGGCCTGCATAAGCATGTGTAGGCACATATACGTATACACCCCCCCACCCTCCCCACCCCACCCCCGTGAACACCATGCTTGCTTGCAGATCCATGCACACCAAGTCCCAGGAAAGGTCATCAGAAGAGCACCCTGGCCCCTGCTGACTAAGAACTGGGCCTGTCAGGAAGGGGATGGAGGCTTCCTTCCTCCTGGTTTCCAAAAGAGGAACAGACCATTTCAAGTAGCCCAGACTGACTCTGTGACCCACCCGTGTGCAAAGGTAGAATTGAGAGGACTAGCTTCCAGCTCCTTCAGAGCTGGTCTTAGAAGAGAGAGAGGTGGCAACCCTCTGGGGGTCACTCAGAACCATCTATCAAGCTAGGTGTGGTGGTGAATGCTAGTACTCAGGATTGAAGGCAGGAGGACCGGGAGTTTAAGGCTAGCTTGGGCTACATACTGAGCTTGAGGCTAGCCCCACATGATGGAGAGAACTGACTCCCTCAGGTGGAATTTTAGGCATAACACATAAATAAAATATAATAATTTTTTTATCTTTTCATTCCCCCCCCCCTTTTTTTTAAGCAAAGGGGCTATGGTTGTAACTCAGTTGGCAGAGTGCCTGCCCAGTATGCACAAAGACCAGGGTTCTATCCCCAGTACCAAATAAACTATGCATGGCAGTGCATATAGAGGACTGGGAGTTCAAGGTCATCCTTGACTGCTCAGAGAATTTGAGGCCAGCCCAGGTGATGAGAGATCCTTTCTTTAAAAAAGAAAAAAAGAAATTACTACCCATTTCTCAGGTCATGAACGTGATATTTCATGTGGTTTTATCCGGAACCTGGGCATTTTATATTTTCTTTCCTTTAGTGGGAGGGCTAGATAAAAGAAGGGAGGGTTTTGGTGGGACAGTGATGGCGGCAGTGGCTGTGGCGGCGGCGGCAGCAGGCGGTGCTGGTTGGTGGTAAGGAAGAGGCATGAAAAAAATTATACTTTGACATATATTATGCGCTTAATCTTTCGTGGCAACTTTTTTACATTTGTAAGAGTTATGGATTTTAAAAGTCAGGGCTAAGATGTCTTAATGAGCATTCACCCCCCCCTGGAAGGAGAAGTGGAGCTGATGTGTGTTAGTCAGCTGTTAGCTTTACGGCTTCTTTTCTGCACTAAAAGTGACAAGCTGAACGCATTATGGAGAGCTCAGATGTGTTATGCAGATGAAGCCGGCAGCAATATCTGCCTGCTCTCTATTATTTATGATGTCTATATAATACAATGGACTGAGATTTAAGCCATTGTGATGCAGTTTGTTTTCCAGGGTGCTAACGTACAGCACATTTTACCGAGAATTGCATCTCTGTTACATATTAATCAAATCCATCTTACACAGAGCTCTTACACTGTAAACTAAGGGGGGAGAGGGGAAAAAAAAAAGATTAAAGCGCTTGGCTTTTCCTCAGCTGTCAAGGACTAGCAATAAAATAATAATAAGGGCTTCTAAATAACGTGTGTGTGACAGGCCTGGGCTCGCTCGCGCAGTCCTTTATGGAGGTTAACTACAAAATAAGTTCCAGTGAGTGATCGGGAACGGGCGTGCGTGTAATACTGTAATGCCAACGGCGGCATAATTCTTGAAAAGTTCATTTGCACAGAATTCTCCAACTTGATGAGGCAAAGTTTGGGGCCTCTTGAATCATTCTGCCATGGTGGGCGGCATTGGCGAGGCCTGCTCTGAAGTTTACAAGCCTGCCACTTTTCAACTTGCCTCAGCTGTGGTCCATTAAAGCCCGAGAGCTGCGTCCCCCAGCGCCCAAGCTGGGCTTTACTGCTTGAGGAAGTCATGGGAAGCTGCTTTTATGATGCAGTATGTTCAAAAAACCCCATGGAGTTATGCAGTTTGCGGGTCACTTTGGAGAGAGAGAAAGAGAGAGAGAGAAAGAGAGAATGAACAAGCATGGATGTGCACATGCATGCTTGTGGGTATCAGAAGTCAACAGGGGGGTTCTTCCTGGTTCATCATCTACCATTATTTGTTTAGACGACATCTCTCACTGACCTGAAACTCTTCAATTTGGGTAGACTGACTGACTAGGAAGCCCTATGGACCCTCCTGTCTCTGCCTCCCCAGCATTGATACTGTAAGTATGCACTGACTCTCCCGCTTCCCTCCTCTGCCCCGTAACTGCCTCCGGCTTTGCATACGGATGCTGGGGACCTGTACTCAGGTACCCAAGCTTGTATAGCAGGCACCTTACTGATAGGGTCAGCTCCCCAACCATTAAGGATGTTGCTACTTGGGGCTTGGGGAAGAGAACAGAGACACCTTGCAATGAGGGCTGGAGAGATGGCTTAGAGTACCAGTGATTCTCATCCTTCCTGACGCTGCGGCCCTTTAATACAGTTCCTCATATTGTGGTGACCCCCAACTATGAAGCCATTTTCATTGCTACTTCATAACTGTAATTTTACTACCTTTATGAATCGTAATGTAAGTATCTGTGTTTTCTAATAGTCTTAGGTGAACTCCTGTGAGAGGGACCCACAGATTGAGAAATACTGGCTTAGTGGTTAAGTATGCTTACTACTCAATCATAAGGACTGGAGTTAGAATCTTGGTACCCATTTCAGGTGGCCCATAATACCTCCGTGACTCCAGCTTCAAAATATCCAACATCTTCTAGTCTCTACAAGCTCTCTGCAAGCGAGCGTCCGCACACACATACACATGCACACACACACACACACACACACACACACACACACACACACACACACACACTTTAAAAAGAGAGAAAGAGTCCACGTAATGAATGTGTGGCTCTCTTCAGGCAAAAGCATACTGGGGGGTATTCAAGAGGCCTCAGGGCCTGTTTCTTTAACTCTAGAGTCTTTAACTCTGCAGAAAAGAATGCAGGTTCCAGGTGAGATGACTCCCCATTCCATGTCTCCCCTCAGGAATAAGATCTGCCAGCCTGCTACCTGCCTCCCGGCATACTTCTCAGGACATGGTGAGGTAAAAAGAGAAAAGGGAGAGGAAACTGTGTCTTTCCTGAGTCAACAGAGACCATGAATTTGTCCCTTGTCTACTCAGCAGTTAAGACACAATGGTTTCAGAGTCCGCCTATCTACCCCAAAGCTCAAAGGCCAAAATTTATATTCCCTTGGCATCGTATCTATGTCGCCAACCCCAATGCAGCCCTACTTGGGGAAATCACCCTTTTTCCCATAATGCCTCCCTCTTTTTAGCTCCCAAGGGCTCGGGGTTATGGGCAGTACTACATTCCTCCTGTTTTCTGCATTCTTTAACGTTGGGACAATGAATGCCTGCCACCTGGATTATTAAAATAGCATCAATTTAAAATACTCCTCTTGAGGGGCTAGAGAGTGACTCGGTAGTTAAGAGCCCTTGCTGTTCCTGCCGAAGACCCAAGTTTGGAATTCCGTTCCCAGCACCTACATCGCGCAGCTCAGGAGACCTGATGCTAAACCCTCTTCAGGCCTTTGTAGGCATTGCATACATGTGCACATGGACATACACAGGCATACAATAAAATAATAAAATAATAAACGAATCTCAATAAAATAAAATAAAAAGAGAAGTCCTCCTGAGTGGGATGGGCAGGCAGAAAAACATGGACCTTTGTGGTGGTGGGAGACAGGCAGGCAGGGGGGCAACCCCCGTGTAACTGTTGAGGAAGTGCAAGCAGAAGAGAGAGAGGTGGCGGGGGAGGCTAATTGGGGTGACAGTCCCTTCAGCTGTTCCCTCTAGCTCTGGAGACATGCTAGAAGAGTCCCCCACAGTACAGTTCACTCAGCCCTTCCTCGTCTCCTAGAGGATTTGCTCAAAAACTTGAAAGGCTTCTAAACAGGCAGAGGAACAAGGATAGCTGAATGAGGCCATCCTTGTCTGTCTTTCCTTCCAGTGACCTTCCAGTGTAGGTGGCTTAAAAGGTCCCCCTGTCACTTCCCAGAAGGGGTAGTAAGGGAACACTGGTTGCTTCAAGAGGGTGATGTTTCAGGTCATTAGTGAAGCTGTTGTGTCCTTGGTAGCCCAAAGGCATCTGTTTGTGTCCTACAAGCCAACTGTGACCATTATATTTCCATCATCGGTGGAGTCACGTGATGTTCAAGACAGGAAACTGGTACCTAGAAAGGGCCGGAGGAAGAACCTTGGCGAGCCATTAGAGGCAGAAGGGTTCAGAGACAGGCTGATAGGAAGCTGGAGGGGGAAGAAAGGAGGAGGAGCCAGATCAAGCTAGAGATGGGAATCATGGCAGGAGGGAGGGAGGCCGACCCAACAGAAGACTAACCAGAGTCAACTGTGGGATGTTCCCTCCCTATTAGAGAAGCCTTCTCAAGACAAGGGTGGGAGAAAGAAGCAAGCAGATCAGAGAGTGACATCAGGAAGCCTGAAGTCCTTCACCGCCTCCCCTGATGAATGAGTAAAGGGGTTTAACTAGAAACCAGCCTGGCTGCCCTCAACTCTCCTTTGTGAGGCTTTGGTTCTGTAGAGATGGACCACCACGAGGAAGCCAACTCCTCCCTAAGCTCAGCAGTCCTGCACTGGGGCCTCCTTCCTTCCTGCCATTCCTCGGATGGCACTGTGCACTGCTTTGCTCCCTCACTAACAATGGTCGCCCCTGATCGCTCCTGAGTAGGAGTGGACATCTGGAATCGAGGACTAAGAGAAGTCTTCCCTCCCGCTGCCGGCCCTCCCTTCTGCTCTTTTCTTGCATCGCCCGGAGCCTGGCCTTGGAGACACTTCCGCCATGGATACTGACCATCTCATTTCTTAGTCTCCAAGGGGCTTTCCATCCACCCCCCTCTGACCTGCCAGCGGGGGAGATGACCTCACATTTGTCCTGCTTATTGCTGGTAATAACCATTAGGGACAATGGCAGCAGCTCACACCTGCTGCCTGGCTAGGATGGCAGACCAGGTCTCTGCAGGAGGCCAGAGATATAAATCCCTGGCCTTTTCATTGCTTCCTTGTGGTCACACAGCTGTAGTGAGGGACACAGGGGGAAAGATGCAGTTTGCCAGGGCTTATCTGCTCTCCTTGTCAGGTTAGTGGACTCTGGCCTGGGATTACTAGTAGGCTAACACAAGACATTGTGCTGGGCTGAGGATGCAGCAACACTGGTATAGCATCTGCTTAGCATGCATGAAGCCCTGGCTTTGGTTCCCAGGACCACATAACCTGGGCATGGTGTTTCAGGCGACATTAGAAGTTCAAGGTCATCCTCAGCTACACAGCAAATTTGGGGTCAGCCAAGGATACATGTGACCCTGTGTTTAAAAAAAAAAAAAAAAAAAAAAAAAAAAACCAGAGTGCCACGTGACCTTTGCCTGCCTCAACTACTCATTCTGAGACTTTGGGACGGGGGATCCAAGGTGATAGCCACTGTATTCATTGCAAAGCCGTTTCTTTGTGATGAGTGGCTTCCTTCTTGGGTATCTCCACCAGTAGCCCTTCTGGTCTCTGAAAGGATGTTAAGAACAGCTAAGACAAAGCTTTGACATCAGTGTCCTTCCTGGCAACCCCTTTATCGCAGCTAAGGACCCATGGAGGGGACTCCAAATCCAGTGGTCTAAGCACCTCAGACAGGCACCTCTTCCAAAATGTCACACACATATCAGCCACCCGGACACGCGCAGGGCACATCCTTCCTGACATCAAGTCACCACCAACCCTGCTCCTTTCATAGTCTTTGAGGCGAGCCAACAGCCTGAGAGCAGGCAGCAAGCAAGCTGGGCCCCAGCCCTGCTGTAAAGTATTAACTCATACTGAACACAGTTTGTCTCCGAGGACCCTCTTGGCCCCTTCGTCATCCTGTGCTGACATTTTAATCGTGCTTTTGTGGGAGCTGGCTGGCAGTTTGTCATCGGGAATGGCGCGGCGAGGGGCCAGAGCGGGTTGCTGGCTGTGTCGGCTGCTGAGGGAAGCGGCCCATTCTGACAGACTGAGCAATAATCTGAACTTACTGCGCAGAGCCTGTGGGACACCAGCCGGGCCGCTTTATCTTCTTCATTAAAGTGCGCTCAAAAAAAAAATCCATTTTCCTTTAAAGTCTCAGGAACAGATGGAGTAAAATTAATTGCGCCATTACGTCCCGATAGACAATACCAGAGTGGTTTTCTTTCAACTGTGCATGTGTGTTACAAAGTGCTCTTCGTAAAAGGCAATTACTGCAACATTTGCCATAAAATAAAGGTTGCTTTAATGGGCAATAAACACAGGCTTCAAATTTTGTATGAAATGGGTCTCCAAAGGGCGCTGTTAGAGGCAGCTCAAAGGCACGGCTGACTTCAGTATTTTCTGCTCGGGCTTCGGCTCAGCTAGTTGGGAGAACAATGATTTCCCCCCCACCCTTGGATGTATTCGGATAGAATTATATATGTGAATTGGAGTCACTGTCTGGGCATCTCCTGCCAGATTTCTCGGGTTAGCAACTAGCGGGCACGAGACACAGAAAGAGGAGAGAGAAGAGGGAGTTCACTAGGGTACCATCCAGGGCAGAACCCTCTGCCAAAGATGGAGCCAAGTGACAGGCTGCTGGTTCACAGGGGATGGAGAACACATCTTCGCTCTCCTAGGTCAGGTGAGGGTTTCCAGCGAATTCCTGGCAGCAGGACTCAGCGAGAGATCTATATTCATGTATATTTAGAGCCATTTAGGCCTGAGACTTGGCAAAAGGAAAAATAGCTTGAGCTTTACGACCAAGACAAAAATGACGACTGTGAGCAGGCCTGGGGGGAGATTGACGGCCAGGCCCTCTGGCCAGGGCCTCCCTTTCTGCTCTCCGAGGACAGTGAGGAGAGGCTGGAATTCACAATGCAATTCAAACCTCCACCAGCTCGGCTGGAGGAGCCAGCTTCTCTGAGTCCCCTGCCCTTTCTTTAGAAACCTCACATTAAATCTTCCTCTTCTCGTCGACACTTTGGATGGGGGCGGAATGTAAAGGAGATCACAGATTCATTCCACTTCACTATATTTCTACATTTCGGTAATTACAAAGTTAGCGTGACATATAAATGATCCATTAATTGAAATATGGACGACACCAACTCCAATATTTATGGCATAAATCCATATTTCATTAAATAAATCCGATAAGCAAATATATCATGGAGAACGGGAGGACATTTTTATTTAAGCAGGAGATCAGAAGCAGGAGGAACTGGTTTCCATCCAAAATAATAGCGCTACAGCTTGGGGAAAAAATGTCCTAGAACGTGTGAATTAGGTAGGGCTGGCGAGACAGAAAGGCTGAGGGTGACAAAAAGTCACTCTGGGGAAACCTGGGCTTGACACACATGGTCAGGGGTACCAGCAGCCACTAGCCACTCCCATCTGAAATGTGTCACTGAAGTTCAGAGAACCACACAGGTAGCCTGGGGTAGTGGTCCATCCCTGGGGAGTCTTTAAAGGCTACCAGCAAAGCATACAGCCTTTCCTCTGTCTGCTCTATTTTTATGGCACTCTACTGTACTTATTATTATTCATTATTAATTTTAGACAGAGTATCATGATGCCCAGCCTAGCCTCAAATTCCTTATGTAGCTAAGGATGACCTTGAACTCCCGATCCTTCACTTCTGGCCTCCACTTTCTAAATGCTGGGATTACACATGTACACCACCATCCTCGGCTTATGTGGGGTGGGTATAGAAGCCAGGGCCTCACACATCTTGGGCAAGTACTCTATTAACTGAGCTGTAGCCTTCCTTGTTTTAATTTTTAAATCATGGTTGTGTGGTGGTCAGAGTTGCTTCTCATGGGAATTGCTTTTCTCCTTCTACCATGTAGGGCCTAAGGACTGAACTCATACTGCCAAGCTCATTGGCAAGCACCCTTTCCTGCTGAGCCAGTTCACTGGGCCTTACCTTATTTTATTTAAAATTTTCCTTTCTTTTTAAAATTATGTGTAGGGGTGTGTGTGTGTGTGTGTGTGTGTGTGTGTGTGTGTGTCTGTCTGTCTGTCTGTCTGTCTGTCTGTGTCTGTGTGTCTGTGTGCAGCTATGTGCATGTGAGTGCAGGTTCCCGAGGAAGCCAGAAGGGGGCGTTCAGTACTCGGGAGCTGTAGTTACAGGTATTTCTGAGCTGCCTGATGTGGGTGTTGGGAACTGAACCACAGAGCAGCCTAAGCTCTTAGCCATCTCTCCAGGACTCTTACTTTATTGTTTTGAGAGAAAGCCTCATGATGTCATTTGGGGGGAGCCACGAATTCTCCTTCTGCTGCCTCTGCCTCCTGAGTGCTGGGATTAAAGATGTGCATGCCAGCACAACTGGCTCAGTGTGACATTTTAATACGGGCACCGTGTCACCACTAACATTCCTCATCTCTTTGGGCTGAGAATCTTCAAAATCTTCCCTACTAGCTACTTTGAAATAATCAGCTAATTTGGGACAACCATGAGGAAGTACCCTATTGGGCTATAGTATACACTGTTCCTCCTTCTACCTGCACCCCTGTCCTGTACCCACTATTGGAGGCGGAAATAACTCTTCATGGTAAGGTTTCACTTTTAATCTATACAGTTTCAAAGAGGAAACACAACATAACGAACAAGCATGCTATATCGCTTCTTGAAAGACTCCTACCCTAAGGATTGGCAAGATGGCTCAATGAATAAAGGTAGCTGCCTCCAAACTTGGTGACCCAAGTTCAATTTCCAGGACCCACATGGTGGAAGGAGAGAACTGACTCCCACAGGTTGTCCTCGGACCTCCACACATATGCGATGGCACTTGCCCCTCCCCCAAATAAAACACAGTTAAAACAAGACCCTGTTATAGGCTGGGTATGGTGACTCACAACTGTAATCCACACACTTGGGAGGCAGAGGCAGATGGATCTTTGCGGGTCTGAGGCCAGCCTGGGCTATACAGTGAGTTCTGAACCAGCCTGGGTGACACAGGAAGACCCTGCCTCAACAACAACACAACACCCAACTCCCGTTGCCTTCAAGAATACTCTAAGAGTCCTGGAGCCTCAGATTTGGAGTCTGAACAGCCTAAAGGCTGCAGTCTCTCTTTAAGATAATGAGCAACAAGTAAAATATTGTGATGAAATTTATTGTAAATGCGTATTTGTGAAAATTAAAAACCCAAAGAAAATCAACAAAATCCACCATCGGGTAGCTGGACAATGGAATTCCCAGGTGGCTGATCACGGCAACAACACACACGTGTAGTCTCAGCACAAGCAAGGCTGAGGCAGGAGTTGGAGGCCAGCCTGAACTTACTTCACAATGACAACTTCCCTAAAAAGTAAACAGATCTATCCACACAGAGAGGACAGATACACAGACGGGATGGACTGATGAATGTGTAGATGGATGAGTGCGAGAGAGATACATAGATGACAGATGCCGGCAGAAGACAGTATAGATGGATGATACATAAACAGATATGTAGATGACAGATGGATAAAATTATAGGTAGATGACAGATAGACGGCAGAGGATAGATAATGATCATGTTCTAATTTCATTTGCTCTGTGGTAAAAATAACTGACCAAAAAAAAAAAAAATTAGAGGGGGAAGGGTTTATTTTTACCCACTATTCCAGGTTACAGTGAGTACATCAGAGACAAGAATTCAAGGTAGCAAGAACTTAAGCATCTATTGTCCAGAGCAGAGAAAATGAAAACATGCATGCCTCTTAAGCGAGATCTTCTCTCTATCCTTATCCAGTCCAGTACACAAACCCATGGACCACTGGGTCTCCCTGCATAATTTAACACAGTCAATCCATGCCTCACATTCATGCCCATAGGCCAAGTTAATATAGATGATCCCGACTGAGACGTTCTCCAGGTGGTTCTAAATTATGGCAACTTGAAAACTGCAACTAACTGTCACACGTAGATAGATGATAGACAGATGATCAATAGATTTTAAAACTAAGGATGCTGCAGGATCTCCTACAGGAGCTGAGGCCCCCGGCAGGCAGAGCCTCCCATCCCAGCTTCAGCTCCAGGAGTTTTAGAGTAAATTTCCCACCATGCATGAAGCAAGCTGTGTGTACAGAGGAGGCCTATGCCTCAATCTTCAGGTCTCCACATGGTCCCCTGACCGCCACACACTGCTCTATTCCTACCCTGTGCCTCAGCCACATTTTAATCACAAGACACGTTCCTCCACACCTCCCTTCCTGTGTACACAAGTGTTCTTTGGCCAGGCAGAGGTGAGTGCAAAGTGTGGCCAGGTAAACGGTTCCATGCCCGTTGGAGCCCAGTTCCAGCACCCTTGCTGAGAAGCCTTTCCCTTCTTTGAAATTCCTGAGCCAAATTTTATCAGCACCTTGATTGCATAACAGAAACGAACCATTTTTACTTTCATCAGGCATACAGAAGATGCTAAATAAACATCGATACAATGAATGAGCAAATGAGAGAACAAAGCACCCCCTTTTCCCACTGCCACAAGAGGTTCCTGTTGAGGCCAGACACCTGGCTTGGAATAGGACAAGGAAAGACATGAAGTGAAGCCAATATTAGGCTGTTGCAATTCTAATTCTAACCAGATATGGTGCATGCCTGAAACCCCAGCATCCGAGAGGCTAGTTTATCTCAGAGCCCTACAGAATTCCAATGCTGCTTCCTGTGGGCGGGGGCAGCTACAAAACTACACAAATTTTGACTCACTATTGGTACAGATGGAATACTGAGTGGGCAATGATTAATACCTGAACATTGAGTCCACAGTCTTCCACCCTGGATGCATTAGCAACACCTGAGCAATCAGAATAGTAGATTTCACTGCCTACTACTTACCTCAGAGACAACTATTTTTTTTTTAAAGAGGTAGTAGACTACTAGTACTTCCTGTATTTGTCTCTACTACTAGGGAATGGACCAAGGACCTCAGGAATGCTAGGCAGGAGGAGTTCTACCACTGAGCCATACCCCAGCCCCTCACTGGGGGAGTCTAGGCAGGTGCTCTACCACTGAGCCACACTCCAGCCCCTCACTAGGGGATTCTAGGCAGGTGCTCTACCACTGAGCCACACTCCAGCCCCTCACTGGGGGATTCTAGGCAGGTGCTCTACCACTGAGCCACACCCCAGCCCCTCACTGGGGGATTCTAGGCAAGTGCTCTACCACTGAGCCACACCCCAGCCCCTCACTGGGGGATTCTAGGCAGGTGCTCTACCACTGAGCCACATCCCAGCCCCTCACTGGGGGATTGTAGGCAGGGGCTCTACCACTGAGTCACACCCCAGCCCCTCACTGGGGGATTCTAGGCAGGGGCTCTACCACTGAGTCACACCCCAGCCCCTCACTGGGGGATTCTATGCAAGAGCCCTACCACTGAGTTGTACCTCCAGTCCTCAACTTTACTTTTCTTTTTCTTTTTTTCTTTTTTTTAAGCATGGTCTTGATAAGGTACCCAGTCTGGCATTGAACTTAATTTGTAGCCAACCCAGTCTTTGAACCTAATTATCCTCCTGCCTCAGGTCTACAACACCAAATGTAGCTACTCTGAACAGCATTTTGAAAATCCTTTCAGATCATACAGAGCTGATAACTGACAACTTAGTCCTTGGTGCAGATAGATTACTGGATAAGACCTCCATTTCTGATGCTTTTGTCCACAGCATATCTGTGGTCTAGCATGTCTCATATCATTATTTCTGCTGATGAGCACCCATAATAAAATGCCTGTGTGGAGGGCTGTGACAGTACCTTCTCTGTTGGTCACTGAGTAATGTTGACTGACATAAAGCACTCATTGGAGATAAATAGAAATTAGGCTAGTCCTTTATCCTCAGGAACCTTACATCTTACGTCACATCACAGTAACAGATGACAGAGAACTTTCCTAAGCTAAGAAAACCAACCAAGCCACCTGAGGGTGAATGTAAATCTCTCAATAGCACAGAGTATTAAGTATTCAGTCACTCCAGAAATATTGGATGTGTGGATGAAACAGAAAACTCCAACAGCTCTCAGTCACAAGATAACTGTGAAGTCAAACTGGCCAGTCACTATTTCCCTTCTTCTTGGGAGTATACAAGACAGAGAAGAAACCCCCTAGTGAAAGGACATCATTATGCATTTCTCTGTCTCTCTCTGTCTCTGTCTCTCTGTCTCTCTCTGTGTGTGTGTGTGTGTGTGTGTGTGTGTGTGTGTGTGTGCACGCGCGCACAATCCTCAAATATGTCTGTGTATATACAAGCTAGAGGAAAACCTCAGCTGTTGTTCCCAGGTGCCATCCATTTGGTTTCTGAAACAGGGTCTGCAATTTACCAGGCAGACTAGACTGGCTAGCCAGTGAGCAGCCGGGACTGTCCCCACCTCTTCACTACCCTGTCCTGTCTCTCAGCACTGGGTTTTCAAGTGTGTGCTACCTCTCTTGGCGTTTTGAATCTAGGTTCTGGGGATTGAACTCAAGTTCTCGGGCATGCACAGCAAGTGCTTTCCTGACTGGGCCATCTCCCTGGGCCCCACTGATGTAGCTGTACGCCACAGTGGTTGGTACCATAATAGAAAGCATAGGATCCTGGGATGAAAAAGAGTAAGTCAAGCACCAGAGAGCTCTCTGGGAACACAGGAGGAGGCTCCAGCCCAGCATCAAATCCAGCTGGCTGAGAAATGGGCATAAGGAACAGTCTTGCAAGAAGGCTGGTGAGCCAGGGCATGCTTGGGCTCTCCTCCCTGCTGGACTGAACCCTCGCTCACTGGCAGCAAAAGAACCTGTGGGGACTTCCCACGTGCCGTGTGCAGATGGGGCTTAATGAATGTGGTGATGGTAATGACGATAATTATTCAAATCCTTCCCCCATCCCTGTGCCCTTGGGAGGCTGGAGCTGCCTCTGTTATCTGACTGAATTTGAGAGGTGACCCGCCTTCCTAAGTTTATTCTGTGATGGCTTCCTTCATAGCACACATTCAGGGCACTTGCTGGCACTCCTGTGACAGGCAGTGTGTTAGAAGCTTATGCTCAAGAGCGGAGCAAAGAGAAACAAGACCATCGGGACACCCGGAGGTCTTGGTGACATTAATGCTAGGTAGGTTTTGGGGGCCTGCCCAGATAAAACCGGACAAATGACACAGAGTTCATCTGTTTATACTTCATCTCCACGAGGAACTAATTCAAGGGGAATTAAAATGAAAAGATCTACACACTACATTTATTAAAACTCAAACAGAAAACAAAACACTTGATTAAGAAAGAAAAAGCAGGGCTGGGATAAAGTTCAGGAGGTAGAACGCTTGTCTAGCACACACAAAGCCCTTGAGCTCCATCCCAGGCCTGAATAAACTGGGCATGGTGGCTCGCCCCTGTAATGCCGCCCCTCTGTTAAGGCAGGAGGATCAGAAGTTCAAGGTCATCCTCAACTACATAGTGAGTTCAAGAGCAGCCTGGAGGCACTTTAAGAACCTGTCCCCCCCCCAAAAAAAATAAAAAATGAGTAAGAAAGAGAAGCTGGGCTGGGGATATGGCTCAATTTGCAGAGTAACCACCTAGGACTCACAAAGCCCTAAGGCAGATCACCAGCGCCACACAGAACTAGGCATGGCGGTGTTCACCTGTGATCTCAGAACTCAGAAGGTGGAGACAGGAGGACTGTGAGGCCAAGCTCATCCTCAGAGCAATGGTTCCCAACCTTCCTAATACCATGACATTTTAATACAGCTCCTCATGTTGTGGTGACCCCCCCAACCACAACATGATTTCACCGATATTTTATAACTGTAATTTTGCTACTGTTATGAGTCGTAATATAAATATCTGGTATGCAGGATATCCAATATAGGACCCCCGTGAAAGGATTGTCTGACCCCCAAAGGGGTCACAACACAGATTGAGAACCACTGATACAGAGTTTGAGGATAGCCTGGGCTATACGAGACCCTGTCTTAAAACAAACAAAACCCATGAACAAACTACAACACAACTAAAATAGAAAGCCAAGTTCTTGATTAAAAAAATGGAAAACAAACTATACCCATGAATGTGGATTAAGAGCACTATACTATAAGCCTGAAGTTTGAGGTAAACTGGATTATGGGATCTGCATTTACAATGATGGAAAGGTCCACTGCCTTGGATGTTACCCAATACCTCACAGACAGTCTGCACTGTCTGTCATGAACGATTTTCACAGCACGTGCAAGTTATCTTCCTATTGATTTTTTAAGTTATTGATAAACCTGATGCATATACATTGAAGTATTGACCTGCCAGAGAGAGTTCTATCAGGCAAGCTAAGTGGAGAGATGCTGTTCAAGTCTGCAGCTCCCAGGTGGGGTCATGAGATGAAAAGTGTGTGTGGCTTACTGACATCTGGGAGGACATCCTTGAACTGTTCTTCAGGGGATAAATAACAGAATGGGGTGAGGCTGGGGCGAGGCTGGCAGAGCCCTTACCTAGCATTTGAGAAGCATGGGTTCCACGCTAAGTACTGGATACACCAGATGTGGAGATGCATGTCTGTAATCCCAGTCCTTGGGAGATGGACACAGGAGAACCAGGAATTCAAGGTCCTTTTCAGCTACAGGGTGAGTTTGAAGCTAGTTTTCGGTACTATTTTTAAAAACAGCACACAACCTGATGGCTGCTTCTTTTTTGATAACTAATGACCAATATTTTGGGTCCCTACAGTGGCTGACTTTCCGAGGAGATGCCAAGAACCTGGTCTAGGATGCAATGTGACCAGCTGCCTCAGGCTCTTGCAGCCATTATTTCCCTGCTGTGATGGCCAGTGTCCTCAAACTGTGAGCCCAAACATACATCTCTTTCTTTAAATCGCTTGCACCAAGCATTTTGTTACAGCAATCACTAACACTCATGCTCGGTACTATGGAGGTTCATGTCAAGAAGTGATGCTCTGCCTTTCTTTGGAGAACAAGTATACTGGTATTCCTTACTCCGTTCTGGTCTTCCAACATTCTGTGTCTACCAGACCTTCTCCGACTGTCATGGTTGGAATGTGAACTATCTTCTATGGGTTCATGTGGTTGAACACATGGCCTCAGCTTGGATTTTTTTTTTTGAGGGGGGGCCGTGAGGGAGGTAGAGCCTGGTTAGGAGTGGGTCACTGGGGCAGGCTTTGAGGTTTTACAGCCGGGCCCTACTATTTCCTCTTTGCTTTCTCAACTCTTAACTGCAGATGGGACACACCATGACCAGCTGTTTTCATCACCCCACCACCATGCCATCCACTCCATGTCGCCTGGACCCTCACAATGTGAGCGGCAACAAACTGGTGCTTCTTGATGCTGCATCTCCTCAGGTATTTGCTCACCTCAATGAGAACTGTAACCCATATAACGACACCAGCTCAGAAGCTGGGTTCGGAGCTAAGAGCCTCAGCCGCAGCTCTTTCAGGCTACCTCTTCCCTCCCGGAACCCTTCTGGCAAACTCTGCCTTTCTCACATCCCCATTTCCCTCCCTGACTTTTTGTTGGGTTCCAGCAGGGAAGAATAACAGTAAAGACATGAGAACCACAGAAAAGGGCCATGAACCAGTGCCAGCCAGCCGTAAGTGGCGGAGAGTCCTCTCCCTAAAGGAAAATTAACAGATGCACCATCTAGTAGCTCCCGGAAGTTCTGCCTGGGGGGACCTAATGGAATAGATGAAAAGGGAGAGAGGGGCTAATGAAATGCTAATCCCAACAGCAGCAGCACCTGAGGGAACCCAGGGGGGAAAGTTCATGTGGACTCTGGAACAACCAATGTCCAACATTTTCCCAGCTTTAGCCTGGGTGTGTCTCACTGTACAGCAAAGCCAAAGGGTTTGGCCAAGCCCTCAGCATCTTGGGTAACTTGGGTTGTGGCTGGTGCTGTGGCAAAAGACCTTCACTTTCCAGAAGCACCCCTGAGTTCAGGTTCCTACACCAGTAAGCACACGGGATGGAACTGGGTGTGGTGGGAACACACCTGTCATTGCAGCACTCAGGAGGCTGAGTCAGGAAGAGAATGAGTTTGAGGCCAGCCTGGGATGTATACTGAGTCCCCGCTTCAAAACAACAAAAGTTCCCAAAGTGATCTGAGTGTCAAGTCCAGTGACTCGACCAGGCTGGCCACCGCCACACAGCACTGTCATCGCCAGAGTTCACACTCAAGAACCACACAATTCAGTTTTTAAAAACTGCAAAACAACCCATAACAAGGGCCAGGGAGCTAGCCCAGGTAGTAAAATGCTTGCCTTGCAAACATGAAGACTGGAGTTAGAGCCCCTGAACTCATGTAAAAAAGAAAGAAAAAAGCCAGGAGTGGTTGCTCAAGCTTGCAATCCCAGCGCCGGGGCCACTCCCTAGTTTATTCTACTCAGCAAACTCCAAGCTTGGGGAACTCTTGTCAAAGTGAGTGTGTGTGTGTGTGTGTGTGTGTGTGTGTGTGTGTGTGTGTATGTGTGTGTGTGTGTGAGAGAGAGAGAGAGACAGACAGACAGACAGACAGACAGAGACACAGAGAGATGCTTTTGAGGAACACCACCTAAGGTTGTCCTGTAGCCTCCATACATCATGGACACACACACACACACACACACACAAATGCACAGATGCACCTATGCACATGATCCCATGATGTGTTAAGTATGTTTATGTATTTGTGTTGAGTCTCATTAATCATACACACACACACACACACACACAAATGCACAGACACACCCATGCACATGATCCCATGATGTGTTAAGTATGTTTATGTATTTGTGTTGAGTCTCATTAATCACACACACACACATAAATGCACAGACGCACCTATGCACATGATCCCATGATGTGTTAAGTATGTTTATGTATTTGTGTTGAGTCTCACTAATAGCTGACCTTAGCTGTGTGTGGACATACCTTCATGTTAGTCTCTGGAATACCGAACCCTACCTATCTGCCTTCAGTTCGGTTTTTGTGCGAACTTTCAGGAGGGTGTTTCTGACATACACTGCAGTGCACCAGACCCTCTTTACTTAAGAAGAGGACAAAAGGAAAGGTCCAGCGAGAAGAGAGAACTCCTGTCCTCTGGCCCCGCCCAGTGCTTCCCTTATAAGGAAGCAATTCACAGGAAGTGTGAAGGCTGACCCCGCCCCTTCCTCTCGGAGCAGGTGTTAAACCCTGCTTCAGCAGGAGAGCTAGGGACTGCCTTCAGTGGTGTCCTTCCTTCCAGCTCAGAACCAGAAGCCACCTACCTAAAGCTGGCAGTGGCCCTGAAGCTGGGCCCACAGTCTGAGGCAGTCGCAGGGGTGAGGCGGGAGGCAACAGATAGGGAATAGAGAGATAGCGACTGCCCCATTAGCAACTGAGTAAAGAGTAGCACAGGAAGGCTGGAGAGATGATCAGCATTTCAGTGTGCTTTTGCAGAGGACCTGAGGGGGTTCCCAACTGCCTGTACCTCCACTTCCCCTCTGGCCTCCCCTGGCACCTGCACACACTCTTGATGCACCAAAACTCATGTGTACACAGACGTCCACAATTTTTAAACAATAAAATATTTTTAAGAGATTTAGCACAAGACACTCTCTGAAAGATGGACAGAGGTATGACCCCAACTCCGATTTCTATTTCCTAAGGGTGGGGTCCTCTCCACCATCACTTCCCCCCATGTCTTGTCTGCCTTGGCTCAAATGCTAATTAATGATCATTTAAGGGTCACATGGCAGCCTGGATGCAGCCACCTCTTCAAAAACAAAAATGCCTGGATAACACAAAATATTTTCTACCTCTTGGCTGCTTTAAAAACAATAAAAAAAAAAATCCTTTTGCATTTTACCTTGGCCAGCACTTCTAATTATTACAGAGGGAAGAAAGGAAATCAAAAGATGTGGTACAGAACACAGGCTTTCCACCCCCTCCTGGGATGAACTGATCTCCTGTGAGATAATAAGCACCGAGCGGACGGCAGACTGAGCCCGCCCCAGACAACGGCCAGGCACAAAGAGGCTGCAGCCAGCTCGCAGGAGGCTGACTGACGGCAAAGGGTTAAAGCCCGCAGTAGCCTCCAGGGCTCTGCCTGTCTCTCTGTAGAACAAGAAAGCCCAGTGGGGTACCGAGGAAACTCCCACAGGGTCCCTATTAAAACAGGTCAAGTCACACATGTCGATACCCCCATTTCATAGATGCTATAATTTGTTTGACAGGAGTGAGCCCTGCTGATCCGAGCCAGAGTGAGGGCGGATAAAGGTCTGTAAAGCGAGGGAGATCTAGAGATAGCCTGGTGGCTTTCGGTGCCTGGCCTTTCCGAGAGGCTTTGAAAACAGGGTGTGTCTAGAGCACAATACCACCATCCTTAGGAGGTGCTGGTACATATGTACCTGTGGTGTGTACATACACACATGGTACATTGTTCTTATCGAACTGTGAGATGTTAAAAAAAAAAAAAAGGGTACAATAAAGCTTTTCCATCTCCCAGCAGAGACCGAGATCAAACCCAGCTCTCCCTTCAGTAATCCTGATAAATGCTGTGTATGTTCCAACAAAACCCTGGGCTGCAGGGCCATATCCTTTCTTTCCCTCTCGTTTTTCTTGTGTGTGTGTGTGTGTGTGTGTGTGTGTGTGTGTGTGTGTGTGTGAGAGAGAGAGAGAGAGAGAGAGAGAGAGAGAGAGAGAGAGGAAGAGAGAGAGGAAGAGAGAGAGAGGGGGGGAGGAAGGTAGAGAGAGAGAGAGAGAGGGAGGGAGGGAGGGAGGGAGGAAGAGAGAGAGAGAGAGAGAGAGAGTGTTCATTTTAAATTCTCGTCCCCAACCCCCATTTCCCCCTCTGTCTCTTGCCAAAGGCATTCAAAAGAGACGAGAGATGCTCCACAGAATGTGGGGGGCATAATCCACTGGCCTTGCTTTGTTGGAGAAGCAAATTTTGAACAGGGCCCCTTGGTACAGCTGAGATGAGTTTAGTCATCATGGTTGAGTACTTGGTAGGGTACAGAGTGCTCTGTGGGTATGAAGTACATGATGGAATGGAGGTTGGGGTTGGGTTGGAAATGGGGTCCTTTTTGGTTAAAAAGGGTCAACAGAGAATGGAGGCATGTGTGGAGGTGCTGAGGAGAGAGTCCCCAAAGGCTATTGCTTCCAGGGAGACACTGTTACGGAGAAACCAGGGCTACCTGGGCCTATTTTGGGTGGCTGGGATCAGAGGAAATCAGGAGGGGATGTGAGGGACTCAGAGGACCCTCTGTCATCCAGAGTTCTCAGTTTGCAGTGCCCTCTAGAGGTAAGGCCATTTGCCCAAACTTGTGCAAAAGCCCACAGCGACTTCTGGGTTTCCTTTTCTCAGAAGCACAGCTCCTGTCTGCTCCCTCAGCCAGGAAGGAGATACCGTTAAGACAAGTGGAATAATGTTAAAAGTCTCATCTAGGGGTGGGAGAGAATAGCTTATCAGTCAACAGTGCTTGTTGTTCTTGCAGAAGAACTGAGTTTGGTTCCTGGTATCCAGGTTGGGCAGCTCACAACTGCCTGTAATTCTAGCTCCAGAAGATTCAGCACCCTCCTCTGGTATCTATGGGCACACACACACACACACACACACACACACACACACACACACACACACGGAGATACTCATCACAAAGATCTGTTTTAGTTTGAATTGATTTACCTATGGGTGTGTGTGTGTGTGTGTGTGTGTGTGTGTGTGTGTCTGTGTGTCTGTGTGTCTGTGTATGTACGCACTCACAATACAATGTTGACCTTCGGTGACTTTAGGGAAGAAAAGATTTATCTGGTTTACACTTGTAAGTCTTAGTCCATCACTGAGGGAAGACAGGCGCAGGATCTCACGCAGGAACCTGAAGCAGAAGGAAGACACTGCTCAGCTTTTTAACTCAGCCTAGGACCATCTGCCTGGAGATGATGATGCCTGTACTAGGTGGAGACTCTCCTCTCAGATGACTCTAGGCTGTGTCAAACTGACAGTCAAGGCTAACCAATACACACTGCTGTAGCTGGAGTTTTCCTGGTCCTGCCTGTCCCACAGTCAGGACAAATCTCTCTCACTCTCCAGTGCCACAGTTGCTCAGACCCAACCAAGTAAACATACAGAGACTTATATTGCTTACAAACTGTATGGCCGTGGCAGGCTTCTTGTTATCTACTTCTTTTTACCTTAAATTAACCCATTTCTATTAATCTATAAGTTACCACATGGCTCGTGGCTTACCAGTACCTTATATCTTGCTTGTCATGGTGGCAGCTGGCAGGTCTCTCTGCCTCAGCCTTCCACTTCCCAGAATTCTCCTCTCTCCTTGTCCCGCCTATACTTCCTGCCTGGCTACTGACCAATCAGTATTTGATTTACACAGAGCAATATCCATAGCCCACCACAAAGTCATATATCCTAGAGTGGGGACTGGTGACCTAGCTCTAACCACCTTCTTCATCAGCCAGCAGAGCAGCCAAGACACAAAGCTGGCATTTGCAAGAATGGCAAGGGTTTTCCCTTGAATAGAGGAATGCCCCCTGAGGCTCCTGCCTTCTGGGAGATACTATCAGATTGGCACTGGGTTACTAGATTTCCACTCAGGGCTGGGATCACAAGAAGTCAAGTCAGATCACAAGAATAAGGATTCTCTAAGGCTATAACCAGAGCCCTCATCATCCAGGGCCATTATTACACAAAGCCCCCTAGAGGTAAGGCCACCTGCCCAAAGTGTTAGTGAAGGCTCACGGCAACCTCTGGGTTGCCTTTGCCATCTCTGCTCTCTAATGGAGGGCCTGTATCTTCGAATGAACAATCTCTGCTATTTTTTGAGGCTTATTTATTTATGTTTGTCTGCATTTATGATTTTATGTAACCATCTGTGTACAGGAGCCCATGAAGGCCAAAAGGTACTGGATCCCCCGGAACTGAAGTTATGAGCAGCTGTGAGCCACCCTGTGGGTGCTGGAAACTAGACCCAGGTCGTCTGCAAGGGTAGTAAGTACTCTTAACCGCTGACCCATCTCTCCAACCCTTCTGTTTTTAACCTTGGCTCTTGGGACCTTCTCTATGACCTTGTTCCATCAACAACCCATCATTCTCTCTCTGTTAATTTCTGCTGCTCACCCAAAGACACTCTCAGGTGTCCCAAATCTTATTGTAAAATGCCTTGATTTGGAAGGGAATTGTTCTGTGCTTGGTGAGTATATGCACTTACTCTAAAGATTTCACTCTGGGTCACTCACTTACTCCTTTCTTATTTGGCAAATATGGATTGAGCAGAGATAGTGTGTAAGACAGACTTTCAGACATGGGGATTCAAGACACAGACCTGACCCTGGTTGGAGCGTGAGTCTTCAGATGACCCCATCTCAGAGGCAACATTAATACTACAGGCCACAGCAAGTCATTTGTCCACCAACTGACATAGGAACACTACCAGCTGACAGACCCAAATCATGCCTGCAGAGTGAGTTAGAGCTAAGAACGTGGGATGTTTAGGACAGTGGTGGGCTTTGGATCATGTCAGGCTGGTGACTAGCCTTCTTCCCCTCTAATGATTGAAACTGACAACTTGACAGAATGTTTACATCTCCTAGGAGATTTTCTGAAGTCTCTGGGCATGTCTGTGAGTTTTTAGATGGAATCAGCTGATATGGGAAGACTCATCCTGAAGGTGGACAGCACCATCCTTTTGGCTGGGGTTCTGGACTGAATACAAAAATGAGAAAGGGAGCTGAGCACCACCATACACCTCTCTCTGCTTCCTGACTGTGGATGCCATGTGACCAGCTGCCTCAGGCTCCTGCCGCCATGCCTTCCCCGCCATGATGGGCTGTGCCCTGGAATGTAAGCCCAAGCAAAACCTTCATCTTTTCAAACATTTTTACATTTTCAGAATTATGCGTCTAAGTGTGGTATGTGAACATAAAAACACTTGTCCTAGGAGGCCAGAGAATTCCCTGGGGCTGGAGTTACAGGTGGTTGTGAGCTGCCACGTGGCTACTCTGCAAGAGCGGCAAAGCTGTTAACTGCTGGGCCGCCGGTCTCTCCACCTTCGGTCCTTCCTTCCTGAGGTGGCTTTATATCATGTATTTGATGAAGTGATGAGAAAACTAATGCACCCTGTTTTCAGGAGGAATGAAGACTGCAAACCTAAAGCCAGGTGTGGTGGCACATGCCTTTCATATCAGCATTTCAGAGGCAGGGGCAGGCAATCTCTGGGAGCTAGAGTCCAGCCTGGTCTACAAAGTGAGTTCCAGGATAGCCAGGACCACACAGAGATACCTTGTCTCAAAACAAACAAACAAACAAACAAACAAAACAAAACAAAAGCTCATGACCCAGAACCCAGAACGTGCTTGCTACTAATAATGTACTTGCAAATACTAACAATTCCGTATTCGTCACCCTCAGTGAACTCAGATAAATGGAATGAGAAGATTCTCAAGGCATAGAGCAGCCAGTTTGTTTTTCCTCTGTGCAGAAATATCTGCATTAAATACATTAAATACCTTCTGGTGAGAGATATTTTCTAAGACACGGAACACTACCATTTCTGCTGTCCCTAGGCTTCCATTACAACCACTGGATATTGCTGCAAAAGGCGTAACTGACCTCTGCCTATGTGAACCAATTAGCCACACACATGCTGGGGAAGAAAATGGGCTGGCCTTGAACTTGCTAACATTTAGCGGAGGATGACCTTGAAGTTCTGATCTTCCTGCCTCCACAAATGTGCAACTGCCTGCCACCAGGCTGGGGATTGAAACTAAGGTTTCCTTCATGTGAGGCAAGCAATCTACGAACTGAGCAACCACCTCATCCGTTCCAGACATTTATACACACACACACACACACACACACACACACACACACACACACACACACACACAAGTCTTCTTATGCCACCCCATCCTCAGAGACAGGCGCATTCATTCCCTCCCACCACACAAGGAATTTTCCTGTGTCATCCACTGAAAGTCTGGGAAGAACAGAACGGCAAAAGGGGAAAAAGGCCCCACGTCCATCCATTCACAGTGGAAGCCATTGTAAGACAACCATCGTGGTTGCCTGGGCAGAACGGAGTAGATGATCTTAAGTCAGCACTGTAGGGTTGGCCAGGGTCCCATCGTGAGGGCAGGGAGCAACGTGTGGGATCCATAGGTGAGCTGCCTGGCGGTCTGAGGCAGCTTGGCCCGGCAAACCACTGGCCTCTGGGCCCCCTGCCAAGCTGCCTTTGCTGCTGCCATGGGAAGTGATGTGTTCTGCAGGAAAGTGCCAGCTGGCGGGTCTTTCTCTCCAGGGGGCAAGCCGTAAGCACAGATTACCAGGGACTTTGTTCAGTTCTGCTGTGGGCTCCCCAAGGAGAGGCACATCACAACCCCGGCATCGGCACTAATAGGCTGTGATGTGTCAGACGGGGCTAAGCAGGCCAGCGGGGGTGGCAGGGGGTGGCAGGGCCCGGGAGCAGAAGGGAAGGACAAAGGCCATGCCTCCAAGGCCAGCAACTGGCTCAGAGCCCTAAGCAAAGCAGGAAAATACTCTACATAGCGTACCCTACTGGGCAGGGGCTGAGTAAGAGGAACAGCTCCAGTGCGTGGTACGTGGTACCGTCCACACGAGACACAGACTCCTAGTACGCCACTCAGTCTGTCCTGGACATCCTCAGAGCCTCCTGCTATTTCAGAAGGCCAACTAAAACTTTCCTTTGCTTCATTTCAAGGGCCTGTGGACTGTGAAGTCACATGAACCGCCACATTCGAGGCGTTGTCATGGAGACAGTGGCGGCTGCATCACTGCTGCTGGTCTCCACTTTCATAAAAAAAAAAAAAAAAAAAAAAAAAAAAAAAAAAAGTCATTTAAATGTTTATGTATAAGACCAGTTCATTAGACTGAGAAATTAAATTGATCGTTTCTTTTTTTCTCCCCCTCTCCACCCAGAGGAATTTGTGAGAGAGCTATAGATCAGCATATATGGAGTTGGGTGGGATTTCTGGTCGGGTCTTTCTAGCCAGTTTTATCCCTGACTTGAAACTAATTTACACCAAGAAACAAAGATGGCTTCCTTCACTTTTTCTAAGTCCATGCTGTCTTGCTCAGCTGACCACTGATGAGTTTAGCCTGTGTTTTGGGTGTGTTATAGCTCATTTGGAGATTGGCAATTCTGTCACTTTTTAAGGGACCATTTGGACAATAATATAAAACTTAGTGTGTGGTGTGGGTAAGGAACACCCAGACAGGCAAGTGTCCAATCAAGCCCAATCTTCCTACAAAGGCATCTATCTAATGGTTGATTAGAATACTCCAAAGAAATGAAGAGATTACCTTCTCATTAATCAATCAATCTCCCCCTCCTCTCTCTCTCTCTCTCTCTCTCTCTCTCTCTCTCTCTCTCTCTCTCTCTCTCTCTCTGTGTGTGTGTGTGTGTGTGTGTGTGTGTGTGTGTCTTTGCTCATGTGTGCACTTGGGTGTGGAAGCCTGAGGTGATGATAGGTGTCTCCCTCAACCGTTCTCTACCTAAGTTTTTGAGACAAAGTCTTTCACTGAAAATGGAATTTACTGATTGGCTAGGCTGGATGACCAGTGAGCTCCAGGGGTCTGGCTAGCTCTGCCTTCCCAGCACTGGGATTATAAGAGCACACTACTTAGGCCCAGCTTTTCACATGGGTCTGGGGATTTGAACCAGGGTCCTCGTCCTTGTACCACAAGTACTTTATTCACTGAGCCGCCTCGAGAGCCCAGTCTCTCTTGCACATAAGATTCTTGCATTTTTTCCTTCCTGTCCATTACTCTCCTCTCTGACTGACACCACAGCCTCTACGCCCTCTAAATTTAGCAAAAGCTCTTTCCCCACCGTCTCTCTGGATATCCCTGGGGTCAACACCACCGCCATGGGACTTAGCCAGTCCAACAGCCCTCATAACCCTCCCTGTCTGCTCTTGTGGGGCCCTGACTTTGATGTACCCTGCCTGAGAAGAGACTCAATAAGTTGTCACCAGGATTGGTCCTTAACCAAACACACCTAACACAATGCCCTCCCCATCTCCTTTCATAATACTTAGGCAGGCTGTCATGAGAATCCACTGTGACAGTCTGAGAATCTAACATTGCTTGAGTCTGGAAAGGGGATGAAGTATCTTTAAGGAAACACACATACACACTCCACACACACACTCCACACACACACACACACACACACACACACACACACACACACACACACACACGCTTGGATATATGTATGTGTGTTTCCAACCTTTTTTTCCCTCTTGCTATTCTGGGGTTTGTCTTTAATGAGCAGCTCCAAATGACAGCTTTAATCACTGCCTCTGGCCACTGAAAGAGGCTGCTAATGACAGGAAAGAACACAGGGCCATTTGCATCAATCAGCTCCCGTCTAAATCACTTTTTATGATAATGCACCCAAGCGAAGAAGAAAGTGTCTCTGTCGCCTGCATGGTGATGTACCTCCATGCTGTCTCCACAGCTCAGACCTCCACATAAATCTCTTAAAGAGGTACGCACCCCACCCTGGCCTGCCCGCCCAGCACTACCCTCATTTTCTACACCATTAATGACCCCCCACTGGGGGGTAGAGCCGTGACAGGCTGAGCAGGCGCGTTCCTTTTCTCAAGGAACGCAAGAAAGGCAAGGAGGAAATCAAGGGTACCCCTTAGGACAGGCTTCCTCTGTGTGTGTGTGTGTGTGTGTGTGTGTGTGTGTGTGTGTGTGTGTGCGCGCGCGCCCGTGTGTGCAGGTGTGTGTGTGTGCCTTTGTGTGTGTGCATGTAGGTGGAAGGCAGACGCCACCCACCCTGTTCTTTTTAAATCAGGGTCACTCACTGGCCTGAAACTCACCAGGCAGACCAGGCTGAAACACAGGACTTGTCATTAAGAGCTTCAGATGTCTTTCTCCTCCAACTGCCGAAGATCTATTAGCAGTTAATGGTCTGGGGTCATGTGTCCCCTTGATACAGTGAGAAACAGATAAGCTATGCTTTTTTTAACTGCTGTTATTACTCTTCATTATGCATGTGCAAGCATGGGTGCATGTGTATTCACATGGGTGTGGAAGCCAGAGGTCAACTTTGGGTGTCAACCTCAGGGGCCATCAGCCTGCCTGTCTGCCTTCATTCCCTCCCTCCCTCCTCACCTCCCTTCCTTCTTCTTTCCCTCCCTCCCTGTAATGCTGGGGACTGAGCCTAGAACCTTAGGCATTACATTCCCAGCCTTTACTTTATTTCTGTGAGACAAGCTCCCTCACTGGGAACTAGGGCTCAGCGACTGGGCTAGGCTGAGTGGTCAGTGAGTCCTGGGGGCCTGCTATCTCCATTTCCCCAGTGCTGGACTATAGGCATGCACCAGCATCTCCAGCCTTTTCTGTGGGTGGTGGGGATCAGAATCAAATCTTCACGTTTATGAAACTAACCACGCTTTACAGACTGAGCCAGCTTCCCAGTTTCAATTACCCCCTCGCAAATTATAACAATCAATGCATATACACATGAAAACATGCATATGGTATGCTTAAGAACATGCATACATATGCACATATGTGCGTATAATATTCAAGAATTGTTTGTCTATTTGGAGAAAGGCCCATTTTTCTTGTGTGTATGTGTGTGTGTGTGTGTGTGTGTGTGTGTGTGTGTGCGCGCGCATGCGCCTGTAAATGTACATTCATATGTGTACAGGCACATGAGTGTGTAGCTTAGTGTAGATGACCCTGCATATGTTTGTACATGCATGGGGAGTCCTGATGTTGATTTGGGGTATTTTCTTTGCTCACTCTCCACCTTATATACTGAGACACAGTCTTGCACTGATTTTATTAGTCTACTAGCCAGCTTGCTCCAAGGGTCCCATTTCTGCCTCCTGAAGGTTAGGAAGTTAGGTTAGGTTATAACAGGCAGTCAACACACTCACTGGACATTTCCTTGGGTGCCTGGGATCCGAACGCTAGTCCTCATGCTGATCCATCTCCCCAGCCCCAAACAGTCCATTTCTAAGGCTCTCTATGTACAACAAATTGCTACACCACTAAACAAGACTGTCAGCATACCACAGAAGTCACCATTCAAGTAGAATTTGGTTGTCCACATGACGTACTAATTAGCGGTGACCATTTCATTATGCACAAAGCCTCAATGTAGCACTCCGGTAAATGCCAGTGAAAGCACATGGTAGTGAGTGAGCATGAGGGTTCTATTCCTCTGTGCTTCCAGAACCTTCTCACACTCCACTGTTAAGTGCAAACACTCATCCTTTGTCACGGTGCAATTTTAACCAAAAAAAGGCTTGATGTGAGAAATGACTTCTAAATGTTAGAAGTTCAGGAGGGATGATGGATGACAGCTTCTTTTGGAGCCACATTCCCACCGGATCAGTCAGGATGAGGGTCGACGGAAAGTGACAGGCTACCTAAAATAACAGTGGCTTCAGCAAGAGTTCCCTTGCTCACATCCAAGTCCCAAGGTAGGCAGCCCCCCGGCTGACATGGTACTCCATACTGCCAGAGATGTAAGAGTTTTTCCTGCAGAGGCTGCTATTTCCACCCAGGGCAGCAAACACTTCATCCACTGAGTCATTTCTCCAGCCTGTATAATATAATCTTACTGACAAATAATTTGGAGGCTGGAGAGATGGATCAGCAGTATGTATGCTGCTCTTCCAGAGGTCCCGGGTTCAGTTTCCAGCAACCATGTCAGAGAGGTCAATCTGCCTGTAACTCTAACTCCAGAGAGAGCAAAAGCCTTTGGCCTTGGGTGGGGGGGCACCTGCATTCACAAGTGTATATGTGTGCATATGCTCGCACACACAATTTAAAGTAGTGAAATAAAAATGTTAAACTGTTTCTTACATGCTTAACTAAATGCTCACATGCTTACATGCTTAACATCATTTCTACCTCTCCCTCCGCTGTGTGGGAACAGATGCTACCAACCTACTGTATCACCCAGAGGACAGCAGATGAAGACTGAAGAGGGCCAAGGAAGCCTAGGCACCATGCTCACAGGTCGTTATCACCAGTACCTACCATTGCACAGCTGAATCTATGAAGAGCATGACCTGCCTAACATCTTCTTTAGACATGGCTCTTCCCATACCTGGCCCCTCCCTGCTCTCTGCCAGCCTGCTCCATATCCTGCAGATCCCATTTGCACACTAGGTTCATTCCAGAAAGAGCTTTGCTGTCAGAGAGATTTTGCAGAGACTCTCCAACTGATCATACATCCCAACATAAGACACACACACTTTCTAAAGAACTTTATGGGCAATACAGATGTGATGGCTGACTCTAGGTGTATCCAGTGGCAAGCTCCCAATGGCCTTTAAAAGTCCTCCTTGTCTCCCAGATCTACAGGGGTCCTAAAAGTATATTTACTTCTTCGTTTTATACAAGCCAAGTACAAATGGGTTCTTGGACCTAACCTAGAAGACAGAAACTGGATAGCATGCTAGATCCTTGAGCGGCAGGGGATGAAATTAGCTATTTGGATAGGAACAGGGATTTCTGTTGCTAGTACTTAATGAAGGCTTCCATGCCTGCTTGTCTTCCATGAGTTATTAAAACAGTATCATCTGTCAAGTGCTTTATTTGTCACTCTCTCAATTGATATCCATCCATCCATCCACCTATATATCCATGCATGCTTCCATCCATTCACAAATCCATCCATCCATGCATGCTTCCATCCATCCATCCACTCACCCATCTGTTCACTCATCATCTGTGTATCCATCCATCCATCCATCCATCCATCTATCCATCCATCCATCAAACCATCCACCAATACATCCATTGGACATTGTCCAAGAAAGACTTAAAGTGACGGGAGACTCTGAAACACACATGCATACTGTACTGTGGCAGAAGCTTCAGGGATGGAGAAGTGTGTCTGTTTTCTTGAGTACTTCATCCCCAGCTCCTATCACTGTGATGACAGAACATGAGGCTGTCATCTACCAAGTGAACCATGCAATAAAATTACAGTTTCCCCTCACTAGAGCCCTCATAATGTTTTAAGTGCATTTACGGTTCTTGTGTTAGGTAACATTCACAGCTATCCTCAGATGCATGTAGCGTTTGGGTCACAGGTTAGACACGCCTGTGACCAGCATCAGCTCTGCTATGAATGTAATTATTGATAGACTGTTAAAATCGCTTTTCTTTTAACATTATTGATTCCTGGAGGTCAGAGACTTTAAGCCCTAAATCATGGACTTTATAGTAGTGGCTTCAAGTAGAAGCCATCAGAGACAGCTCCAGAGTCTGGAGGAGGCTCCCTCCTAAGGGTCTGGAGACGGTGTCATGACCTTCTCTGACAATCTTACAGCATGTCTACCCATCTTGTATTAGGAAGATGACCGTAGACAAGCTCCGCTGTTCCACTGTTTACTAGCCATGTTCCAGACTGACAACTATCATGGACTGCAATAACAGCTTTATGTTTCTATAAGGTAAGGAAGGAAAGACACAGGGGAGGGAGGAAGAAATGAGGAAGGAGGAGAGCAGAGAGGGAGGGAGAGAAAAGGGGGAAAGGAAAAAGGGAGGAAAGAAGGGAAGGTGGGCAGGAAGAAGGAAGGGAGAGAAGAGGAAGGAAGGCAGAGCAGAAGGAATACTCTAGAGCATTGAATGAACTGTTAGTGTGAACCTCTGGAACTATCTAGTAGTGAATGTGATTTGATTACAGTGGCTGTTCTCTGGGACTCAATGGTTACAACATCTACTCCAGTCCCGGCTGGCTTCCTCAGCCTGTGACCACCAGTGCCTTGAATCCCAGTTCTTCAACTGTTACCCAATTCCTCTCCTGCAGTACTAAGAGGTTAGTCAGTGTCACACAGTGACAACAGATGACCTGGCAGCATTTCCAAAGGATGGAATCTTGACCCCAGAGAGAGGAGGAAGCCAGTTTATGAGGTCCTAGAGTAGATATGCCACTGTCTGTAAGTTGAGGCTGAGGGAAAAGTGGAAAATGTTACACTAACTTCTTCACGTGTGTGTGGAAAAAGAAGATTCACAGGGCAGGAGGAGCCCTCAAATGACATCATATAGACCACCTGCCTGCCTAATGGAACTTCATGAACCTGTCACTCAAAGCATAGAGTAGCAAGGATACAAAACACTGTAGTTGAATTGATGGTTGAGTGCTTAAGAGCACTGGTTGGTCTTGCAAAGGACCCTGGCTTGGTTCTCAACAGCCACATAGTGGTTCACAACCATCTAACTCCAGTTCTAGGGCATCCAATGCCTTCTTCTGACCTCCATGGGCAACAGACACTCACATGGCCCACATATACACATGCAGGCAAAACACTCATACACATAAAATAAATGAATCTCAAGAAATTCAAGTATGCAAAACAGGAGATTCCAGAATGTTCTAAGAGGGTCATTTCCAACACCAAAGAAATTATTTTTTTTAAATATTTGTTTATTTATTGAAACAGGGACTCACCATGCAGCCCTAGAACCAAGCTAGCCTTACACTCACAGAGACTCACCCATCTCTGCCTCCCGAATGTTGAGATTAAAGGTATAAGCTACCACATTAGCTGATTTTTTTCCCCCAAACAGGGTCTCCTATAGCCCATTTTGACCTCCAACTTGATTTGTAATTGAGGATGACCTGAGCTTCCCACTTCCACCTCCTGAGTGCTAGATGACAGGTGTTTCACTGTACCTTGTTCAGTGAAGTGCTGGGGGTAGAGACAGGGGTATCCCAGGGGCTCATTGGCCACCCTGACTGTTCAGTGGGTTCCAGACTAGTGAGAGATCCTGTCTAAAAGAAGAGGAAAGAAGGAGGAAGAGAAAAGGATTGTTCCTAAGCAACAAACTTGACATTAACTCTTGTACCCCCACATACACAGACACACGTGTGAACATGCCTACACATGTATACATACACAAAAAGGAGCAGCATTGCTCCTGAGAGGTCCAGACATTCACTTATTCTGCTACTGTTTACTGAGGGGTCCAGTGCACGGTCTGTACCCCACATGGTGCTGTACTCCAAATACACTGTAAACCACTCTGCTACAGAGACCAACATGAAAACACAAAGTCGCCTCACCAAGTTATGGGGTTCCTCCCCATGCCTACCTTAAAGGATGTTTTCTTTTCTCTTCTTTTTTTTTGGAAACAGGTCTCAGGTATCTCAGGCTAGCCTCAAATTTGCTGTGTAGCCAGGGATGACATTGGGTTCCTGATCCCTCCGCCTCCATTTCCCACTTCCTGGGATCACAGGGGGCTTTAAAAAACATTGTTTTAAATAGTGTGTGTAGGAGAAAATGCTAAGCTACTAAGGCACCTGCCTACTAGTCTGTCATAGTTATCTCCGCCTCAGAGGAACAGAGAGGGTGGGGAACAGTCAATGAGTATATTTTGTTGTTGTTTTTTGTTTTTTGTTTTTTTTTTTTTGGTTTTTCGAGACAGGGTTTCCCTGTGTAGCTTTTGCGCCTTTCCTGGGACTCACTTTGTAGCCCAGGCTGGCCTTGAACTCACAGAGATCCAGCTGCCTCTGCCTCCTGAGTACTGGGATTAAAGGCGTGTGTCCCCCGCCGCCCAGCGAGTATTTTTTTTTTTTTCATTAACAAAGGAAGCCACCAGCTTAAATTATTGACAAACTCGCCTCTCTGAGTAGACTGTTTTTTCCTGTATCTCACCTTTTACTTGTGTGTTCTCGTTTGTGTATCTGGAAAGCAGTGGGTTTGGCAGCTGAACACCTTCTCAGAGCGACCACACTCTTCCCTGCCCTGTCCACCAGCCATTGCATTACTGATTTGTGTATGTATGTGCCTACTTTAGAGAAAGAGGCTCTCACCACACAGACCATTCTAACCTTACAACTCATAACAACCGTTCTGCTTCAGCCTCTAGAGCGGCCGTTCTCAACCTGTGGGTCACGACCCCTTTATCAACCCTCTATCTCCAAACATACTTACATTACAATTCCTAACAGTAGCAAAATTTACAGTTATGAAGTAGCAACAAAAAAAAAAATGTTATGGTTGGGGCATCACCATACCATGAGGAACTGTATTAAAGGGTCGCGGCGTTGGGAAGGGTGAGAACCGCTGCCCTAGAGTTTGGGGATTACAAGTGTGCGTTTCTGTGCCTGGCAGAGATTGCAAGAAGTCACATAGCAGAGACCAGAGTGACACATTCAATGCTGCAGGGTCTCATGTCCACATTTCCTAAACTGAAGCCCTTTCTCTGCTATGTGAATATGGCCAATGGGATAGAGTTTCCACAATAAGGATCATTAGCTGAAGAAATCGTGATTGCAAAACTCTTCCTGAGGGCTGGTGACATGGCTCACTCTATACAGTGCTTTGCAAGCAAGAGGACACAAGTTTGATCCACAGTACCCACATGTACAAAAGACCAATGTGATGGTACATGTTCATAAGCCAAACACTGCAAAAGCGGAGACAGGTGGATCCCTGGGGCTCACTGGCCAGTCAATCTAGCTGAATCTGTACTGAAAGCCAGTGATAAACTCTCAAGAAATAAGGAATGCAGGAATGCGCGTGTGTGTGCATGTACATGTGTGTGTGTGTGTGTGTGTGTGATATTGTGTTTTATCTCCCAAGGAAAGGTCTGTTTCCCAACAATGGTACTTGAAGAACAGTACCTGAGGTTGACCTGTGGGGGTATGCCCCCTCCTCCCTCGCTCTCTTTCCCGAAAGAAAGAATCCAGAAGGACTTGCTTTTTGGTCTGGCTTGGCCGGCAGAAAAATCAAGGAAAATGGAGCATGGGGATAAAAGTCCCCATTTGCTTATCAAGCCCCTCAGAATCTGTGTTACAATCCCAAAGAGCTGTACAACATCCTTTTTTTTTTTTTTTTCAAACACAAACCGAACAGAAAGTCTCTATAGGTATAGCCAGCTTTAAAGAGTGAAATGTATAAGAATCCTGATTTGAGAAAGTGATGAGTGCTCTGAGACAGAATAATTTATTTCATGCCCTGGTCTTCGCTCTATCAGAGGACTTACTTCTGAACAGGCACATCATTGTGAATTTCAAACAGGGCTCAAAGCATGTCATTGTGATGGACATACGACTTTTCTGGACAGATCCTCACCCAAGACACGGTGCAGCTGAAGTGCTCACTGGGGACACATGAAAGGCTCTCAAGATCCAAGATGTGGGTTATTTGGCACACAAACGCCCTGACCTGCTTTTTGAATCTCTAGTCCCACAGCCTTGTGCTAACTATGTAGAAGAAAAGGTGACCCAGATACTCGAACGATCACCCAGCCAACTAAAGAAATTGAGGGTTTCAGTGCTTACAGAGTTATCCCAATATCCAACCTTGCTATGTTCGCCCCCTCCTCTTTGTCCTTTCCCCTTGCCATCTCACCCCCCTTCTACCTCCATTCTCCCTCCCACCTCCTTCCTTCCTTCTTCCTTTATGGAGTTTTGAGACAGGGCCTCATCTATTCCAGCCAAGCACAACCCTGAGCTTCTGACCCCGCTGCCTCCACCCCTCTAGTGCTGGGGTTACAAGTGTGCATCACCACAGGGGTTGATGCAGTGCTGAGGATGGAACCTGGAGCTTCATGCAGAACAGGTAAGCACTCCACCAACTGAGCCACATCCTCGGCCCCTCTCAGCACACTGTGGAAACAGTGAGTCTTGGGATGACGGCACAGTGTTTGGAATCGATGACTACAGTGGAACAGACGCAGCTGCCCACACCAAACAAACAAGGACCTGTAGTATCAAGAGACCTTGAGCCTCCTGGGGGAGGAGACGCTTCTAGACCAAGAACCAAAACATCCCATCATTAACTCCTCTCCAACCCGTGACGTCAAAACTGCTGGGGGAAGGCACAGAGACAGGTGTCGACAGATCAGGGGTCAAATCTTGGCCATGGCATGGTAGCCCATTCCAGCAGCCAAGTTGAATCTTGGAGTGTCTGGCTTCCTGCCCTTCAAGGCTGATGGGACACTCTGAAGTCAGATGGTGAGCAGCTGATCTTGTTACACTATAGAGGGCCTTGCTAGGTAAGAGTGTGGCTAAGGCTTTCCTTTAGACTCTGCTTTCTAATCCCCACCTGCCATGTGCTATCCTCAGAACATACTGCTAAGGCCGGGAGTGCAGCTCAGTCAGCAGAGTGCCTGCGTAGCACAGACAGAGCCCCGAGTTCTACTCCCAGCACCACCTGAGCTAGGAATGGTTCCCCCATAATCTTGGCTCCGGGAAGGTGGAGGCAGGAGGATCAGGTGTTCAAGATCATCCTCGGCTACATACAGAGTTAGAAGCCAGCCTGGGCTACATTACACACACACACACACACACACACACACACACACACACGCATGAGCACTCACGTGCAAACGCATGGCGGGGGGGATCCTATCTATGTAAAGAAGCTGCTGCTACCGCCTGACAGCTCTGGGAACTTGCTTGATAGATAGTCTTAGGTATTTTGAGTCAGACATCTGCCCTGGGGATAGGGAGAAACCCCAGCAGTATAGTACAGGGAGGCCTGGAAACATCTTTCCACCTGTGCTACAGAGGGAATCACACTCTTCAGCACTCTTGTATGGGGAATCGAAAGCTGTCTATGCAGCCCCTCTCACGAGGAGCTGTCATGGTTTGGATGTGAAATGCTCCCCACAGGCTCGTGTGGCGCATACTTGGGCCAACAGCTGGCAGTGCAGTTTTGAGAGGCTGTAGAAACCTTAGGGGATTGGACGAGCTGGAGGAAGTAGGTCATTAGGGGCTGGGCCTCGGGAGCATAGCATCCCGGACTGCTTGCTGTCCATCTCTGTCTCTGGGCAGACGTGAACAGCTCTCCCCTGTGCACATTTTTGAGATCTACTTGTTAGAGACAGGGTCAGCGCACATGGCGGGCTTTCGTGTGCTACACACAATCCTGTCAGGAAAGGCTTGCTGCCTAGCTGCTAGCAGCACTGACGGGGGAATGGGAAGCCCTGGGTTCCTCTGCCCAATAGAGGGAATGTTTAAACACCAATGTGGCTCTGACACTCTTACGTGATGGCTGTCTCACGGAGCCTTCAGTCAGACCTCTTCCTGCTCCTTCCTTCCTCACAGGTTTGGACTCCAAGGGTTCTCTTTATAGGCAGACACTCTAATTGCTAGACCCCTATATAGGAATTAGCATCTTGGGAGGGCCCAAGATGTCCCAAGTCACCTAAACCATCTGGGGAGCTTGTTAAAATGCATATTCTGGGCTCAAAGGATAAAGTCGCTGCTGCATTAACATGAACCCAAGTTTGATCCAAAGGACTCACTTAAACTTGGGCATGTGTGATGGTACAAGTTTGTAAACCCAATGCTGGGGAGGCAGAAACAGAAGCAGCCTAGCTGAATTAGCAGTGAACCCCAGTGAGAGTCCCTGCGTTGAGACAAAAATGAAAACAACAGGGAGGGGCTAGAGAGATTGCTCAGTGGTTAGAGCGCCTGCCATGCAAATGTGAGGATCTGAGTTTGGATGCCCAGGATCCATGGAAAATAAAATGCTGGATGGGTGTGTTGGCCCGCCTGTAATTCAGCCAGTCAGAGACAAGGGACCCCCAGAGCAAGACGGTTAGTCGGTAAGACTAGCCATATTGGAAAGCTCTGGGTTTGACTCAAAGACCCTGCCTCGATGAATAGGGTGGAAGAACAATTAAGGATAATTCTTGACATCAGCCTTGCGCCTCAGCTGCCTGAACATACATATATGCCTGTTCGTTTACAAGCGCACAAACATGCACGCAATCACACAAAGTAGTAATCAATTACAAAAATGAAATAAAGATTCTGATTCCATAGCCAGAGCTGAGGTGAGGTACTTTGGTCCACACCTTGAGAACCGAGGGCCTAGATGACCTTCAGTGACCCCTCCAATTCTATAATGGGAAAGCACAATGAGCTATAAAGGCAGAGAGATGCCGGATTTAATAGGTCACATGAAGGGACCAATGCCATCCTGTCCTTGAGATCCGGGACACAGAACTGGGTTGAATGTGTTTGGTGTAGAAGTTTCAGGTACTACCAGGAGCTAATCACTTTGGACAGGAGCCAAGAGAAGCAGACTTGGGCTTGCTTGCATCCTGCTGCTACAATATGGGTTAAGGGAGAAGACATGGCACTTGGGCAGAGGGGCAACGCCTGCACTATGCAGCTGACAGATGATGATAACGCAGTTCTGGAACCCTATTGGCCTATTCAGAGACCAAATGGAAAGGGACGGTGAAGAAAAGACAGGGGCAGGGGTGCTAGATGGCATCCTTGCAAGTACCTTTGCACCCACACAGACAGTCAATTCTTTTTTTCTTTATGATGTATTATATTTTTAAGTGTGTGTGTGTGTGTGTGTGTGTGTGTGTGAGAGAGAGAGAGAGAGAGAGAGAGAGAGAGAGAGAGAGAGAGAGAGAGCGAGCCCTTGGAGCTGGAGTTACAGGTGGTTGTGAGGCCCCCAATGTGGAGGCTGAACTCCAGTGCATGCAAGAGTAGCATGCACTCTTCACCGCTGAGACACCTCTGCAGCCTCCAGACAGTATATTCTAAGAGGGCACTGGCCAGCCTGGTCTACAGAGTGAGTTCCAGGAAAGGCACAAAGCTACACAGAGAAACCCTGTCTTGAGAAACCAAGAGTGCACTGGCCAATGTGTATCCTGTTTCCAAGTTGGCACAGTGCTTGGAGATCTGGTTTTGACCAAATCTGTTCCCAACATACTGGGCACGGTCTGTACCTAGGCATCTTTAAAGTGACCGGAAGGGCTCCTATCTGGAGGCACACATTTACAGACAGCTTTTCTATGCCCGCTTTGTCTCATTTGTGAGCAAGGCAAATTTATGAGTTAAGTCTCCAGACAGCTGTGCAAGGTTTAAAGCAGTGGTTCTCAACCTGGGGGTCCCCCGGGCCCATCACAAAATGTAGTTTTTTGTTTTGGGTTTTTTTTTTTTCATTATGCTTCATAACAGTAGCAAAACAACAGTTATGAAGTAGCAATGAAGATCATTTTATGGTTGGGGGTCATTGGAACTCGAGGAGCAGCTGTGTTAAAGGGTCGCAGCGTAAGGAAGGCTGAGACCTTCTGCTTTGAAGCCTATGCAAGTGCCAAAGAGGTGTCTCCTCCCCACGGCCACTTTGCCCGTCTCTAAGTTGTTCTATCGATTCAGGCTTGTTTCAGATAAAACACATACATAGGGTCACTGACTCACACTGGGTTTGGAAGGGAAAAGGGAATTAGGAACCAAATCTAAAATGATATTATCAGACAAAGAGGAGTTCGTACCATTCCGCCAAACATCTTCGGGATCAGAAAGACCATCCCAGGGAAGGCTGAATTGCTGCAGAGCAGACTGCAATTCTTAACTCTTTCTCAACTCATTTATATGAGGTAACAATTAACAGTCAATGTGGGAGAATGCACAGGGCGGGTGGGGGGGGGGCAGCATGAGGTGATGCTCTCTAATAATTAAGACATTATGAAACCTGGCTATTGGCTGTTCTTAGAGGATATAAGCTTCAAATGTCCTTCTCTGTTGTGTGTTCAAGCAACCTCAAGCCACCTGGGTGCTCTTGTGCCTATAACCTCAGATCACCTGGGTGCTCTTATGCCTATAACCTTAGGTCACCTGGGAGGCTGAAAGGCACCTGGAAAGGTTCTCACCTGGAGACACATATATGCAACTATCTTTCCATAGCGGCTCTTGTCTCATCCATGAGGAAGACAGATTTAAATTTCCAAAATGCTGTGCAAGCTTTAAGACCCACGCAGTACCAAAGGCACACCCTTCACCACTATCACTGGCTGTATCTTAATGAAGTGATGGACAACTTGACCATTGCCCCCTCAGCTTACTTCTGACAGGAAGCCCTAGACCGAGAGACATTCCCTGATGACCCTGCTGAAGAAGCAGGAAAAGGAAGTCGAGGCACATGGTGGTGTGAGTATTAGTCGGGATGTGTTCCTTCTTATCAATACATTTGAAACCCAAAGACTGCCAAAACTCTGGGGGCTTCTCATGAGCTGGGTTGACAGGATTCCCAGAACCGACACCCACGACAACCCCCCCCCCACACACACACACACATACCCTGCAAGCAAATTATATAATTATGTTTTGAGCAGGGCTTTTCTCTTCCAGTTCTCTCCAGTTCCATGGCTTCCCACAAAGGGGAAAATTCCTTGAGAACAGGATAGTAAAGGAAACAATATACTGCCAGAGAAGAAAATAACTGCTCTCTAATTACAGATTACTCCCTAAGCAAGATCAACACCTACACTCTTCAAAGATGGAATAATCGGGTACAGCCTGCCATCCCCCTCAACTATCTACGTCTATGAGCAAACAGCTCAAGCCCCAGATTTCCAAGACAGAAACTCTAGATGGGTAAAACCCACTCTTGAAGTCACCCCCACCCCCTCCAACCCCCCCCCCCCCCCACCCCACCCCCGCACCTTCTAGGTTCATTCTCCGGGAATTCAGGAAAACACACATCCTGGCTCATACTACCCGAGAGCCCGGAGCATTTCAGAGACTACCTGATAATTTCATTTGGATTTCTTGTGAAGCATGAATTAGCAGCAAATCAAAAGTCTAGCTTGTCCCAGCAGGGCACAGAGACTTTCTCGAGAACCCATCTGCATTTGTGTTTCTTCAGCAAGGCACCCAATATTTATTTAAACCCACTGGTTACTTATCCATTAAATGGGTTTCTTAACCATCACATTGGTTATTTAATTCCTACCCCATGGTTCCCCCAAGAAATAAAAAGTGCACTATAATTATATAAACTCTTAATTAAACTGAAGAATTCAGTTGCCATTACCCGTCAGTAATTCCACTCAATTAGGACAATAGACTTCCATTTATTACTGAACTCCTAATTGCTACTCATTTTCCTGGGTACTAACTGCCAGTCCTATCAGACGATCGCTTAAGGAAAATCCTGACATGAAATACTTCCATCCGAGGAAAGGTAGAACCACAGAGCCCTTACTAGTTAGGTGTTGGGTCCTCCTCTGCAGCCCCCAGTGACTGCCAGACTCAAGAATCCAAAGGCTGGTAAGTCGGGAGGTTGATGCCTGGGGCTCCCAGCAATCCACTGACGACTCGGGGAAGACTCAGTCACAAAGGCAAGCCATTATCCAGACAGACAAGAGAATCCCAAAGTCAACACGAAGGCAAAGAGAACTCAGAAACAGCAGCACTTCATACAGTCTTTGGATTTCCAAAGACCAAGTTCAAAGTCTCCAAGAAAGAGGACTCTCAAATCGGGAGGTCCAAGGCAGACACTGGGTTTGCCATCGGAACCAATTGAGTCCTGGAACACTGAAGATGAGGGTCCGTAGGTGGCAGCGTGGGGGCTTTTGCGGGGACCAGCCAGGCTTCACCTTCTTAGGTCTGGCTTCCTAGGCGCGGGTCCACTGCGTTGAGATTGCAGAGCCCCGCATTGGGCTTGCAAAAGTCCTGCCTTGGAACTGTCTTCCAAATAGGTGTGCGGCATCCAGAAGGGAGCTGGTGAACGACCTACTCACGACTCCAGGACAGCTGGGTTCCTGAGCAGCGACGCGACCCTAGTCCGCAGACCAGCCAGGCTCTTGACGCACCTCGACCCGCCCGACTCCTCATGATCCTCTTTCTAATTAGCCCAGAAACCTGCAAAGCCGGCCGTCTGCTAGCAAAGACACCCGCGGTGGGGAAACTTGACAATTTATTCCCGGGACCCGGGGGAGGTCACCCGCAGTGCACCAGCCGATTGGCTGCGGCGGAGGTTGCCGCGGCTACAAAGCACAGGCAGAGCCGCACACAGCTTCTGCTCCCTGTCTGGCCATCCCAGCGGGCCAGGGAGGGGCAGATCGGCAGCTCCGTAGCCAGTGGGGGCTTGGCGCACGTGACAGAGAGGCTGTCCTAGGCACAACAGCCCTCAAACTGCTCCCCTGTCCAGACTGGGTGGCTTAGAAGACAGACTCTTTGCTGTTTGTGTCTTCAGATGTCAAACTCTCTACCCCCCCAACCCCCTTTCCCTTTCTGGTTTACTGACAGGGTCTCAGGTAGCTTAGGCGTCCCTCTAACTGACTATGTAGCCAAGCCTGGCCTTGAACTACTGATCCCCCTATTTCCATCTTCAAAAGCCTGGAACTATACTCATGCACCACCATGCCCAGCTCAGAAGAGAACGAAGCTGTAACTCCACTTTGCTATCATAGAGAGGGAGATGGAAGCTGAAAAGATGGAGGCGCTTGAGAGGTAAGTGCAAGGAGAGTCAGGCCTAGAACTCTGTCCTGTCTTCCTCCTTCCCTCCCTCCTACTTCTCCCCACTTCCTTGTGTTTTGGGGGTGGGGGGTGCTGGGCAGAGTGTCCTGTAACCTAGAGTGTCTTGGAACTTGCTGTGTAGCTGCAGATGACCTTGAACCCAGGCTCTTCCTGGGTGCTGGGAGTACAGGGCACGCACCCTCACACCTGGTTTATGTGGTGCGGAGGATGAAACCCAGGGCTTCCTGCATGCTGGGCAAACATTCTACCAACTGAACTGCATCTCCAGAGAACTCCAGCTGCCCTAAGTGCTGCCATCCTCAAAGAGCATTCACCGTGGGGTCCCAGAAGTACTAGGCACTGAATGCACCTGGTCACTGGTTTCAACCGTGCAGTAAATCAGAGAGCCTGCATTCTATACACCAAGAAACAGAGCTTGGAATACCTTCGGGACTTCCATTCCTGGAGCCAACAAATCAGAATGGACATAGAGAGTCAAGCCTCTAACCACTGATTGCAGCCACAACGTTTCAATGCTCCTTGACGGAAGGGGCCATGCTCTGCAGGTCATGTTATCCATGTCTGGGGAGGAATACTGCTTTCTGTTCTGGGATGTTCTGGGATGTTCTGGGATGTTCTGGGATGTTCAGTTGGGTGAGCTGAAACTTTCTACCCAAGGGGTGGTGGGGCTCTGCTTGGTCTCACTACTGTTAAAATGGCTGGTGTGTTGTGTAGGGGAATGAGTCGCTGCACTGTGCTGTCCACTGAGGTGGTGGGAGTAGACCTGAAGGGCAAGCCTGCCAAAGGCTCTTAACCCTTTCAAGAGAGGAACAGTCTCTTTGGTTCCCTGGATACTGTAACTACTGAAGAGCACGTGGTATCTGAGAGGAAACGCAAGCATTACAACAGGCCAGGCGCGATGAACCCCTCCTCGTGGGCTGGGGAGACGGCTTACCAGGTAAACGCCCTTGCTACCAAGACTGACTCCCTGGATTTGATCTCCAGACCCGACAGAATGTAAGAAGACAATCCTTGAAAGTTGTCCACTGACCTCCACACGAGGCCGTTGGACATGCATGGACCAAACACTACATAAGTCAATGTCAAAGCAAAACAAGAAAACTTGAAAAAAGAGAAAGCTGTATGGAGCTTGCTATGTAGCTGAGGAGAAGCCAGACGTTCATACCTGATCCTCCTGCTTCTACCTCCTGAGTGCTGGGATCACAGGCATGTGCCACCATGCCCAGTCTAGGCGCGGTCATTATTTCTATTTTTCAGCTGAGAAAACTGAGTCATTAATATGACAAGGAAGTTGTCCAAAGTTATGTAATTAGATACCAAACCCAGATTAGGCTTGGCTCTGAAACCTAAAGCCATCAACTTAACGCTAGTGCTCAAGACAAAAGAGAAAGGGGCCTGGGGGGGAAGATTCAGTGCAGAACGCACCTGCCATGCAATTATGCGGACTGGAGATTGTATCCTTAAGGTATCCACACAAACGCCAGGTAGTCATGAGCCTGCCTGCAGCCCAGCTTTGGGAGACAGAGGCAGGAGATCCCCAGAACATGGTGGCTAGCAAAACTAGACTCTGGGTTTCATGGAGCCTCTGCCTCACTGAAAAAGGCAGAAAAGGAACTGAGGATGATTCCCACTTCAACCTCCTTAGATCGCTAGATTGCATGCACACGCACACACACGCACGCACGCACACACACACACACACACACACACGTGTGTGCCATGTATACCCACACATATGTGCCCCCCACATAAGCAAAAACAAGCATGTATACATAGAGACAAAGAATGGAACAAAGGGAAAAAAAACCTGAAGAAAAGCAGCTCTGAAAATGCTGCCTTCTCTCTGATATGTAGTTTAAAAAATAAACTTGAAAGTACACACCAAAGAGACGTGTTGAATTGTCTAAGATTTCACTGTGAGCATGTACGACATGCATAACCAGCACGGCTTGAATTGTTGCTGTGTTTACAGATGACAATCTCTGGGCCAGCTTTAGGGATGAGTCAGTCCTTGAACCGCCCTGGGGGTTGGGGGAGGCTAAGGTTTGTTCCTACATGTTTGGTGGCTGTGCGGTTTTGTGAGCCAAGTCAGCGGCTGTACCAGCCAAACTGAGGCACAGAAGAGGGCTATCTATCCTCACCGTGGCCAACTCGGAGTGAGGGAAATGGGGGGGAGGGGGGTCCAGCTGCTGCAGGTGGGGGAGGGCAGGTAGGCACAAAGGCATGGAGTACTCAAAAAAAAAAAAAAAAAAAAAGAGGGTAAATAAGCTAGCAGTCAAGAAACAAATCTTCCAAACTTCCAGACAAGGAGTGGCTTCCAGAGTTTTCTTTTCTTCTAGAAAAGCGCTTGCGTGTGCAAGCGCGCATGCGCGAACAGGGTGGGGGAGAGGGGGCTCAGCACGTAAAGATGCTCATTGCCAAGCCAGATGATCTGGGTTCCATCCTTCAAGACCCACGTGGTCAAAGGAGAGAAGCACTGGTTACTGCCAGCTCTCCTCTCATCTCTGTAACTACACACACACCACCACCACCACCACCACCAAGAACTAAACATAATTAAAAAAAAAAAAAAAAAAAAAACACAAAGAAAATGGGCATCTCGTCTTGCGCTTCCTAAGCACTGGCACCAGGTCGTGTTCAAGGGCACCTTCCTTTTATCCTTGGCTTGCGACTTCTCACAATTCCGGTTGGGGCCAGTGCAGCCGGGGGTACCCTTCCGGCCTAAGCAAGTCACAAATACCAAAGCAGGCTAGGAGGAGAACCATTTTCTTGCTTTTTTTTTGTTGTTGTTGTTATTGTTTTTCTTTTTAGATAGAGTTTCACATATCCCAGGTTAGCCTGGAATTTTCTATCTAGCTGAGGATGACCTCGAACAACTTCTGCTCCCAAGTGCAAGGATGACAGGAGTGTGTCAGCAAACCAGGAGTTTTGTGATGCTGGGCATAGAATCCAGTGCCTTGTGCACGCTTACCAGCAGAGCTGCACCCCTTATCCCGGAGCCAACATTTCTGAGTCTCAGATGAGTTGTCTTTGGTCATCCCATTTTACGCTCACAACGCAGGTAAGGGTTGTTATCACTAGGCTATCTGTTACATTTTGTCGACAACTCCAAATGACTGTGACATTTTATGCTACATCACTGGGAGATTCAACCACATCAGGACATAACATTTTCATTTATCTAGTCATCAGAGAGTTTAATATGCTCATGACTTAACAGAAGCTTCTTAAAACTTTTTAAATTTTAATTATATGTATGTATAAACACATATATGCCAACGTGTGTCTACTTGTGGAGGAGAAGAGGACTTTGGGTCCCCTGGAGCTAAAATTATAGACATGTGGGTCCTGGGATCCAAATTTTAGTCCTTGGGTAGAGCAATAAATGCTCTTAACTGCTGAGCCATCCCTCTAATCCCAAGAGAGGCTTCTTGGAGATCATAAAAACAAAATTATGACGACTGTCTCAAAGGTCTGGAGAGACAAACTTGGGGAAATGAAAGGGCCTTGCCATTTCCAGGATGTTACCCTGCTGTTTAAAATAAGCCCTTGTAGCCCATTTAAACTACTGTCCATCTAAAATGCCCCCAAAGGAGTTATCAGGGGGCCGACAGAGATGGCTCAGGTGGGAAGAGCACTTGCTGCTCTTGCAGAGGACTGGGATTCAGTTCCCAGCACCCACATGGGAATTTACAACCACGTGTAACTCCAATTCCAGGGGATTATATGCTCTCTTCTGGCGCTCTGAGAGTACTACATACACATCCAGCAGGCCAAAACATCCACACATCATGAATGAATGAATGAATGAATGAATGAATGAATGATAAATAAATAGAAGAAGTTCTTAAAAATCTTTAGAAGTTCTTGAGGTCTCCAGGGCATCAAAGAATTGATAATAAGAATGATAGTGTGAGATCTGAAAAAAAAAAATCTAACTCCTCCCCCCCACCCTCACCCCCCACCCCCGGCAGGGTCTCATGTAGCCCAGGTTGGCTACCTTGAATGTAGCTGAAGATAACCCCAAACCTCTGGTCTCCTGTTTCTACATGCCTGGTGCTGGGATGAAAGGTTGTGGCACTGGGGTGGATCCCAGGGCATGCTAGAAGAACCTTTTACCAGCTAGGTTCTAGCGACAGCCTGGAAGAACCAACCCCAGGGGCTACCTGATGACCTGGCTAATTTACTCCGACCTTTCTTTCCAGCTCTGGTTTTGTGCCCTAGTGAATGAGAACCACCCCATCCCACCTCTTACCCTAACAGGTGGTTGTGGGATTCCTCAAGCGGGTCATAGAAACCACAGAATGCCCTAAGCCCTCACTGGCTAGCAAAGTGGGTTGGTAGCATTTCTTTGCGCCCAGGGTTCCTCATCTTAGGACCGTGTTCACACAGGCACACAGGCAAATGTAAAAGGAAGACCCTGCCCACTGCTCCAAGAGAGCTTCGTTGACCCAAGGGTAGCTGTTTAAAGCCAAATTCCTTCACACAGTCCAGTCTTGTGGGCACTGGCTCTGCAGACTGCACTTTTAGGGGATGGGAAGTGAAATGTTTCTAAGCCCCATGTGAAGAAATGGAAGTACTGTGTTGTTGGAGCAGCCTCAGAGGAAGAAGCTGAAGGGGGGGAGAAGGGTTTTTTTTTTGTTTTGTTTTGTTTTGTTTTGTTTTGTTTTACAAGATATTCTGTCGAGAACAGCCCTGCCTCCTCCCGGGGATCTCCAGAGGTCTGGATGATGAGCCAAGAAATGACAACAGACTCTGAAAAGAAAGTTATGGATGCCCACTTGGTCTCTAGTGCTCTCTCCTCCATACATTCGGTTGGCAGCACTTCACTTCCTTTTGTGTGCTGGTGGGAATGGAACCCAGGAGCTCAGGCATGCTAGGCCAAGTGTTCTACCACTGAGCCATGCCCTTGGTTGACATTGGCAGATTCTAGACAAGAGCTCTACCATGGTGCCATATCCCCAGCCCCTCCCTGGGGGATTCTAGGCAGGGGCTCTACCACTGAGCCACACCCCAGCCCCTCACTGGGGGATTCTAGGCAGGGGCTCTACCACTGAGCCACACCCCAGCCCCTCACTGGGGGATTCTAGGCAGGCGCTCTACCACTGAGCCACACCCCAGCCCCTCACTGGGGGATTCTAGGCAGGTGCTCTACCACTGAGTCACACCCCAGCCCCTCACTGGGGGACTCTAGGCAGGTGTTCTATCACTGAGCCATACCCCAGCCCCTCACTGGGGCATTCTAGGCAGATGTTCTACCACTGAGCCACCCCCAGCCCCTCACTGGGGGATTCTAGGCAGGGGCTCTACCACTGAGCCACACTCAGCCCCTCACTGGGGGATTCTAGGCAGGCACTCTACCACTGAGTCACATCCCAGCCCCTCACTGGGGGATTCTAGGCAGGTGCGCTACCACTGAGTCACACCCCAGCTCCTCACTGGGGGATTCTAGGCAGGTGCTCTACCACTGAGCCACACCCCAGCCCCTCACTGGGGGATTCTAGGCAGGTGCTCTACCACTGAGCCACACCCCAGCCCCTCACTGGGGGATTCTAGGCAGGTGCTCTACCACTGATACACACCCCAGCCCCTCACTGGGGGATTCTAGGCAGGGGCTCTACCACTGAGCCACACTCAGCCCCTCACTGGGGGATTCTAGGCAGGCACTCTACCACTGAGTCACATCCCAGCCCCTCACTGGGGGATTCTAGGCAGGTGCGCTACCACTGAGTCACACCCCAGCCCCTCACTGGGGGATTCTAGGCAGGTGCTCTACCACTGAGCCACACCCCAGCCCCTCACTGGGGGATTCTAGGCAGGTGCTCTACCACTGAGCCACACCCCAGCCCCTCACTGGGGGATTCTAGGCAGGTGCTCTCCCACTAAGCCATACTCCTAGACTCAGAAGCTTTTGATTCTTCAACTTGTTTCCCAGGCTGCTCCTTGGTCTGGGCCAAGCAGCCTAGCTTCTGTCCCCAGGGGCAACCATGGGTATACTACACAGCAGGAGTAGAGAGAGGACCTTGGACTGATCTGTGAGCCCATTCTCCTTGCCTCCCGAGGGAACAAACTGCCTGCACTGTTCACGTCCAGAAGTCCACTGTCACAGGAAACCAGAGCCAGGGAAGGGCATCCACTGAGTACATGACCACCTTTCCATCACCTTTCTCTCATGGATGGGAAGCCCTGGAGGGGTTCTGGGAGGACACGGGGCACCCAACAGATGTTTCAAAGTACAAGCTCTCCTTTTCCCAAACACAAGCTTTGTAACCCCTGATACACAGATCTGGAGTCGGAATCTGCTTAGATGTCGGAAATGGAAAGGTTTCTAAAGAAAAACTCCAGAATTCTGAATTCAGGTGTTTGAAAAAAAAAAAAAAATGGTGTGAGAATCAAGAACAAAGCAGCGCAAGCCGAGGGAGAGGGTAACCTTTTGCTTCACGCTTTTTTCCCCAGGAGAGGCCGGCATGATCCGCTCAGTACCATTTGATGCAAATGCATCTCTGAAAAGAGCCTGTGGATAATAGATAAAAAGATTATCTGTGACATTATGAAAAATGAAAGTTTAAAAATGGCTACAAGTCCCATAAAAAAAAAAATCCTAAACTTTATTCAGTCCTGTTGAAAGGCAAGAGGGGAAGTGTGCTCTCGGCTCCCCAGGGGAACCCTGCCTCTCCCGCCATTGTTCCGAAGCCTTCCTCCAGATCATGAGTTGTCAGATAGCTTTCCTGCTGGGTTCTCTGGGCTGGAAGCACACAGTCTAAGAAACCATCACAGTCTCCTGTTTCTTTCTCCCGACTTGACTCTGAAGCTGTCCCTCACCCTGCCCTGCCCTGCCGGGGCCCCTCTGTGCTAAAACCCAGGGCCGCACACTTGATTTCCAAGATGAATTATGGATTCAAGGCCTGGTTTTCCAGGGCAGGAAATAGTCTGATTTCTGTCCAGCCCTTTCTTGATTGGCTCAGCATGGAAGTCTTTCATTTAATGGGCCAGACCCTGCTGCGAATACCTCGGCAGGCTTCACTCCGATTTCTTTCTTTGCAGGAGAGAGGGCCAGAAATCCTAAAGGGAGATTTGCAACCCCCCCCCCCCCCCCCGCCTCCCCCACCCCACCTTCCAGAGCTGTGGTCTGAGCACCACGCCGCATCCTTTCAAGCAGAGACTCCAGGAAACATCTATTCATTTGATCAGCTGCCTTTGAGCTTAGGCTTGGCGGAGGTGTGGAAGAATGGATTTGAACACCAGGGCCATGGAATATGCTACTGTCTTCCACCTCAGGATGAGGCAGCACCCTGTGGCAGTCAGTAAGACAGTGTGGAGGGAACAAGCCACTTGGTTCAAATTCCAGCCATGATACTCATAACCAGACTCCTTGTGCCAAAGTATCTCTCTGCTTACAAAACCTTGACAGTAAGGTTACCGATAGGACTGGATGGGATTGATGCCATCTGGTTTTGAAGACAGTAAGAATTTTGATTGGAGTTCCACAGAATTGCTGACGTTTTACCGATTTACACGTGTGTGCCAGGGGCTGGTGAGATGGCTGAAGTGCTTGCCACCAATCCTGACCACCTGAGTTTAACTGCCAGGCCCCCTATGGTGATAGGAGAGAATTGACTGCCTTGGGCAGGTCTCTAATTTCCACATATCTGCTGGTGAGGTCACCAGTAAAGAAGTAAGGAAACATTTTTAAAGATTGGCTAGGCTTTTGTTGTTGTTTGTTTGCCCATCTTGGTTTTGTTTTGAGATGGGGTTTCATGTAGCCCACAGTAGATTTGAACTCCTGATGTAGCCATAGGCAACCTCGAACTCCTGAGCCTCTAGCCCCCCTCCCCCCCTCCCCAGTGCTGGGATTACAGGTGTGCACTACTACATCCATCTATGCAGTGCTGGGGATGGAACCCAGAGTCTTATGCAAGTGAGGCAATCACTGTATCAACTGAACCACACCTCCACTCCCACTGCCCTTTAACTTAAGAAAATGGTGAAATCATAAGGTGCATTCTAACATGCACCCTCATGGGGGGGAGAGGGATTGGGAGAAGGAAAGGCAGGAAGATAAAGTCAAGCTCCAAAGTGCCTGGCGTACAAAGTAGGACAACCAAGGTTATCAATTATCATAACCGTCACAGGCCTTACAGCAGTCGCTGGCTATCTGTGTATGCAGATTGAGGTACCACATGCCCCAAAGTGATGTAATCAGTCAGCTAAGGACCAAATGTCCAGGAGAAGCAACATCAAGAACTATTACAGGGGATGACGCATACAAAGTGTTCCCCCTGTGACATCACGACGCCATATTCAGTCTCATTTCTAAACTTCTGAACAAACCCCACCTGCGTAGCATGTGGCCCCCTCCTGGTGCCATTTTGCCCATTCTCGGTCCTTTTCCTAAGCCAGCTGGCCTGACTCAAATCAGATCTGCACCCACCCGAAGTCTACAACTATGGTTGTAAACGTGCAGGAAGGGTCTGGAGGGATGGCTCAGTGGTTAAGGGCCTGTGCTGCTCTTGCAGAGGAGCTCAGCGTGGTCTCCAGTACCCATGTTAGGCGGCTCTCAATCTCTTGTAACTCACACCAAGGGACCTGGCACCCATCTTTTGTCCTCTACAGGCTCTTGCACTCACACGCACAACCCCCCCCCCCCCCCCGCCAGACACACACGCATACACATAAACTAAAACACAAAATAAATCTTTAAAAGTACACCTGGGCTGTATTAAAGCAGCAATAATATGGAGGAGGGTATGGGCTTTTCTTGGCCTTAGAACTGGAGGTTAGCAGGCTGGAGGTTGACCAGAGCTGACCTCAGGATGAGAGGCAGTGACGTGTCTGCAGGAATGTTGTTGACGTAAAAAAGTGTAGGCTTCAGGACAGAATAAAGCATCCCCAAGATTCACATATGGGGGGGGGGCGCTCAGACTCAGTTCAATGCTTCTTTGGTTTAGCAGAATATTCTACAGAGTATGATAAGGAGTTGTCTGTGCCCTACCGCTGTCATCCGAGGCTTCCCTGCATCCGAATTGTGTGTGTGTGTGTGTGTGTGTGTGTGTGTGTGTGTGTGTGTTTGTGTGTGTGCAGACACAACAGTACGTGTGTCATACACATTTGTGCATGTAAAGTTCCAGGGGAAGATCTCGCGTGTCACTTACTTGTTTTGGAGACAGGGTCTTTTATTGGCCTGGGTCTTGCCTATTAGGTGATGTTGGCTAGCCAGAGTACTCCCAGGATCCCAGGATCCCAAGAGCTGGGATTCAGGAACATGCCACCATGCTTGGTTTTTTCTACACGCATGCTTGGGATCCAGCTCAAGTCTACATGCTGAAAAGCAAGCACTTTACTGACTGAGCCATCTCCCCAGCGCGCTCTCTCTCTCTCTCTCTCTCTCTCTCTCTCTCTCTCTCTCTCTCTCTCTGTGTGTGTGTGTGTGTGTGTGTGTGTGTGTGTGTGTGTGTCCCGTTCCTTGCAAGTGGAAGAGAGAAGGGATCTAAGTATGGCTACTGTAGGAGACAGAAGGAAACAGGATTCACAAGATATATAGGCAAGGGCTGATCTCAAGGATGGTAAATATCCACATCTACCCAAAATCTGCAGATGCCTGAATGGCAGTCTGTAGAGACAGAGTTATCCAGAGTGTCAACAGGCAGGCAGGCAGACAGGCTGTTTTAATGTGGTAGATTTTAGGAGGCAACCCTAGCTTAGGCAACTGTTAGATGTATCAGTGCCAAGCATCAGGCAAGCTCTTCTGGGAACCCCTGTCTACCTGTCTTCCCCAAGGTCAAATACGGAGCTCCATTCATGCTAACCTTTCCAGTAGCAATTTCTGAGGCGCTGAACCTACCCATAATCCTCCCTTCCCTTCTCCCCTCACACTGTACTTTAAAGAAATCATTCCGTGTTGGCTGAACCATAGTTATTTTGAACGTTTGCTTGCTTCTTTTTAAATTACAAAAAAATTGTGGACTACAAAAACAGTGAAGGATAATGAAAGTATATACCTAAGGAAAATCTGGAGAGCCAACGTCTTCTGTGATGGTTAATACTGACTGTCAACCTGACAGATCTGGAATCACCTAGGAGACACAGCTCTGGACATGTCTTTGAGGGAGTTTCTGGATGGGGTTAACTGAGGTGGCAAAGTATAAGTGAACAGCACCATCTTGTGAGCTGGGAAATAGGACTGAATAAAAAAAGGGGGGGTATGATACATAAAAATTGAACTGAACACCACAATTCACTGCTCTCTGCTTCCTGACTGCAGATACAAAATAACCAGCTACCTCATGTTCCTGCCGCCTTGGCCCCTCCACCCACTGTGATAAACTAAGTCCTCTTAAACTGTGACAAAAAACCACATTAACCCTCCCTGAATTTGCCTTCCTCTGGTATTCTGTTACAGTAATTACAAAAGTAACTAATGTGTCTAGTTTAGGGAATAGATATTTTAGGTATCTCTCTGTAGAATCAAAGACTATCACTAACATGTTATGTGATATACACCATAGTATATTGTTTATGATTTTGTGATTGTGTATGATATATATACATATACATATATATATATATATATATATATATATATAATGTTTATAGATGTGTGTATGTATACACAGACACACACATATACACAATCCCTATGTGGTAGTATTCTCATGGTTTTATTTTTATTTTGGTTTGATTTAGTTCTGATTTTTGAGGGACAGTCTCATATTGTTTTGAATGCCTGATCTGTCTGCCTCCATCTCGAAAGTGCTGGGATGAAAGCGTGTTTTCCCTTACCTCTTACACAGTAGTGCTGAGGATGGGGCCCAGGGCTTATACATAGCAGGTCAGCACTCCACGCACTAAGCCACATCCTCAGTCTAGTTCTACATATTCTGAAACTGTGTTTCACTCTGTGGCCACACTATCATGAATGTGCTGACCTTGTCTGAGATGCCACGTCACTGGTGTTCAGTATGTGTGTGCCTCTCTACAGCTTTCTGTTGAGAGGTTCTGACGCTCTGTACCCATGATTTACAGACATCCAGGATGCCCTGAACAGCCTGGGAAGATTGTGGCTGGTGGACAGGGTGAACACAACACACAGCATTTAAGCATTTGGGTGTCATGGTCTGTTATTAACAACCACAGCAGGCAGAGACTGGGGCTGTCTGAGGTACCATCATCCACAATGGGAGATCTCTAGTCTGCATTTCTGTTTCTGGGATAAAACACTCTAAATCAAAAATAGTCTGGGGAGGAAAGGGTTTCTTTAGTTGACACTTTCAGGTCACAGCCCATCCCTGAGGAAAGTTAGAGCAGGAACTCAAGGCAGGAACCTGGAGCAGAAACCATGGAGGATGCTTTTCCCCAGTTTGCTCTCTGGCTCATGTTCAGGTGGCTTTCTTATACCTCCCAGGACCGCCTACCTGGGAATGGTGCCACCCACAGTGGACTTGGTCCTCCATCAGTTAGCAATCAAGACAACCCCTCCCCAACACACACCTGGATCAAGACAGCTCTCCAGTTGAGATTCCCTCTTCCTAGGTGTGTCAAAGTTAACAATAAACACCAACTAGCACAGGAGGCCGCCTTCTGCTGGAACACATTTGATCACTGTGACCAATGAGGAGCCTTGGCCGACACAGGTGCCAAGGGGCTTCTCCAAATGAGTTAGCTCATTTGCGCTTCTTCCAGCGGAAAGTCATTATGAAGAACCGGATTGTCATTAGTGAGGTGAGGACTTGGGGAGGGAACGGAGTCTGTGGCTCTAACCACCCTCCTACTTGATGCTGCAACATGCCAATGTTGTCCACAGCTCGGAGCTTGACAGCATCCCATGGCAAACACAGCGCCCCCTACAGGATTAGAGCGTGCTTTCTGTGTCCGAGACCAGCCTGTTCTACCTCAGGACAAGGGCTCACCTTGTGCTTCTTCACAGGGCATCTTTATTTCTTGTTTCTATGGAAATGAAACTTACAGCTTCCAACCAGTCCCCGATGTACCTCATTCCCTTGAAAGTATTCCATTAGAAGCTTGCTACATGAGTCTAAGGAAATCTGAGGGGTGTCGGAAAAGTTGTTACTTCAGTTTCCCTTTTCAGGAGGGAAAAAAAATAAAGAGAAGAAACAGTATCTGGAGCCTGTAACCTTTGGACAAGTTGGGGTGGGTTTATGTCGAGGTGGACTAGGATTGTGCAGGCTGCAATCCTTGCAGGGGAGTCTCAAATGGCAGCTGCGCCAAACTGTCCATTATGGACATAGAACCCACAGCCCTCACGCACCCCGTCTCTGCCGCTTCCCAAGTTGGTGTGCCTTGGCTGTTCTAAGCATAGTGCCCAAGATGCCCTGCTTCCCTCGCTCTGTATTGACGCGTTAGGATATACAGCCACATGGGTAGGGGAGTCAGCTCGGCTGGTAAAGAGCTTACCATGCAAGCATGAGGGCCCGTAATCCAGTTTAAAAAAAACAAAAACAAAAACAAAAACAAAACAAAACAAAAAAACACCTGGTAGGGTACAGTGCATGTGTGACTCAAATGTTGGGTAGGCAGAGACAGGAGGATGCCTGGGACTTGCTACAAAAATTAAAAAAAGGTGGAGAGCCACTACAGGAGGCACTTGAGGTTGACTTCTGGCCTCTACATGTACTCATATATGGAGCTATTACTGCACCTGTACACACACACACATATATATGAGCATGTATGTATACATAAACACACAGAGATGCACACCCCTTTCACTAGCTTCTCCCTCCAAACTGCATCTGACCAGTTTCTTTTCCACCTGAAATTAAAACACAGAACTTAATAAATCCCAAGCTGTCATGGTGTGAATGAAACCCTAGAAATAAATCCAGCCTAATGACACAGCGATCCGGGAGACCTCAGTGGGAAACAAGATACTTTGTTTAATAATTATCAGCCTGCATCCAGGGCCTGTCTGCCAAAGCAGTGGTGTCAGAACTGATCAGGGAAGAATTTTTTTTTTTCTCCTTCCTCTTTCCCCAGATTTCACCAGGGGAAAGACTGAAGCCATTTGAAACCCAGACTGGACGCTTTTGATTTACATTTCTGATATTAAATGCGGGATGGCTGTCTGCGTCGCTGCTATGGGGCATTGCTTCGGTGGGAAGAAGACACAGGGAGGTGGCATGGATCCAGGCTACTAATGAAGGGGCTTATCTGGAGGAAAACAGCTTTTCACACTGAAACAAACAATGAACACCTCTCAGATAACAAATTCAATGGCAAAAATACAGCACCGTGGGTGTCAAGTCCCCACAATTTAACGGAGGTTCTTGCAGCATTAGTGATTTACATTAATTTTTAAAATTAATTTTGTTTGGCCCGCAGGGGAAATATATTCTTTTTTTTCCCTTTTTTCCCTTTTTGTTTTGGATATTCTGCAGCTCATTAACGGTGCTTACTGCCCGCTCTACATGACTACCATTCACGATGGTTCATTTGCTAGCCAGGGGCCATTTTTAAAAGCAGCAAGCTGGAAGTGTGTGTGTGTGTGTGTGTGTGTGTGTGTGTGTGTGTGTGTGCAAGCGCTTGTGCATGTGTGTTGAGGGGAGGCAGCAGGCAGAAGCAAGCTTCACTGTGGCCTTCCACAAAGAAAGGCTCTCCAGCCTGACAGCTGCTCCCCCCACCCTGTAAGCTTCTGGAACAGCGTGAATACAGGTTCCAATGATGGCAATAACCAGAGGGAAGGTCTAATTCCTAATCTGTGTTCACACTCTTCAGAATGCTGGACTACGAACTCAGAGGCCCTTAGGATGACCTGCAAAGATGTAACATCCTAGGCTTGGCTTCACACACTTCCGCTGCCCTCCACTCACTCCACCAAAGGGTTAACTACTGGTTAGCAAGAAAACAGGCCCCTCTCCTTCTGCCTGGGGCAGGCAGGCCAGGGCACTCACTGCTAATCACAGCAGTTGTGATTTCTGATTCCAATTGGCAGCATGGAGAATTGAACCCCCATCCCCTGAGAGAGACCTGCTCCATGAGGCAGACCCGGGGCTTGTTAAGCGGCCTTTGCTGCTGCACGATTATCAATTTTAAATTAATCTCCCTCGTCTCTTTAAAGTGGCTGCTAAAAATATAATCTCTGGGATATCTTACTGTTAAGACTTAACTAAGAAGGAAAAAAAAGTGGGTAATAATTAAGTGCTCCCCTGCACCTAAGCCTCTTGGAAAACTTTTCCATAGACTTGAAGACCTGGGTTAGGAGAAAGGGAGGTAATGTCTGGTCAGAGGAGGGCTGGTGTGCAGGTAACACACCTTCTCTAAAGAAAACTTAAGTAGGCAGTATGCATCTGGACAAAAGGTTAAAAACCCAGCCCTCCACTGTAGTCCAACAAATACTACTCTATTTTTAACCCCCTAAAAAAAGTTTAGGAGGGAAAACCAGCAAAACTTGTCTAGACATGCTTTGGCTAAGCTCACGGGGGAGTCATTACAGGCTCGCTTTATAGGGACATAATCGAGGTTATATATACAACACTTTTTTTTTTAAAAGGCAGCAATATGGTAGGCTAGTATGAACAAAAGTGAAAGGAATTCTTATTCACCAGAAATGGGTTCTCTGTGGAACCATCTTGGGGCCCTCATGGAAGGGTCTAGGAGAATGCAGACACACTTTCCAGAGGCCGTGAAGGACTAGGAAGGAGACTCCCGTGAGTCATTAACCAAGCTGGCCATTCCACCCACATGCTGCAGCCTTCAGAAACAAGAGGAGAGATGCCTGAACTTTCCACTCCAAGTGGTGAGTCCCAGTGTCCTCAGAGGGGACAGCCTGCAGCTGATTTTCCTCCCCCCATCCTCCATCCTTCCTCTGGACAGCAGGAGGTAGAGAAAGCTCGGTAATTTAAAGCAAGGTTCAAAGACCCAGCACACAGGGTTACTAGGTATGGTCCTAGGACTGTAGGAAGGCAGGGTCAAGAAGGCCCAGGAGGAGGGTGTCTGTAGGGCTGGGGATGGGACATACACAAGAGCACAGAGCATCTTAAATTCCTGCCTCCCCTCTCATGCATGCATGCATGCACACACATGTGCACACATACCACTAAATAATGTACTCTCACATGCATACATACAGCACACCCATGCATGTGAAAACATGGAGGTTTTATTTACTGAGCTTATGGTAGGATTAGGGAGAGGAAGGAGAAAAAAGGACATGGGTTTTGTTGTTTTTGGAGACAGGGTTTCTCTGTGTAGCTTTGCGCCTTTACTGGAACTCACTTGGTAACCCAGGCTGGCCTCGAACTCACAGAGATCCGCCTGGCTCTCTGGGATTAAAGGCGTGCGCCACCACCGCCCTGCTAGGACATGGGTTTTTAAAGGGCTGGTCAGGGAGCAAGATAGCTCAGTGATTGAAGACCCTTACTGGTCAACTTGAGGACCCGTGTTCAATCCCCAGGAACCACGTGATCTAGAGAGAGAACCGACTCCTGACAACATGGTCCACATGAGCACCATGGGATGCTCACAGAGCTACTCTTGCATCCTCGAACTCTGCAAATCCCTTTCGTAAGAGCTAAACATGTGAACTGGGGGCCACTGTGGCCTGAATGAACTGACAGCTTCCAAATGGAGGGCTTCATATGGGTCCCACATTCCACAGAAGATTCCTACCATCCAGAAAGTGCCAGGGCTGTGGAGATGGTTCGGTCCCTAACATGCTTGCCACACAAACATGAGGACCTCAGTTCTACCCCTGAAAGTTGTCCTCTGACCTCCACAAGTACACTGAGGAGCAGGCGAGCGCATACACAGTAACAATTATACCAACACATACTAAAAACAAACAAGTAAACAAACAGAAAACCAGAAAAGGTAGATGGTACCTGAGGAATGCTACAAGAAGCTGATGGCTGGCCTCTTATTCATGTGTGCACACATGCAGGTGACCCTGCAGACATGTGGGCATGAACACACACCAACATGTGCACATACAAAAGAAAAAAAAATGAAGACTGATCCCCTGTCCGGTTAGAGAAGGATGGCTGGCTTTCATCTCCTTCCTGTGTCCTTTTGACCTTCCTTCCTTCCCAAAGAGCTAACAGGAAATGCAGTACTGGCAAGGGGAGCCTGAAACATCCTCCTGGAATGTGGAGGATGCTGGGCGTGCACACCTACTTCATTTCCAGGTGGCCTGGGCTCCCGCACAGTTCGTAGGTGAAGATCAACAGGGAGCCAGCCTGACCTCCAGCCCCAAACAGCCTGTGCTTCGAGGGTTACAAGAGCACAACGTATCAAATAGGAAGGTCCACTTTGATTTCAGGAAAGGGGTTACTAAAAGATGGAAATTACTGGGGCCAAGGAGATGGCTGTGTCTTAGAATTTCTATTGCTGCAATGAAACACTATGACCAAAAAGCAAGTTGGGGAGGAAAAGGGTTAATGTGGCTTGTACTTCCATATTACTGTTCATCATTGAAGCAGCCAGGACAGGAATTCAGGCAGGACAGGACCCTGAAGGCAGGAACTGATGCAGAGGCCACGGAGAAGGACTTGCTTACTGGCTTGCTCCTCATGGCTTGCTCAGTCTGCTTTCTTATAGAATCCAGGACCACCAGCCCAGGGATAGCCCCATCCACAGTGGGTTGGGCCCTCCCCCATCCATCACCAATTAAGAAAATAATCTCTGGGCCTGCCTACAGCTGGATCTTACGGAGGCATTTCCTCAGTTGAGGTGCCCACCTGTCAGATGACTTTAGCTGGTGCCAAGTAGACATAAAACCAGCCAGCACAGCTTGGCACTTAGAAAAGCGCCATCTGAGAATGCATGAGGAGCTGAGTTCAATTCCCAGGGCCCACATGAAAGAGTTGAAAAGTGACATATGGCTGTAAATCCCAGCACTGGGGAAGCAGACAGGGGAATTCCTAGGTCTCCCTGGCCCCGATTGTTTAGCTTAAATCTGCTATGTGAGATCAGGTTTCAGTGACTCTTGTCTTAGAAACTAAGGGAGAGATTGAGGAGGGACCTCGAGGAGGAACTCTTAAGAACCTGATAGTTTCATCTCGGCTACTGTGATCAAACACCCTGAGATAAAGCAGCCTAGGGAGAAAGGGTTTCCCTTGGTCTACAATTCTAGCCCATCACTGCAGGGCAGACAAGACAGGGACCTGAAGAAGCAGGTCATCACATCCACAGTGATCGCATGCGCTCAGCTCTATTTCCTCACTCCTATACAGCTCAGGACCCTCTTGTTTGTCCAATATGACTGACCACAGTGGGCGGGGGTCCTCCCATATCAATTAAGGGACTCACAGGCTGACCCAATATAGACCACCCCTCACTGAAGACTGTCTTCCCAGGTGACTCTAGGTTGTGCCAAGTTGGCAATTAGAGCTGACCATCACGGTCCCCACATTGCTAGGATGACAAGTTGTCAGGGGGCTTCATACACTGATCTGGAAGATAGCTGAGAGACGGGGGCCTGCTGACCTAATCAACTTCTCCGCAGCTGGCTTTTCTCGAGCGACTGTCCTCTGTCCTCTTCCCAGGAAGATTACGGATCTCGTGTGAAGAGGAAAGGAATGGTGGCTGGGGGCAGGTTCTCCCCTTGTTCCCACTCCAGCCAATCTTTCAACTAAATGGGTCCAAAAACCTCTCCTCAAGAGCCTGATAGATGTGGCACTAAATAAGAGGAATGGCAATTGATTCACTCAGCCTGGATGGAGGGAGCTCTGCAAGATGGATTCCATCACATTAAACAGCTTGGCTGTTGTCAGAAGGAAACCATCTACAGACCACAGGAGGAAAAACTAGAAGCCAGTAGTTTATTAATTGTACCTGCTCTGGCTTCTGCTTAGGCAAGGCGGGCTTGAAATTCACATTTCAACACTTAAGATGTGACAGGCTGTTTCCTCAGTAAATATGGAACAAAATGGCTAACATGGGGTGGCTAAGATGCCTCAGTGGGAAAAGGTACTTGCTACCAAGCCTGATGGCCTCAGTTTCATCTTTAGGGCCTACACGGAGTTAAGAGAACTGAATCCAGCCAGTTGTCTCGACCTCCACACATGTGCATGGAAATGTATACATATATAATACATCAATGTAAAATTTCTTAGGAGATCACTCACCTGACTTCTGGTGAACCAAAACAAGGAAGGGGTAAATAGGATGTTTCTTAGTGAACATCTTAGGGGCAAGAGTCCTCCGTCTTAAGGACAAACAACATCCAAACCAAACAACCTTTAAGAGCCACCAATCAAAATTCTATCCAGGTCATCACCCTGAAGGTGATGCTAGGGGTTGCATGTATACATTGAAAAGTATAGCTGACTTGACCTCCCTCCCTACCTCCCTACCTACCTACCTACCTGCCTTTCTTCTTTCTGCTTGCCTGCCAACAGGGTCTCATATAGCCAAGGCTAATCTTGAATTCACCATACAGCTGAACATGACCTTGGCTTCTGATCCCTCTGACTCCACTTCCTGAGGGCTGGTATCACAGGTGTGAGCTACCATAGCTGACATTTATGTTTTGTTTGGTGTTTAGAAAAGAGAATACAGCATGGCAGCCCTGCACCTGCTGGTTTGATCATGGTGTGAGCAACACCATTCACCAAAGAAGTACTCAGGAGAACAGTCACTGGCGGGCATGTTTCAGGCAAACAGGGGGCATGGCAGAATGACTCACTATCAACAAAAACAAGGTAAAGAGGCGTGAGGGTGGGGCAAGAGGAGAAACTGGGTTCTGACTTTCAATTTTATAGTGAACTCAAGGGTAGCTTACCACCTGACCTTTAATATTATAATGAACTCTAGACGTGACTTACCATCTCAGAGCTTTAGTCAACTTTTATATTTAGAAAAAAACATAATTATTTCCACAAGACGGGGTTCAAACAAGCTGTGGACTCTGAGTGAGGATACTCGTATGCACCACTTTTTCTGTCTTCGGTAGCTTCACTGGTCAAGAAAGAGGAATGAGGGGTTGAGGTGTTCAACTTGTGCAATTCCTCTTTCTTGTCAGGCCCATGGCAGACATCATTAATCAATCCAGACTTTCATTCTTTCTCAGCCTAAAATCAATGTAGGCATCTAAGTAATTGATTAGTGATAGCTTGACTACTAAAATCCAATTGCTGTCCTCAATAGAGAGAACTTTTAGGTCTTTATTTTTTTTGGCCCTACCATTCTAGGATGTAATGCTGTAAATTGTTTCCAAGTCCTACAAGGGAGTTGGGGGTTGAGGACCATACCTACAAGCAAAGGTATTTTATGAGCTTGCCGTAGTAGGAAAAAAGTGCAAATCCCGACTTAGGAAGCTGTTTCCATGGTGTCAATGATTGGAGGAAGGAGAAACAGGGTGCTCATATTTTATAGTTCTCAAAGCCAGAAGCACAGAATGTCCTAGATTTAGTAACATAGCCATGGCTGCACATGGATGGTCAATCAACCGCAAGACTCAGCTTTAACAGCCAACATCAATTGTGTGGGGTTTTGTTGGTGGTGATGTTAATTTGTTTTACAGGGTTCATGTCACCCAGGCTGGCCTCAAACCCGATATATAGCTAAGGATGACCCTGAACTTTCGATCCTCTACTTTCCACATTGTGAGTGTTGGGAATACAGGCATGCCCATCACGACCCATTTATGCATTGCTGGGGAAGGAACTCAAGGCTTCATGCATGCTAGGCAAGCATCTTACCAACTGAGCTACATTCTGGGCCTCTCAATGTATTAATTTAGCAGTAGGTGCTATTGTGTATCACTTACAAGCCCTCATCCTAGACCAAGAAGAATTTACAATAGCTTTGAAAGATAATGAAGGAGCCAGGTGTGATGATATAAACCTGTAATCCTAACACCTGGGAGGTAGAGACAGAAGGTTCATGGGTTCAAGGCCAGCCTTGGCAACACAGTGAGTTTGAGACCAGACTGGGCTATATAAAACTTGGTATCATTTTATAGGTATGGGTTGTGCTGGATAGTTTTGTGTCAACTCGACATAAGCTAAAGTCATCAAAGAGGAGAGAACCTAATTAAGAAAATGTCTCCATAAGAGAGGCAGACCTGTAGAGCATTTTCTTATTTAGTAATTGATGGGGGAGGGCCCAGTTCATTGTGGGTGATGCTACCCCTGGGTTGGTAGTCCTTGGTTCTATAAGAAAGCAGGTTGAACAAGCCCTGAGAAGCAAGTCAGTGCGCAGCATCCCTCCATGGCCTCTGCATCAGCTCCTGCCTCCAGGTTGCGGTCCTGTTTGAGTTCCTGCCCTGACTTCCTTCACTGATGAACAGTGATGTAGAAGTGTAAGCCAAATAAACCTTTTCCTCCCCAAGCTGCTTTTGGTCATGGTGTTTCATCACAGCAGTAGTAATCCTAACTCAAACGTGGGTAAAGAAAGGGCTGGGATGTAGCTCAGCAGTACAGGGTATCCTCAGCATTAGCAAGGGTGTGGGTTTGATCTCCAGAAATAAAACAAACTGTGTAGAGGAGAGACAAAAAGAAACACGGCAGGACTGCACCACAGGAAAGGGAAGGAGGGTGGCCTTCAAGCATCTGACTACTTATTTAGAGTGGGAGCTACTAAGCCGCTGCTGGCCTTTCATGGAAACCAGAGCACTGCATTAGCCCGTGTCTCATGGCCGACGACATAAACGACAAAAGCAATGTTAGGGAGAAGGGGTTCATTCTCGCTTAGTTGGAGCCTGCAGCTCATCACTGGAGAGAAATCATGGCAGCAGGGAGCATGCGGTGGCTGGTCACATGGCCTCCACTGTCAGGAAGAGATGAGTCACCTTCTCCTTTTTATTCAGACTAGGACCCGCTCCATGGAACAGTGATGCCCAAATCCAGGATGGATCTCTCCACAGCAACTAACCCTGCCTAGAAAGTCCCTCCACAGACATGCCTGGAGGCTTATCTCCAAGGAGAGTCTAGATCTTGTCAAATTGACAATCAATAGTCACCACCCCAGACATCCCACAGATTGCGCCGTTCACAGGGGGATGCAAGATTATGCGAGCCCACCTGCTCAATTATCCCTGACCTACAACCAGAATATTATACCATCTGAGCATCCACAGAGAGAAAACACCACACAATGCATTACATATTTTCCTCCATATTCGTTCAGAAGACCACTGTGATTTTCCGAGTTTGGTTAGTTTGTTCCTGCAGAGGACATGGGACCATTCCACAGGAGAATTCAGGAAAGGTCATCCTCTAGTCTTCTGTTGGTTGGGTGCACTCAGAGGTCAAGTATAACATTCCCCAAACTGCCCAAACAGCCTATGAGACATTAGTGCATGTTCTAGGGTCAGATCTGTTTGCCAAACACAGCATTTCTGTGACTGCTTCCACCTCCTAAGCTGCCAACCCCACCAAATACATTTGGTTTTATTTGATCTGGTCTCACTCACATCATCCTAGAAACGGACGCCCTTGGAGCTGTGGGAATGGCTCAGCCAGTTAAAGTCTTAGCTACTCAAGCCGTGTAAAACTATGGATGCAGAGATGCGCCTCTGTACTCCCAACACTTCTATGGCAAGAAGGGGAGGAGGAGACAGGAGGGTCATCATGAAGCTCAAAAGCCAGCCAGGCCGGAGTGGGCACTGCAGGGACAAAAACAATAAAAGAGACCCTGTCTCAACAAGGGGGAACGATAGAAGCAACTTCCGAAAGTTGGAAAGTTGTCCTCTGAGCTCCATATCCATGAAAAAGAATAAAGAAAGGAAAAACTATACAAAAGGACAAAGAAATGGATGCAGGCCTGGACTCTCCCTTGGAAACCTGAGAGAGCAGTTAGGAATCTGGCTTTCAAAACACTACATACTTAGCTTAGACACTCAATGAGACAGAGTCTTCTGAATGAAGACCAGCCACTTACTTGCCCAGCAACTGGGAATATCTGGGCTGCCTTGAAAGGGAATCATGAGTCCCTAGTCTGAAATCTGAAAACTATCAAGGGCTGGGGGAGATGATGGCTCAGTCAAGTGCTTGCTTTGAAGTTGTGAAGACCTGAGTTGAACACCCATAATGCGTTTCCAGAGAAGCCGAGCACTGGCTCTGAGATTACTAGGTGGGTAAAAGTGCTTCCCACAAAGGCTTAACGATATGAGCTTGATCCCTGGAACCCACTATGGAAAAAGAGATCTGACTCCTGAAAGTTGTCCTGACCTCCAGATGTGTCCTGTGCTACACATGTGCCTTGTATGTACACACACACACACACACACACACACACACACACACACACACACACGCTGAACTAATAAACAAACATAAACCTGGTTGTGCTAGCATGGACTTGCAATCCCAGTGCTGGGGAAGTGGAGACAGGCAGATCCTGGAGCTCCCTGGACAGCCGCTCTAGCCCGATGGGTGATTTCCAAACCAACGGGCCAGACAGCCCCTAAGAAATGACAGTCAAGGAGACCACGGTACGTGTGTGCACACACGTGCACAAATAAAATGAAGTATGCACCCCACTACGCACAGCCCCAACCCGAATGTGAAGGTGCAGCAGCCATCTCTGCAAGGCTGTTGGGGTGGTACACTTGCAGGCGGAGGAACGAACTCGCAGCACACTACAGTGAGTGATTCCTGAGGTTCCCATGATGTGCTCCTAATGGGTATAAGGATGTGCTGACTTCCAAAGTGGGACTGACAGGCCCGTGGTCAGCTGTCATCCCCATCACAGACGTAATAGCTTTGCCAGGCATCCTCCCAGCAAAGGAAGAAAGGTGACAGCATTCAGAAGAATGTGTGTGAATGCCATTACGGTATTGAAAGTGTCAGGTGCCAGCAAGAAGGGCCCTGATCAGACAGACAAGCAACTGGGCTGCATACTTGAAGGTTATACGAAGCCTGTCATTTCCATTAGCCGGTTAACCACTGGTGGAATCACTCATTCATTAATTGGCCTTCTCTGTACCAAGGTGGGGCTGAGGTGGGGGAAGGTGGAGAGGCCCGGAACCTGGCACTTGCGGTGCCTACCCTATTAGCAACTCATGATGGCTGGCAGGAGGAGGGGGGGGCAACAACCAGGCAGGGTTACCCCATGTGCCTGCTCATTAGCGGCTGGCACTAAAGCAGAGAAGCTAGTGGACACTGGCACAAGGCTAGCTTTCTGTTCTCGGAGAAGGCCAAAAATAATCTCAGTAGATTTAATTAAAACTGCAGCGAACAGATGGGGAAGATGGAAAAGGACTCCGACAAGAGACCGCTCATCTGTCTAGGTCTAGGCGAGCGTTTTAATGAAGCCCTCCTCTGTCTGCAGGGGCCCCGGGACTGACACGTCCCTTTCTGGTTACGCAACCGAGTGGAACGATTACCTAGCAACTCTGCTTAAAGAGCCAGGGGCCTCTTTCCTGAAGAAAAGTGTGGCCAGACTCAATGTATCTACCACCAAGGTAAAAAGCCATCGGGCAGCAGGAGGAGAACTTTGTTCTAACTTGAAGAGAGCCGATCAGGAGATGTGGACCCAGGGGTGTGTGGGGGGGGGAGCAGTGGGGGCTGAAGGGACTCTAAGAACAGAATTGAGATTTAAATCTTGAGGTCCAGCGGAAACAAAGCAGCTCTGTCCAGACCAGGCCAGTGGTCTGCCCCAGTCAGGGATGCTTTCATGGTTTGCTAGGCTGCGGGGAGCTAATGGGGATGGCAGGAGAGTCCCCGGCCCACCATGGATGTTAAGACCCGGCATGCCATGCCTGTGTTCTTCACTGACTGACTGATTTCCATGGCAAAGCCCCAACTTCTGGGGCTGAGAGCAAACGTGGAGTTCACAAGTTGCTTGTACTGAGTAGGCCAACATACAGAGAAGGCCAAGTTGGCCGTGAGGAGGTTTGGCGCAGTGGAGTAGCTTTAAAAGCTGGGTGGGGGTTGGGAATTTAGCTCAGTGGAGAGCACTTGCCTAGCAAGCGCAAAGCCCTGGGTTCGACCCTCAGCTTAAAAAACAGAAAAAGATGTTACAAATAAAGGCTGGGTGGATTTGCTGTTGTCTAGACCAATGGGCGTTTAGAGGAAGACACAGAGTGGGAATGGCAAGAGATTCCACTAGAAGAATCTGTGAGCCCGGAGCTTTCCCTGACCATTTAGAGACAATTTAGGTGTCCTTTAAGTACCCTATAAGTTAAAATGAACAAAAAATCAAAAGTCTTTTTGAGATGATGGTAGACATTGGTATTGTTTATTTTCTTTCAATATTAGAAAGTTAACTTATTTTGAATAGTTTAAGAATTGTGTGTGTGAGTGTGTGTGTGTGTGTGTGTGTGTGTGTGTGTGATGTGTGGTGGAGGTCAAAGGATAACTTGGAGAATTAGTTTCCTCCTACCACCCTGTGGGTTCCAAGGATCAAACTCAGGCCATCAGACTTGGCAGCAGGTGCCTTTACTTGATAAGCCATCTTGATGACGCAGTAATTCATCAATTACATGTATGTATGTCAGAAAGAATGTCTGTGTAGTGTACGCGCTGATATGTGCATATGTGTGTGAGGTTGTGTACTGCTGTGCACACGCACAGAATCTAGAAGTGCTCAAGGGTCTCTGTCACTTACCTTATTCCCTTGAGCTGTGGTCTCTGATGAAACCTGGAGCCAGGCTGGCTGCCAGCAGGCCTGGGTGAGCCTTTGCTCTCCAGGCTCCACAGCTCTGGGGTTACAGGCGAGCGTGATCACTTCTGGCTTTTTACGTCAGTGCTAGAGATTTAAACTAGGCCTTCCTGTTCACGCAGCAAGCACACTCCTTGACCATGGAATCATCTCCCCGTCCCATCAACATGCTTTTAATGTACAGTGAGTACTGCAGATATAACTCACTTGGGTGAGTGTTTTCCTGGCATTTGTGAGTTTGATCATCCATGGTGTAAAAACCAGGTCATGGTGATCCCTGCCTATACTCCTAGCACTTGGGAGATGTTGGCGGGAAGATAAGAAGTTCAAGGTCACAGAGAGTTTGGGGCCAACTGTGTTTGCAAGAGACCCTGTCTCAACACACACACACACACACACACACACACACCATACATAAATATGGGTAAAACAAGCCTCTCAGGAATGTTAGATGGTGAGATATCACCCATTTCCAGATGGCCATGGGTGGAGGAGGACAGAACTAGACCTTGTCATCTTACCTTTGGAGCATCTTTAGAAGAAAATACAAGATGTCACCCCCCCCCCCCCCCCGAGCTACGACTTCTCCTCCAGACCCCCTAGCTCCAAACCAAGCATTCCCCACCCTGAAACCCACCTGTCTAGGGAAATGGGCTAGCTCCCTGCCCATCCACCCAATGTTCAAGGAGATCTTCCCGATGCCAAAAGATGTTTATTGAGTGCATGGAGCCTCAAAAGGTATTGAATTGTGTTATTCGGTGAAAAGAAAAAAAGAAAAGAAAAGAAAAGCAACCAAGTTTCCCTTGAAACTAGTTATGCAATGGTGTTTAAAAAAAAAAAAAAAAGAAAGAGAAAGAAAAAAGCTTTTGCTCAGCTAAGTTTCCTACTATATTAATCTCATTATCCTTTGAACCATTTAACTGGCAGTGCCAAATGCAATTTGTATTCTGTGGCAGAGCGAATGCTCTAAAATGATTATCCCAATATGAACCGTGGCAAGCCTCGATATTGTTGGGTCTGAAAGGCCTCCTAACCACTGAATACTGTTCCCATATGCCTTCTGAGTTTCATGACACAGTGTTGCGTCTGCTTTTGCAAGGGATAAATTAAGCGTGTGAAAGTCTTAGCAAAGCCCTCATTTTCCAGTTAATCAAATCTCCCCTAATCAAATTAGCACACATAATTCCTCTGGATGTGTAGCACAAAAACTGCATTATCCCCCTTCCTCGGAGTTGAAAGCGAAGGACGCAGCATGGAGCCTTTCTCCTTTGCTTGAGTGGTCCTAAATAGAGGAGTTCTTCAGAAGGACGGGTCGAGGTAAACTTTGGCAGCACTGGCGTTCCCAGCTCATTAAATCCGCTGCGCCTGTGACCACCTCCGGGGACCACTGAAGCATTCCGTAATGAGATACTTGTTTAATTTTCCTTCAAAGGCTGGACATCTGTGACAACCCCTCCTCCATTCCAACCCCACACACAGGCAAATGTATCAATAGGCCTAAGGCCTCTATCCAGTTTGATGGAGTGTTTTCCATTGAATAAACCAGATAATAAATTTTGAAGAGGAAGGAACAATTGCCATTAACTCTCGTTCTCTCCGAAGAGTTGAAGTCCATCATGACAATTCAATAGCGGCTAAGCTAAATGGAGAGATGTTCACAGTCAACCTTTTTTAATTGATTTCCCTTCATGAAATGATCTAGTCTCTGAAGCTGGCTGTCCCAGAGCCCTCTCTTTAACCTTTCTTTTCATTCCAAATACATTTAGAAGCCCTGAACAAAAAGGAATAGCTAAAATATTAATCTCCCTTGAGAGCAAAGGCCTGCAACGGACGCGATTTTCAGATCAATCCCCAACAGGGCCCGTGGTCCACAAAAGAACGAAACCCTACTCTTAGTGCTATTCAGCGTGGCACTGATGCTGACCTTTACTGAAAACCGACCACCACATCCCAACACTGGAAAGGCACTAGGCAGCCTTTCTTACATAATAGGGATTCATCCGGGATATTGTTAGCTCTGGGCTAAGCCGTCACTTCTGCTTATTCCATAATGAGGCTTGGAACGCATATAATGAGAGCTGTCTCAACACTGTTTTCACCTTAATACTTGATTATGTCTAGGAATATGTTTTAAGTACTATTTCATGTCCCATCCAACTCCCTCCGCTTGCCTGCTTCCTCACTCCAGCCCCCTCCCACCCCACCACCCTCCACCCTGCCTTTTTCTAGGCTTCGTTTGCTAGGACCCTTTCAACAAGCATATGGAACATGCTGTTATACTTTCTGCCATCACGGTGGCATGTAAAGCGTTCCTTAGAACTATTTTTCTATCCACAAAGGTGACCCTACTAAACCATGAAGTGTGTCCTTCCCACATCTTGTACGTCAATGCTGGTGCACAGGCCTGGCCTCGGCCAAAGCTGGTATGCATATCACAGGAGTGTGGAAGTCCTGCATGTCCCCTCTGAGCTCCCAGAGCCAGGCCAAAGGACTCCAGGGGACCTAGAACTCATAACAGCAGAAAGTTCACACACACTCTCTCTCCCCTTCTCCCTCAATCAGCTCTGATTTTGACAAACACAGAAACTGCCTTACACATTTCACTGTGAATAAATGAACCAGGCAAGTCTCCCTCATGGAACCCCTAAGTCACTCTGCACCAGACTCTGTTCCTTAGCTTCCCTGAGTCCTTAGCTGGTCAGATTCCTTCTAAATCCCACCTCTCTATGCACACTGGTCTGCATGGAGGGGAGGGAGTCAGCTCTGCAAGTCAATATTTCACACACACACACACACACACACACACACCCCGCCCCCAGTGTGGGACTGCCCTGTGAGCTGGGAGCAGAGGCCCATGCAGTTTCCAGACTGACACCTCCTCCCCTCACAGGAGCCACACTAGCCCCACAGCAGCTGGCCTGAGAGAATTCCCCAAGGCTCTGCTACAGGAGCTGAGAAAGGGAAGCCCAATTTCCACGTGGATTCCCTAAGCAGGAAGCTGTGAATGTGTGAGTCACTTTCCCTGGGCCAAGGTCTGTTTATGAAGCCCCTTATTTACTGGAACAGTGAGTTAGGAAATCATGGGGGTTGCATGAACTCCCGGCTTCTCCTTCTCCACCAGGAGAGTCCCGCCTACAGCTCTTGAAGGGAGATGAGAACACAAGCCACAGAGGAGGAGGCTGTACAGTACAGGGTTATAGTCATCAGGTTCCATCTACCTGCCACGAACCATGGTAGGGGCTAGCCTGAGGTTCTTTCATCACTGCACTCAATGCCAAAGCTGATACTCATCCTCATCTCTCAAAAGATGAGGACATCAACTCTGGGACAGAGGTAGTCCTTTCAATATGTCTACAAACTCCGGTTCATTTGCGAGTACTCCCAAAACCTTTCATCGAGATTGCCTTTCTAGCTCAAAGGGGTTGGATCACCACCATTCCCCCACACCATCACCAAACAGTTGGCTCTTCCGTACACTCTCCTCCTGCAAGTATGTACTGAGTATCTGTAATGCTTGTTCTAAGACTTGTCACTTTAAAGAACCTACAGCCTGGGAGAAGAACAAAAAGCCAAGGAAGCTGGATATCCAGGTGTGTGTTCAGCAACTGTGGTCATGGGGCCTCACAGAGCTGGGAGAGAAATAAAGCACAAGGCAAGACCACAAGGTGTGAGTCTGGGACAGGAAGACCATCAAAGATCTTGAGTGCTTGCTCCTGGGTCATTAAAGAGAGAAAGTGGGCTGGTATGCCTCAGTGGTAGAGCACTTGCCCAGAACCGCCCCCAGTGAGGGGCTGAAGCCTTGGCTCAGTCCTAGACTGCCTGTCTGGAATCTTCCATTGAGGGGCAGGGAGTGTGAAGTCAATGAGAGAGAGCTGGCCTAGCATACACAAAGCCCTGGATTTCGATCCCAGAACCTAGGGTGGGGAAGAAATAGAAAGTGAAGGGCAGCGAGAAAGAAGAGCAGGAAAACAGAACACAACAAACGGATGGATGGAGTCAGGGCTGTGGATGCAGTTTAACAGGGAGAGTGCTTGCCTAGCATGTTGGATCCCCAGGGCAGCAGAAACTGAGATCAGTGGTGCACAGCTCTAATCCACTTAGGAGGTAAAACCAGAGAGATCAGGTCATCCTTGGATACATGGCAAGTTTGAGGCCAGCCTGGGGTACATGAAACCCCAATACCTCAACACATACATACACTCTCATACATACACATGAATGCATGCATACCTATGTTAAGTTTACAGAGGAAAGGCAGAAGAACGTGTGATAGAGACAAGGGGAAGCCTAGCCTTGATAACAGATGGATGGAAACTCTAGCTGGACCCACATGATCTCAGACACAAATGAGTGATGGGCAGGAGGTGGCCTCAAAGGTGAAGGGGCCTGTGGAGGAACTTGAGGTGAAAACAAAGTGGAGGGGGGGGTCATATGGTGAGGGTGAGCCTGAGATCTTGCAGACAGACACTTTTAAACTTCTCTTCCCACCTCCTGAGTGCTGGGATTATAGTTGTATATTTCTATGCCCAATATGGTGGGCACTCTTGTAAGCAAAGCTAAGATGGGTAGTCTGGTCGTTCAAGCTGATAACAGAGCAGACAGTGTTCACTGGACATGGAGATGTCCATCACTTTCATCATGTGGGCTCTTGGAAGATGAAGGGTACAGATCCAGTTGTGTACACTGAGTAATGCCTGACCTTGCAGTACCCAAACATAAGGTTCTGGGGAAATGGAGGGCTGATGACAGACCAGGCTGGTGACACCATCTGAAAACAAAGACTAGTCCTTTCATGGGTCTGAGGGCATAAGGGTTTTACCTATACAGATCTTACATTCTCTACCCACACCAGATCTATCTGGCCTTCCTGTGGCCAGAGTACTGGCCAAGGCTACACCATGACCCAGTGGGTCCCAGGGTTGAAATCTCCCACCACATCCTGATAACCGAGGACTGGGCATGGTTCACGCTGTTTTCGACTCTGAGGTGCAAGGATATTCAGGCTGAATATTCTGAGCAAGTTCTTGCTGAGGCTTGAATGCTGACTGCTCCCCACAGGCTCATACACTGAACACTTGTTCCCCAACTGGCTGGGTTGTCTGGGAAGGTTGGGGGACCTTTATCAGGTGGAGTCTTGCTGGAAGGGAGAAGTGAGTCACTGGGAGGCTGGGCTTTGAGATTTTATAACCTGGCCCTACTTTCTGGCTTCATTTCTGGGCTCCTGCAGCATGATGGGCTGCATCCCCTTGAATGGCGGCGGGCCACAAAAACAAAGCAAACAAACAAACAAAACCTTTCTTTCCTTAAATGGCTTCTTTTCAGGTATTTTGTGACAGCAAAGCTGATAACTTTTTTTAACTTCTTCTGATTTCTGCCACCTTTATTATCGCCATCCATGACTTGGAACCAGTTTTTTCAGTTTTATGGGAGGGAGAAGGGGAGGAAGAGAGAGACATGGACGAAAATAGCCCTCTCTCACAAACAGCTACTGGTTTAAAAATAGTGTGAAGGCTTATGCGATCGCCTTTATCTCGGTGGTTGACCTTGCTAATACACTATGTAGATCTCTTGCCAACTAATCGGTGGACTGTAACACACGGCTTCAAGCTGTGCTCAATGATCGGGAACGGGGATGAATGAGAGGGTTTTAGCAAGTGGGATCTGCAGGCTGCTATCTGTACCTGACAGCTGTCACCATCTCTGCAGAGGCCAAGGCCTAGACCTTCATTTAAAGGCAGCATGGATGATCAGATTGCTGGGACAGTGTCAAAACTGACTGTGCTGAACTCGGGCGTCAGAGAGTAAATCTATGAATAGTGGTCTCTCTCTCACACGCACACACTCTCTCTGTCTCTGGGAGGCACAGACGGTGAATCAATATCCAGCCATGTTTAGTGTCAGGGGCCTGTGGGTCATGGTGGAGGCCAGATCAGAAGTCCCGCTCTGTGATGTCACCATGTGGGAGAAGCTGCTTTATGGACCGAGATCTAAAAGATTGACAAGGTTCTTGGCCTTGACAGAGGCTGCAGAGCTGTGATTGTTTTGAACCAATTTTACGAGCTAATGAGGTTCCCCAGGACTTCATAATGTTCTCAGGGCACTGGGTACTCTGTTAGTCACCTTTCCCCACAAGTCATTAGCTGCTTTCTTCTGATGGTCTGTGGGGACCACTGATGTTCAAGACAGAGGATGGAGGAAGAGGCCCACCTTTTGGTATTTGTTAGAGAGACCAACTGGGTCTTCAACCAGAAGGAACCCCAGTGCAGGGGCACTTGGGGAAAGCCCAGTGTAGGTCGGGTGAGACATCTATAGAACAGACAGGATGGCATGGTTTGGGCACTGGGCACAGGCAGATTCTGCACGGGGTTCTATGGCATGTTCCATCTTTTCCAAGGCCCCACAGTGACTCCTCCAGGAATGCCCGAAGATCAGTCAATAACAATGCAAAGTAACGTAGGGTTGATCAAGAGAGTGAGAGAGAATCCACTTAGTTCCGCATTCTACAGATGTCTAAGTAGGGCTTTGGTGGGGACTGTTCCTACAGTCTCCCTGGGTCACAGAGCTCTGATCAGCTGAGGAGTGGCTGTGGAGACCATGGCATCAGGAATGTGGTGACATCTCAACTACTAGAGACTTGGTCTGAGATGCAGGACCTTGGACCCCTGCGCATAGGCAGAGGCCCTACAAGGAGACAGGTGTCCCTGGATTCTATACTTCAAGCTGTCCCTCATTAGGGTGGAGAATGTGAAATGTAGCACATGATTCTTCTTCAAGGTTGGTATGGCTTTCTTGGCTGTTGTGAAAGGTTCTCCTAAGATGGTAATCAAAAAAGAAGAGGGCCGGGCAGTGGTGGCACACGCCTTTAATCCCAGCACTCGGGAGGCAGAGGCAGGTGGATCTCTGTGAGTTCGAGGCCAGCCTGGGCTACCAAGTGAGTTCCAGGAAAGGTGCAAAGCAACACAGAGAAACCCTGTCTAGAAAAACCCCCCCCAAAAAAAAGAAGAAGAAGAAGAAGAAGAAGAAGAAGAAGAGGAGGAGGAGGAGGAGGAGGAGGAGGAGGAGGAGGAGGAGGAGGAAGAGCCAGATGTGGTGGCTAATGCTTATAATCCCAGCACTTGTGAGGCCAAGGTAGTTAGACTGCTTAGTTCAAGACCAGTTTAGGCTACAAAGTGAGTTCCAGGTCTAGATCAAGATCCTGCTTCCGAAAACGACCCAGTTTCCAAATAAAAACATGTATCAAGAACGAACTAATGAAAAATAGAATTAGTAATAGCTAACATTGAGCTGGGAGGTTGGTTCAATGGGTAAAGGCTGTTGCTGCTAAACCTGACCCACCTAAGTTCAATCCGCGGGAACCCACATGGAGAGAAACGGCTCCTGCAAGCTGTTCTCTGACCTCCACAGGTAATTGCCTATGTGTGTGCATGCGCATGCGCACACAGACACACATACACACAATAAATAAATGCCATGAAAATTTAAAAAAATTACCTAACACTTCTATTTATATTTTGCAGGTAATGCTTTTTTAAAACTTTTTAATTTACTTTTATCTCATGTGCATTGGTACTTTACTTGCATGTATGTCTGTGAGGGTGTTGAATTTCCTGGAGCTGAAGTTACAGACAGTTGGGAGCTGCCATGTGGGTGCTGGGAAGTGAAGCTGGGTCCTCTGGAAGAACAGCCAGTGCTCTCAATCGCTGAGCCATCTCTCCAGCCCCACAGGTTAAGTTTTTAAGAACTTTACCAGCCACTGGATTCTGAGAAGTTTAACTCAGGTAGCTTGGCTCCAAGGCTACCAGGTATATTCTTCCTTTCCCCAAGAAGAGTCCTCTCAATAAAGACCAGCCTGACTTACTCAGAACTAAGACTTGAATATGACTGGGCCCCAAGTCTCCTTGAAGATAGCCAGCCAGTTACCGGTTGCTGGGAGAGGGAGAGACATTTTCTCCAGTAAGGTAGCCATTGATCAGTTGCCCATGCTCCTGCAAATAACCCCATCCCCATGCCTTGTAAGTAATCCCAATTAAACTCATTGTGTCTGTCTGTCTGTCTGTCTGTCTGTCTGTCTGTCTGTCTCTCTCTCTCTCTCTCACACACACACACACAGAGTTTTGAGAGTAAGAAGGAACTTGTTAGAAAGAGAAGCATGAATATGACCAAAATTCATTATATCCATGCATGAAATGTCACAATGAAACCTGTTACTCTGTATAATTAGTACACAACAATAAAAAAAAAAAAACAACCCAACTTTAAAAACACTAGTCCTGGGGAGACAGCTGGAGGGTAGGGCACTTGCCATAGAAGCCAGAGGACGTGAGTTGAAAACCCCCAAACCCAGTTAAGGCAGACACAGTAGCAGGTGTTTCTGAAATTCTAGCCCTCCTTTGGTCAGAGGAGAGACACAGAAAAGAGAATGGGGCTAGCCTGGTGTACCAAGTTCCAGCCTGAGGTTATCCATTGACCTCTACACACAGACACACTGTGACATACACCTGCACTCACACACAAATGTGCACATGTGCGTGCACAAGAGAGTTGCTAAAATTGGAGAGGGTCAGTGCAGCAAACAGTGTGTTGACTCCGAGCCTACATTCTCGTTCTGTAAGGCCTTTTATTATGATGGCAGACAGTGCCTTCTCTTCAGGCACCACTGGAATAAGGGAATGAATGGCCTGAGAGAATACAGTGGAGGAGACCCTGTCCCACCATGCCATCACTTCGATGACACTGGCTCTGGTAACCTGCCATGGTGAAGAACATACCACCTTGGGAATCCATCTGGGTTTGGAACACGGCGTGGAACTTGGGAGAGCAAGGAGGAGCGCACACAGTGGTGGGCCCAGGAAAGGGTGGGGAGAGTGCAAGAAGGGCATTGGATACAAAGGAACCGACTGATTCCCAGGCTGGCATCCAGACATCTCTTAATAATTGCTGCTGTTGGCTATCTGGGGGGGTCCTTTAAGCAAAGCGGACTGCTCAGAGGCTAGACGAAGGCCATTTAAAAAGGCATACAACGGGCTGGAGAGGTGGCTCAGTTGGTAGAATCTTACCTAGCATGCACAGAGCCCTGGGTTCTATCCCCAGCACTGAATAAATTGGATGTGGGAATCCTAGGTGGGTAGAAGCAGGAGGATCAGAAGTTCAAGGTTGCCAGGCGTTGGTGGCGCACACCTGTAATCCCAGCACTCAGAGCCAGGCGGATCTCTGTGAGTTCAAGGCCAGCCTGGTCTACAAAGCGAATTCTAGGAAAGGCACAAAGCTACAGAGAGAAACCCTGCCTTGGGGGGGGGGTTCAAGGTCACCCTTGGCCTTTTAGTAAGTTGTAGGTTGGCTGGGGCTATGAGAGGCCCTTTCTCTCGAAACAACAAACTAGTCAGATGAATCCCACAGGTTTAAATGTGTCACAGTGGCTTTCAGTCGCTCTCTTGAGAGCTCTGGTACTGGAGCAGGACTGGGAAACTGCAGGCTTTTTATTGCAACCCCCTTTACTAAATGGACAGAGCTCCTATCATGAAGCGCCTATGGCCCCAGGTTTGGGAACCCCCAGTAGAAGCCAAGGTTTGGTCTGTTTGTTTATAACCTATGGAATGGACAGAGTCCTGTGAAAACTGTAGATTCAATCAATTCAAATGTGTGTTCTGGAAGAAAAAGAAAAGCAACACAGAATGAAGAAATAGAGTCTGAGGAGCATTCAATATTCACACTGTGTGTTCATTTCAGGGTCGCTGGAGATACATCTTGGGTGCAGAGGCTGTTTGAATAGAGGGTTCCATTGGCCAGTTAGATGGAGGTAGCACAGGCTGATATTTTTGCTTCTGGCAATACCTTAACCCCACCCCACCCCCCATAAGCAAGCATGAAGAACCACAGTGGCCTTGAGAGAGCAGCCAGCTTTATACGTGGCATACACATCTTGGAGGATTTGCAGAAGTCTACAAGGGAATCCAGAGCTTTCCCACCTATTGACATTTACAAAGCAGTTTAAATCATGCATGAGGGGCCCCAGGCACATCCAGTTCACAAAACATAACTCTGAGCTCCCAGGGAATTTAAGCTGACCAACACTCTTTATTAGAACCGACAGTGAAAGACAGCTAGCCTGAAACTCGTACCCAAAATGCGATACCAAGATGACAGCCTTAACGCCGGTGGATATATTATGCAGATTACCTGACTCAAATCTTTCTTGTTAAATAAGTTTCAAACATTCTCTCCCTCCTTTTTCCTTTAAAAATATCCTTCTAGATTCACTGCGGGGAGTTCCCTGATCATCTGTTGTTTTTTTTTTTTTTCCTCCTCACAATTTTGGGCCTCCAAACTAAGCATGAATGAACAGAGACATTTAACCACTGGGAAACAGTTAAGCCTTTAAATGAATATCAGTGTCAAACCATAAATTAAATATTACAGGTATTTTTTGTATAATGTCCAACATTATACACACACACACACACACACACACACACACACATAATTTTTTTTTAAGAAACAGTTCTTTAGAACTGGTCTCTGGAAATACAACTCCCATGAAATCTAAGATCCCATACATACTGTATATATGTGCACATAAAATGCATACAGAAATATAAGCTAGAGATAATTTCATGTGCATGTTTTTACAGGTCAGAAATGTCTAAGAAATAAGGTTCTCACAAAAATTGAGGCAAAGATGGTAATCACACTTTTCTTTCCCAATCTCTGTAGAAATTGAAGCCCAGCATGGATGAGCTGGGGATGCAGCTCTGCTGGTGGAGCGTCTGCCCAGCATGCAGAAAGCCCTGAGTTCCTTCCCTGGAACTCATAAACCGGGCATGGCAGAATGCACATGTAACCCTAGCATTTGGGAGGCGGAGGCAGGAGAATTAGAAGTTCAAAGTCATCCTTTGTTACAGAACAAGTTCCAGGCAGGCCCTAGACTTGCTTTGTAGCTGAGGTTAATCTTGAATTTCTGACCCTGCTGCCTCTACCTCCTAAGTGCAGGGATTACAGTGTGCTCCACTGTCTTCAGTCTGGGCAGTGCTGGGAATGGAACCCTGGGCTTCTGTACTCAGGAAAGCACTCTGGAGTCACACCCCAATCCCTCATTTTATAGTTTTAAAGTTACAAGATAATCATGACATAACTATTACTATACGGAGCTCGAATTATATTTTTTTAACATTGAAAAATTATCCCAAGACAAAAACCAAAGAGATGAAAGTTATTTTGTAAGATGCTTCTAGGGCATCAAGTTCAACAGCTAAGGGTCCCTCATGCCTTCATAACCACTAGTGACTAGTAATGTGCACAGTTGTTGTGTAAGGAATGGTTTTCAAACGATTTCCCCAACAATGCTATTTATGTAAAAACAAATAAACTGCATCGTTGTAATCCAGACTCAATAGTGACTAGATTACCAGAAAAGACTTGAAACAGACCCTTTAAGAGGGTTACAGTTCACACTCAGTGAGAGCCATACCACAGAAACTGAGATAGTGAACATGGTTGCACCCCTTACAGGTAGGTCAGTCTTTCAAATCAGTGCACATGCACAGGTGTGTGAGTAGACACGTGTGTGTTCTCCTGGAGGCCAGAGGACAACCTCACACGTGGTTCTTCAAGAACTATTGACCTTCTTTTCTTGAGATCGTCTCTGGCCAAACTGGAACTCACTGATTAGTCTAGGCTCGCTGGCTATCAAGCCCTTGAGATCCACATGACATGACTTCACTTCCCTAGCATGGCATTATGGGGATGCACCACCAGCTTGGCTTTATTATTAGCTTTTTTACATACTTTTTGTGGGTATGCACATGCCACCGCACACATGACACATGTAGAGATCCGAGGACAACTTGCAGGAATTGATTTTTCTTTTTACCACGTTGAGTACCAGGGATTGAATTCAGGTTGTCAGCTCTGTAGCACACACCTTTACCTGCTGAGCTGCCTTACCAGTCCTTGGCATTTTGTTTTTTTTTTTTAAGGTATGTGCTTGGGGATCAAACTTAAGCCCTCACACCTGCATGGCAAGCACATTATGGATTTAGCTATCTTTCCAGGGCTACACACACACACACACACACACACACACACTTTTATGTGAAAGATATCAAGTACACTAATGAATAACTACTTTGACATCAAAAGTCCTGTTCAACCCTGGTGACCCTTTGAACACTAGGCACTGAGAAGACCAAGGTGGTCTGACACCCTACAATTATCTAAATAACCCCCAAACTCTCTTCATTGTTTCAGTTACCTTAAAAAAAAAAACTGCCCTGAATATATGGGATGATTGTAAAAGAACTGACAGCAGATGAAATACGGCAAGGAAAATAATCTATCAGTGACCTCGGATGAAGCCGCAGAGACATTAATGTAATGGAAGCAAAATCGCTCATTACATTCCAATTTTACATTTTGCTCTATATTAAAATAAAAAGCCAACATAAACCCTTCTCAGGATATTGCATTTTGAAACTAACCACAAAACACTTCCAGAAAGGGGGAGTATTTAGAGAAAAAAAAATTCATATTCAGAGAAAAAAAATCCATATGTATTTTGATTCTTTTCCCTCCCAAGGGTGAGCAAGCTTCTCTGTACCATAGAGTGGGTTAAACTTGGGGAAGAAAATGAAGAAGAAAAGAACAGCAGTCATATGGAATAAGTGAAGCTCATTGATTTGAAATAGTCTCTAATTACCATTTTAAGGGCAGAACACCTGCTTTACCAAGGGAGCCAGCATCTGCAGAGCAGGAATTAGGAGAAAATGGTGGCCCAGGGTTTCTCAGTTTCTTCCTCATCTCTTGTTTTTCAGTCCTGCCCATGGCACTGAGGCTAGCCTTTTGACAGAACACACAGTGGGTCTGGTCTCACGCCCCAGTCTCCGGAACCAAGGATCATCATTCTTTTGCCCACCCCAATATACCAAGAATGCCAAAGGCCAGCTTCAGCAGTGTGTGCCTGACACCCTGAAATGAGAAGCAGATCACACCATGACAGACCGAGCCCATGCTACCCACAGACGATGGTTTTCTTCAATTTTTTTTTCTTCTGTTTAAAAACAAAAAACTGTACTTTGTCAGGTGTTGTGACACCTGCCTATCATCCTAGCTCTCGGAAGGCTGAGGCAGGAGGGCCAGGAAATGAAGGTGAGCTTGCAAAAGCCAGGTGTGGTAACACATGCTCATCATTCTGTCACTGGGGAAGCTGAGACAGGAGGGATGCTGTGAGACTGTTGCTGGCCTGAGTTACATGATGAGTTTCAAGAAGCCAAGGATACAAAGTGAGACGTCTTGTAGAACGTTATTTTAAGATGTGTTACATTTGTTTATGCTGTAGAACATTTGTTTAGTGATGCAAAGATGTGTTGCATTCCTTTATGTTGCATTTGTTCAGCTCCGTGAAGCTGTGTTACTGCGCCTGTCTAGAACACCTGATGGTCTAAAAAAGAGCTGAATGGCCAATAGTGAGGCAGGAGAAAGGATAGGCAGGGCTGGCAAGCAGAGAGAAGAAATAGAAGGAGAAATCTGGGAAAAAGAAGAAAGGGCAAGAGAACAAGGAGAAGAGGACGCTAGGGTCCAGTTACCCAGCTACACAGCCAGCCATGGAGTAAGAGTAAAAGTAAGATTTACAGAAGTAAGAGAAAGGTAAAAGCCCAGAGGCAAAAGGCAGATGAGATTAATTTAAGTTCAGAAAAGCTAGCTAGAAACAAGCCAAGCTAAGCGCATTTATAATTAAGAATAAGCCTCCATGTGTGATTTATTTGGGAGCTGGGTGATGGGTCCCCCAAGGCGCCTAAAAAGTAAAGCGTAAAAAACAACCAACAAGTCCATGTCTCCACAAGAAAACACTCAAAAACTACTGAGCATCAATTGAGAATAACGAGCAAAGGTCTAAGTATTCAAAGATGCTATTGCATCCTAATGTCTGTTGATACTTTAGAGAAGGCTTCATCATTTATCTTTTCTTTCCTCTTCCCTACCCCTCCCTTTCTCCCTGCCTCTCTCCTGCTTCCTCCAACTGTCTCTCCCTTCCTATTATTATTATTATTATTATTATTATTATTATTATTATTGACAAGATCTTGAGCCCAGGTTGGCCTCACAATCACTATGTACTTGAAGCTGACCTTGAGCTTCTGATCCTTCTGTCTCTCCTCCCCAAGTGCTGGGATGACAGACGTGCACCACCCCACCTGCTTTACGTGGCGCCGAGGATGGAACCCAGGCTTCATGCACACTGGGCGAACACTCGACCAACACTCTACCCCACGTAACCTGTGAATGTTTCTGGAGTCTGACCTGAGGTCAAGAGCACAGACACTGGGATTTTTAGTCCACGTGGTAAAAGAGAAGGATGCTGACCTAAAGCTTGCAGTTTTTCATCTGCCCTCTCCCAAAAATATAATACCCCAAACCACTCAAAACATGAACTATGTTTTCTTGGCGTGAGGCACACACTACATTCAGCCCACAGTCACAGTGAAAATTTAGAAGTCAAACAACAACCACAGGAAAAACAAGGGGAAAGCAGAATACCAGTGAAGGAGGGCCAGGGATTTGTGACAGCTAAATGTTCTCACGACTCTGGATTTCACAAACACGAGGACAATGAATTGTTCTGCCTTTTCTTTTCTTTTTTTTCTTAAGGGCTTCTCTGTGTAGCTTTGGAGCCTGTCCTAGATCTCGCTATGTAGACCAGGCTGGCCTCGAACTCACAGAGATCCACCTGGCTCTGCCTCCCGAGTGCTAGGATTAAAGGTGTGCGCCACCACCACCCAGCTTGTTCTTCCTTTGAAAACTGGTACCTAGATACGTCTTCTAGCAGCTGAAGTCTGTTCATCTATAAAGTGCCAATCACAAAAAAAATTTGTCTTTACTATCACTATGTACAATGTGTACATGTATGAGTGCAGATAGACATGTGGAGATCTAAGGGCAACTTTAGGGAGTTGGTTCTTGTTTTGTTTTGTTTTTTCTATCCTGGGATCTGACGACTGAACTCAGCAGGAAGTCTTTTAAACACACTTTGCAGTGCGAGAGTCTACTTTTAGGTATGTGAATGTGCCCATGTGAATGCCATGGTGTGCACAGGTGGGGAGTCAACCTCAGCTTTTGGTCTTTGTTATCTACCTTATTTGAGGCCAGCCACATGCCTTTGTTGCTCGGGGCTATGTACACCAGGTTAGCTCATCTAAGGAGACTGCCCTGTCTCCACTTCCCATCTCCCTGCTGTTGGGAGTGTTGGGAATACAGATGTAGACTACCATGTCAGTTTACAGGAGCTCTGAACATTTGAACTCAGTTCCTCACCCTTGCTCAACACGTGCTTTACTCCTTGAGCTATCTCTCCAGCCCAAGAAACTGCTTTTGAAAAAATAAGGGAACCTTATTATCATGGCATCAGCATTTCAATGGAGGGATGGGCAATAAGCTAGTGAATATACGTGGGGCGTATTGGCTAAGTGCTGTGAAGGAAGCAAGGCAGAGGGACCGGGGCTAGACAGGAGCTGTGGTTTTGACAGGGTGGTCAGGGAAGTTCTTTCTAGGGAGACAGTTTGAATGCAAGAGGACACAGTGCTGGGACCTAAACAGATCTCGGGATGGCGGGTTAGCTTCGTAGGGACTGGAACACATCGGAGGGACAGGAAGTCACTGTGGTTGGCAGGGGGCAGACCACAGAGAAGATCTTCGCTCTAAGTGTGCCTGGGTTCCTTCACCTCTTGCCTCCAATGGTTTAGAAAACACAGACTTGAAATGGAAATCACTGTCAGTGTCAAAATGTGGGGTGTGTTGGTGGAAATGTGGGGTAGAGGTGGGCTGAGGATAGAACTTGGGGAGCTGGGAGGTCAGACAGCCTGGATCATATTCCACACAGAATCCTAGTGGGAAGGAAGGAAGGGAGGGAGGAACGAAATACTAAATTCTTCACTAGCAAGGGGAGAAAATAGGGACAAAAGGTAATAGAAATAATCTCAGTTAACAGCAGGGCCTTTAAAGAAAAGGACTTTGCATATTTGTTTGTTGTTTGTTGGTTTGAGACAGGATCTCACCATGCAGCCCTGGCTGGAACCCACTCAGCAGACCAGCTTGGTCCTGAAATCCCAGTCATCCACCTGCCTGTGCCTCCCAAGAGCTAGGATTAAAGAGTCAAGTGGCCATGGCCCTCCTAGAGTGAGGGCTTTTAAGATGAAGGAGATCTCATCTATTTCCCCTTCCCAAAGTGGATGGCTGTAGAGCCGACATAGGACTGGACTAGGCCCTTTGCATGGTGAGACAGTTGTGTAGCCTGATCTGCTTGGGAGGCCCCCTGGCGGTAGGATCAGAATCCATCTCTGGTGCATAAGCGGGCTTTGTGGAGCGCACCACCTATGATGGGACACCTCCGGCAGCCTTGAGGCAGGGGGAAGGGCTTGGACTTGCCTCTACTGGATGTGCCTCCCCATGAGAGGCCTTGCCATCTTGTGGGTGGAACTGGGGGGTGGGTTGGGAGGGAAGGCTGAGGGGGGAGGAAGGGAGGAAGACGGGGATCTTTGATTGGTGTGTAAAATGAATGAAAAAATTTTCTTAATAAAAAAAAAAGATGGAGGAAACTGTATGTCTATTTAGGAAGGTGGGAAGGAAAAGGAAACATGGAGGCAGGCTGGGGATGCAGCCTAGTGGGTGGAGTGATTGCTTAATGTGCGCAGAGCCCTGGATTCTGTTCCCAGCCACACACACCAGGCAAGGTGGCCATCACTGTCACCCCAGCACTTAGGAGATGGAAGCAAGAGCACCAGGCATTTCAGGATCATCATGAGCTACATAAGGAGTTGGAGAGTAGCCTATGCTACACGACACCTGTCTCAACAACAACCAAAAAAAAAAAAAGAGACCACAAAAAGATCCTGAGCCCTGGTACCTCCCTAGTTTGAATGTACTTACACAGTACACGCAAGAGGTGATATTGACAGCCAGCATCCAATCCGATGATGCTACGACAACTCCTGTGATATAGCAACCTGGGGGAACCAGAGGCCACATCTGTGAGGAGATGCAGGGGCTGCCATCTGCACAGGCTGCATTATTTAACTGCGCTGGCGCTGATTAACATTTGCTGTAACCTATGGTAATGGGCTCTGGGGCTTTGCGTGGCTGCTACTCGGTGGCAGCTGATGTCTCCTGTTCCAGCCTTAAAACAGGATGCTTTAATTTTTAATGGAGCACATGTTCGATTGGCTATACAAACAGGCTAATCTGCGGAGCATGTGCTTCATAACGAGCCAGGCTCCGCAGCCAGAATACCAACGCGCCCTTGCCGCCAACCCCGGACATTTGGAGCCAAGGGTGGTGGCAGCCAGAGGCACCTGTGATCTTGGCTTCTGGGTGCCCGCGAGGCCTGGCTGATGGGGGGGGGGGAGAAAGCATAAAGGTAGGCATGTGGCGGATGGAGGCACTCGGTGAGGAGCCAGATGTGGCATTAAAGATGGAAGCTCCCGCTGGATGCGTGGGCATGACTAGAATGAGACACGGCCAGCCAACAAAAGAGGTTCACCACATGCCTGGCTCAATGAGCAGACAACTGTGTTTGTCACTGTTACTGCCATGATTGTTTTTGAGGCAGGGCCTCCTGTAGCCCAGGCTGTCCTCAAACTCTCTATGAAGCCGAGGATGACTTCAGAATCCTGTTCGTCCTGCCTTGACCTCCCCAGGGCTGAGATGATAGGCACACATCACTGTGGGGAATTATTTATTTATTTATTGTGTATGCATGTATGTCTGCATGCACTGTATGCACGCACCCATGCAAACGCAGAGGCCAGAGGAGAACGCTCCATATCCTGCTGTATCTCCCTCCGCCTTATTTCTTCGAGACTAGGTCTCTGCTGGTTATTTTAAAATGTCAGCTTTCCACAACCTAGAATCCACTGAAACGGAAGTCTCCATTGAGGGACAGCTTAGATCAGATTGACCCATACCCATGTCTGTGGGGGAGTGTCTCGATGGTGAACTGACCCAGTCTATGGTGGACTGCACCATTCCCTGCGCAGGGGGGTCCTGAGCTGTGTGAGAATGGAGGTCATGAAAGCCAGCAGGCAGCCTGCATGCATTTGATTTCTCTGTTCTTCACTGTAGATGTTCTGTGATTGGCTGCTTGAGTTCCTGATTTGACTTCCCCTCAATGATGGACTGGAAACTGGAATTGTAAGTCAAATAAATCCTTTCCTCCCCTGTGTTATTTTGTGGTGAGGATATTTTACCAGAACAACATAAATAAGCCAAACAGGGTCTTTCAGTGAATTGGGAACTAGACTGGCAGCTGTAAGCCCTAACAATTCCCTTCTCTCTGTCCATGGTAGTCTGGGATCCCAGATGCACATAGGATTATCAGAGGCTTTTTATATGATTGCTGGGGATTTGAACTTGGGTCCCCATGCTTGCACACCAAGCACTTGTGTCCACTGAGCAACATGATGGCAATTTAAAGACAAATAAGGACCAGTCTGTGACTTCACACATCTAAAGCAATAACCAGAATGCTAATGGGGAAGAGCAAGTGACATGTTACAGAGGGACACAAAGGCTTCCGGGAACATGGAGGAGGTAAGTGTCAGGAGAAGTTACACCTGTGGTAACTGAAGATAGATACCAGCCAGTGCTGGAGCAGCATGGTTGGTGGGGACTGGTTAGGAGAGCTAGACATAGTGCCGAATGGAGAAGTTACATAGAAACACCTCATGAGAGATTAGAGGTCCAGGTCCAAGATTAAGAGAGGTATTAAAGCTGCCAAGAGAAATAGGTGGTGAAGGATGTCTCCAGGATAATAATACTAATAATAATGCTGACACAGGAAATCCCTGACTGCAGGGTCTCAGGGGAGGAGCAGCACATCTGAAGATTTTTCCCATCTTGAACTGATGCTCTCCTTAAGGGACAGATACACAAAGTATCCCCAAAGAGGCCGGTAAAGAGATGTAGGAAGGGGAAGTGCCCAGAAGGGGAGATGCACAAGCCCAGGGCAGTCAGTGAATTAATTCCTGGCAGGCTTTATTGTCAACACTGCTGGCATTATCCAGAAACTCTCACTCCAGTCATTTTATAATCAATCCCAGAATGTAGGAGGCTGATGCAAGAGGATTAATGTGAGTTTGTAGCCATCCCAGGCTACAGAGTAAGTTCCAGGCCAACCTGGGCTACAGTGTAAGATCCCTGTCATCTTTGGGATGAAAGACCAACTTGATACAACATAGAATCATCTGCCCAGAGAGTCTCAACTGAGTAATTGTCTTGATCAGTTAGGCTTGTGGGAAAATGTCTTATTACTAACTAACTGGTGGGGGTGGGGCAGTCCACTGTGGGCGGCACCATTCCCTAAGCAGGTGGTCCTGCCCTGTGTAAGAAAGCTGGCTAAGGGTTGGTGTGATAGTGGAGTAGTTAAAAGCATTGGCTTCTTGCAGAGGATCTAAGTGTGGTTCCCAGCACTCACATGGTGCCTCAGAACTATCCATAACTTCCGTTTCAGGAAATCTGATGCCCTCTTCTGATTTCTGTGTGTACCAGGCACACATACATACATGCAGGCAAACACCTATACATATACAATAAAAATAAATAACATCTTTTTTTTAAAGCTACCTGGCTAAGCATGGGTCTGTGAGCAAGCCAACAAGCAGCATTTTCCATGGTTTTTGCTTCAAGTTCCTACCCTGACTTCCCTCAATGATGGACTATGACCTATAGCCAGAAATAAACCTGTTCCTCCATAGGCTGTTTTTGGTCAAAGTGTTTTTATCATGGGAAGCAAACTAGAACAAGCTTAACTTAAAAAAAAAAAAAAAATCCGGGGCTAGAGAGATGGCTCAGTGGAGAACAGCACTTGTTGCTGAATGAAGCATGGGAACCTGGGTTTGGATCTCAGCAACCATTTAAAAAGCTGGGCACCTGTAACCTGTAACCCCAACTCTGTGGAGTCTGGCTGAAGACAGGAGAATTGCTGGATCTTGCTGGCTGCCTGTCTAGCTCCAGGTTCAGTGGGAGATCCTGTCTCTAGATGCCTGATGTCCTCCTGTCATATACATGTGCACACCACCCATGCACTGGCACATGTGCACACACACTCATTCATACACACACACATACACACACACACACACACACACACACACACACACACACACACACACACATGTTGTTTCCTAACAAGCCTGTCAGACAGGTATCATCTACACATTTCCTGCATGAGGAAAACAGAGCCATAAAGGGCTGTTGCATGAACAAGGGGAGAGCAGGGCCCGAGACCCCACTTCTGCCCAGTCTTTGCCCCAGACAGTACACGGTGCTGGGGTCTAAGAGATACTCCTTGGATAAGGCTCGCTCTGCAAAGCTGTGTGTTACCGTATCTTCCTTTGGAGGAAGGGAATGTTCACAAAGTTCACTTTAGCATACTCAAGGCTTTGAGAAGTGCTTCAGTTAAAAAAAAAAATGACCTACCAGGCTGAGGATTTAGTGGTAAGGCTTTCTAGATTGTCCTAGTGAGGGGCTGGGGTATGTCTCAGTGGTAAAGCACTTGCTTAGAATCCTCCAGTGAGGGGACAAGATGTGACTCAGTGAGAGAGAGAGCTAACTAATTAAGCATGTGCAAGAGCCTGGGCTCTATGCCTAGTACTGCAAGGATAATGATGAAAACACATAAAATGAAGGCCTTCCAATGAAATTAACACAATGAACCTGGTTTTACTCGCTCCTTCCCAAAACTAGTGGAAGCCTTTCTCTCCCTTTTGTTTTGTTTTTTGTTGTTTTGTTTGTTATTTAAAGGTCTTGCTATGTAGCCCAGGCTGACCCTGAACTAGTGGTCTTCCAGCCTCAGCCTCCTGAGTGTGAGTGTTTGGGTTATAGGCATGCATGACTACAGCTGGGTTGCAAGCCTAAAGTCACAGGTTTTACATATTCCTGGGAAGAACTGAGGGAACTCCACAGGGAATGTCCTGCAATGGTAATCTTGAGAAGCCTGTGACTAGAGCAGATGTCTGGCCACATATTTCCTACCACACTCCCCCCACCCACCCCCAGCCCCCTCAGCCCCCCCAGCCCCTGGCTGCCTTCATTGTTCTCCTAAGAAACTCTAGCATCTGGCACAATGGCTCTACTCGCTAATGCTTTCCTCTCCATCGGGTAGACATTTTACTGAAGTCTGCATTCACAGGACCTTAGCCTGCTGCTGGGCACAGACCTGGAACCCTGTGAATCTTTGTTGAACTGATTCAAAAACTTCCACACTTGTGGAGATGAGCTGACATGGTCACCCTGAGTAGCTCAGGGCTTCAACCTCAGCCTCCTTTAGCATAATATTCTCATTGCCAGAGGCCAACTGTCCACCCTAGCATGACAGCTGGTTACTGTCCATCTGGGCTGCCATTTGGGAGCCAGGTGTCAGACCTCTGTGGGTAGGCAGGCTGCCTGTATCAGCCACATAAAGTGCTAAGCATTTTACCCCATAAGTCCAGGTTGTATCTACTGGTAATAAAAAAACAACAAAACAAACAAACAAACAAAAAAACCCACAACAACAACAACAACCAGTCACTGAGTCAGGAATGCCAATCTTCACAGGCAAGAGCCCCCCCCCCCCATCCCCAAGACAGGCAGCTTATAAGCCTATATGGCAGTTCATTGGCAGACTCATTACCCATGCACAAAACGAGCAAACTGAAGGTTTTTTCACAAGCTTTCCTGCTATCATAGGCTTTTAAATTCTTTTATTAAGAAACATTTATTTCATTAAAAAAAAAACAGTGGTTGCGCATGCATTTAATCCCAGCACTCAGGAGGCAGAGCCAGGAGGATCTCTGTGAGTTGAGGCCAGCCTGGTCTAACAGATTGAAATCCAGGACAGGCACCAAAACTACACAGAGAAACCCTGTCTTGAAAAACCAAACCAAACCAATCACACAAACAAAAAACAAAAACCATTTATTTTTATGTATGTATATATGGTGTATGTATATGTACACACAACTCATATGTGGAGGTCATGGGACAACAATTGGTTCTCACCTTCCACTATATGAAGATTGAATTCAGGCTGTCAGGCTTTGTGGCAAACACCTCTACCATTGAACCATCATGACAACCCATAATCATAAAACAAAACAAAACACTGGCTGGCAAATATGTAGCCATACCCACTCAATAATGGCCAATATTGACTCATCTAAAATGCCTTTAAAATATAGTTCCTAAAGTTACTCGAATCTTTCTCCCATTCTCTTGATAATAGCTCATTACAACAGGTAAATAAATTTTTGCACTGCCTACTAGGGTCTGCTGTGGGATGGTCTGTATGTCAAATGTGTTGCTCTGATTGGTTAAAATAAATAAAGTGCTGATTGGCCAATAGCCAGGCAGGAAGGATAGGGTAGGTGGGACAAGGAAGAGGAGAAGGCTGGGAACAGGAAGGCTGGGGGAAGAGATTCTGCCAGCCTTGACCATGACAAGGAAGATGTAAGGTAATGGTAAGCACGAGCCACGTGGCAAAGTATAGATGAACAGAAATGGGTTAATTTAAGATAGAAGAAGTAGATAACAAGAAGCCTGCCACACCATACAGTTTGTAAGCAATATAAGTTTCTGTGTGTTTACTTGGTTGGGTCTGAGTGTCTATGGGCCTGGCAGGTGAGAGAGATTTATCCTGACTCTGGGCCAGGCAGGAAAACTCTAACTACAAGGGTCGATTTCCAATTTGCTTATCTGTCTTAAAAACCTGTCAGAGAGACTAGGGATATAGCCTAGTCATTGAAGTGCTTGCCTGGTAAGTGTGAGGACCCGAGTTCAATCCCCAGAACCCAGGATTGGTGGTAGTACATACTGTAATCCCTATGCTGGGGAGGTTGGGTAGGCAGGTCTCTGGGACTTGTTGGCCACCTAGTCCAGTGTTCTTAGTGGGTTCTGAGCCTTTGAAAGACCTTGCCTCAAAGAACAAAGTGGGTGACTCCTGAAGAATGACACCTGAGGTTGACCTCTGGTGTCCTGGTTTGTGTTTTCGATACGAGCTAAGTTAATTGAGATGAGGAACCTCAATGGAGAGAGAAATGCCTCCATCAGACTGGCCTGTAGGTAAGTCTGTGAGGGTCATTTTCTGGATTAAATGACTGATGAGGGTCCATCCCACCGTTGGAGGTGGCACTACCGGACAGAAGGTATACAGCCAGCTGAGCAAACCATTAAGCAGCATCCTTCCGAGGTCTCTGCCTCAGTTCCTGCCTTGGGTTCCTGCCCTGACTTCCTTCAATGATGGACTGTAACCTGTAAGTCAAGTAAACATCTCCTCCCCAACTGGCTTTTGGTCTTGATGTTTTATCACAGCGACAGAAACCCTAACTAAGACATTTGACCCCCCCTGCCCCAACACACACACACACACACCCCTACACACAGAGAGATGCAGTAGGTCTGCCTGTGCCCCTCCCCTCCATGCCTGTTCTCATCATCACCTAAGCAAAAAAGTACTACCCAAAGACTCTGGCAGGAAGGGAGAAGGGTCTCTCTGGTCCAGCATTATCGTGTTTCCTGCCCCTGGCCCTTGCCTTTCTAAGTGCACACCTGCCGTCCTCTTCTCCACTGGAAAGTGTGCTGATCCCAGGCGTTCTGTTTGTTTATGAAATGTCTAGAAAACCACAGGCACACACATGAAAATGACATTTTGCTGGGTTGTGTCCATGCTGTCATGGAGGCTAGACAGCCTAAAAGCACACACACCCTGGCCCACCCACAGCTTAGCATCTCCAGTCTCCCCTTAAGGTCTAGGCTGACAAGAACTGCTGAGGCCACCCTTTGCACCACCTGGGGTGTGGAGAGAGGATGTCATGGAGCCCAGGACTGTTGCCTGGCTCCCCCAAGAAGATCTGCTGGAAATTCTTTCTCTCAATACACCACATCTGCACCCACCCACCGAGATACCACAGGGCACGGCACACACATGGAGTGTATACTACAGCACTCAGTACACTTCTTGTACGGAGACCATGATTTGCTCTGCCGATAAGGGTGAAAAGACTTCATCCGATGATCTCTGTCACTCTAAGAAACCCACAGGCTTATCGCTGTGTTCAGAGATGGGGTGGGTACATTGAGTTCTTTAATTAGTCTGTCTGGGAAAATTAAACTGATTGAATTAAATATTAATCACATATAAACTGTGGAACTGAATCAGTGGGGGCGGGGTCATCAGGCAGGAAGGGCCATGTTCAAATGCAGATTTTTAGTTTGCACAAAAACTTTCACAGGCCCCTTCCTCCTGCTCCTTCTGTCTTCTGCCAAGTCAATTGATTTCAGAGCAAAAACAAGCTGCCTGTTCTCCAAGCACAACAACGACGCTCAACCAGAAGTTTCCTTTGCAGAAATACTGAATGGAGGAATCCAGTTCCCGTAGTCCTTCTAAATCTTTGCCTCTGATTGGGCTCATTAATAAACATGCTGATTTCGTTACAAGGGGAGGCATATGGTACAATCCGCTAACAGGAAGAAGTATTTTGCATTTTATTGTAGAAAACAAACATGCAAACAGGCTCTCACAGATGGTTTTCTTCGCTTCTGGGAGGGGAAAAAAAGCTTAATAATGCGTACGTCTAGTTTTCCGATTCCACAATAACACAACACAATAATAACCTACCCTAGCACTTCTCTGGTGGAAGAACTGCTCAGGACTTAGGCTAAGTTTCATTTTTTTTCTTGAACCTATAACACACACACACACACACACACACGCACGCACGCACGCACGCACACACACACACACACGGTGAGGCGCTTGGGCACAGTCTTCTCCTCACTCTTTCCTCTCTTTTAGACTTACTTCCTCAGGGAGACAGAGATAACAACATTATGCCACTGGAAAAAGACGCAGCTCCTTTGCAAACAAATTTTCTGGATAATGGATGCTCATCTCCTAGTGTTATCTAAACTGGTTTGGATGATGGTCTTCTCATGATTCAGATTCCTACTACTGTCATTTTGGAGTGTGTGTGTGTGTGTGTGTGTGTGTGTGTGTGTGTGTGCGCGCGCGCAGATGGAGAAGAGAAACACACTGGGTGTCCTTCCCTGTCACCTGACATCTTATTCCCTTGTCACGGAGCCTCTCACTGAACCTGGATTAAGCTAGAGGCCAGCAAGTCCCCGCCACGCTCCCGTTTCTGCTTTCCTGGGTTACAGGTCCCTGCGTGGCCATGCCTGGCTTTTTGCGTGGGTGCTGAGACTGAACTCATATCTTACTGCTTGCACAGAAGGCATTGTACCCACTGAGCCATCTCTCTAGGTCCTTTGGAGGATTATATTTTGCAACAGTGGCACAGGCATAGAGACTGAGAAGATAATAGAGGTTTCCCACTTTTCATACCCAGTGGCCCCTGCTACTGAGACCCAACATTAATAGACACATTCGCTGTCCTCGGCCTGAAGCTCTCCTCCAGGATGCTCCATGGCATGCCTGGGCACTTTCTCTAACTTTCCTTATTTCTGAATACCTCATTTTATTTCTTTCAGTGTCTCTGTGTGGGGTGTCTATTAGGAGCCAGGAGAATCCTCAGAAACTGGTGGGCCAGTTCACCTGCAGCATCAAAGAAGACACTCTACCTCAAACAAGGGTAAGGACTGACGCCCAAGAATGTTCTCTGACCTCCACAAATGAGAACGCCTGAATTCACACACAAGAACACACACATCACATGCACACAAAAGAAAAATAAAATTTTAAGCAAATATAAAACTAAGCAAAAGAGTCATTTATCAATGGGAATGTGACAGGCGGCTGGTCACATTGTATCCACAGTCAGGTATAGGCAGAGGGGAGAGGGAGGTTGGGAGAGAGGACAGGAGGTGGGGGGGGAGCTCACTTTCTCTATTTTCTTCAGTCCAAGACCCCAGCTCATGAAATGTTTCCACCCACATTTACAATCTTTCCCTCCTCACTCAACCCAAGCTGTAGTCTTGCCTTCCTTTGGGACCCTGAGAGAGTGACCAGCTTCTGGGCTTCCAAGTCCTCCATGCGGTAGGCCTCTCAAAGCCATGACTAAGGTGGTCAGGGAGAAGGGAGGTACTAGGGTATTTCTTCCTTGATGGCCCTGGCTGGTTCCTGGAAGCCCACTTCAACTTCCCAGCCCACCATTTCTGGCCTAACTACTCAGAATCAACCAAGATCTTCACGTGACTCTCACTGATGAACCGATCAATGTGCCTGGCTTTCTCCCTTGTATTTTGGGCACCAAACCTCCTTCGGGTAGTTATTAAGTTTTAAATATAGAAGCCAGACACCAGATCCTAAAGAAGAGCGGCATCCATAATTTGGGTTAATTAAAATGCCTCTGAACGAACAGGTGACAGATGTCAAGCCTCCTGGCACTGGAAGGAAGGGACCTCAATAGACTATTAGGATTCCTGCGCTAATCAGGTAATAGTAACTTGGGTAATTAGTAAATCACACCAAATCTTGTTTAAGTCCCAAATCTCATTTAGAGCCTTTTGGAGAAACAGTTTAAATACAAAGGACACAGGGAAAATGACTGCTTACTGGGGAGGCATACCAGGCTTCCTGCCCCTATTAAAGCCCTTTTAATTGTGAAGTCTCGATGTCTAATTCACCGCGATTAGAACAAGAGAGTGACTTTTCCTTTGCTCCTACCAACACTCTAGGAAGCTCAGATTCTGGAGCTCCAGTTGACTCTGAAGAGTCAGCAAGTCCCAGGCTAGGAAAATGGAGGTAATCTTTGTCTCCTGTCTTCAACAGTACCCTGAGAGCTGTGCAGAGAACTCTCGGCCTTTGCTCACTCTTAAAGAGTTATTTATCTTTGAGATAAATAAGCAGCCCAGACTGTCCTGGAACTCTCTCTGTAGAGCAGGCTAGCCTCACACTCAGAGCCCCGCTTGTCTTGACCTCTCCAGTGCTGGAATTCAAGTGTGTGCCACCATTCCCAGCTTATTTTTTTTTCATTACTATTTTAAACTATCTGGATGTGTACATGGCTATGTGTGGTTATGTGAATGTAAGTACAGTGGCCCGCAGAGACCAGGAGAAAGCACTGAATCCATGGGAGCTGGAGTTGAAGGTGATTGTGAGCCACCGGAAGTGGGTGCTGAGAACTAGCAGTGGCCGTCTCCAGCAGCAAGCATTCTCAACCACTCAGTCTCCTCTCTAACCCTCATCATTCATAATTAACTCACAAGTCATGCATGGCTTTGACAACTAAAACCCCACTACAGAAGGAACTCCATGATTCCTGAGATATAGCTGGGCTTTGTATGGGTTGGTGCTCTATCGAACCATCAATCAAAATGAGCACGCTTCTTGGAGGATCTTTGCCTTTTGCTTCTGACTTCCTTTCTTCCCTCTTCAAGGGAAGATCTGATGCCATGGGGTGTGTAATGTGTGCATTTCTGTGCTTGTATGGGTCTGTGTGCATGAGAGAGAGAGAGAGAGAGAGAGAGAGAGAGAGAGAGAGAGAGAGGGAGAGAGAGAGAGGGAGAGAGAGGGAGAGAGGGAGGGAGGGAGGGAGGAAGAGTGTGTGTGTATGTATATGTGTGTGTGTGTGTGTGTGTGTGTGTGTGTGTGTGTGATGCATGCATGCACAAAAGCTAAAAGATGTCATCCACTTTTTAAAATTTTACAGAAGACATGTCTTTGTCTTTTGTTGTGTGTGTACTTGTGTCCATGTTCCAGACATGGTGCACTTGTGGCAGTCAAAGGACAACTTGCAGAGTTGGGTTCTCTCCTTTTACCACGTGGGTCCTGGGGATTAAACCTGGGCGAACAGGCTTGGCAACAAGCACCTTCATTCTCTGAACCACCTCACCAGTCCTTCGTCCACCATTTTTTATTTTATTGTGTGGTTGTGAGCCTACCTTTAATGGTGGGCCACCTCTCCAGCCCCATTTTTTTTTTTTTTTTTTTTTGAGACAGGGTTTCTCTGTAGCTTTGGAGCCTGTCCTGGAACTCGCTTTGTAGACCAGGCTGGCCTCGAACTCACAGAGATCCACCTGCCTCTGCCTCCCAAGTGCTGGGATTACAGGTGTGCGCCACCACTGCCCAGCTCCCATTTTTTAAAATTTTTTTTAAAGACATGTCTCTCATTGACCTGGAACTTGCCAAGGAAGCCAGGCTGGCTGGCCAATGAGCTCTGGAGATTGATTTGTCTCTGCCTCCCCAGCACTGGGATTCCAAACCTGCACCACCATGCCTGGCTTTTTTTTTTTTTATATGTTCTGAGGGTCATATTCAGATGCTTATTCCTTACCAACTAGTTATCTCCCGACCCCTCAAGCTCTATATTTGGAATATAGAGCTCTGCACAATGTTCCTCTCCATTAGGATCTAAATATTAGTGAATTCCAATGTTGTCACTGGGTTCAGAATAGCTCATCCTGGGCTTGGTTCAACAAGACAGTGGGATTAAAGCTGGAGACTTCTGCATCCAAGGTGGGCAGAGTACTTCAGTGCCAACCTGTCACAACTCTTTTTTTCCTGTCTTCCTTTCTATTCACACTACAACATCACCATTCGCTTTCTGGAAAAAGAGTGTTGAGGGAGTTGATGTCATCTTTGATAGAAGGAGAGGAAGGAAAACTGAAGGCATGATTGGGTATGGAAATCAGACTTCAGCTTGAGTAGCGTCTGGGTTTCTTCTCTTGCTGTGAAAAATTACTTCAACAAAAGCAACTTAAGAGAGAAAGGGCTTATCTCCACTTAAGTTCAAGTATACCAGTACATCAGGACAGGGAGATCAATGCAGCAGGAGCTGGAAGCAGCTCATCACATCATCAAGAAGTAAAAAGCAAGGAATGCATGCTCCTGTTCTGCTCATCTTTTCCACTCCACGTGGCCCACGACCAAGATGGGTCTGCCCACATCAATTTGTGTCATCAAGATAACCCCTCACAGGTATTCTCAGAGGCTCAGTTCCACTGAGTGTAAATTTTGTCTGGCTACAATGAACACTCATCACCACAGTGTTCCTTAGCACAGTTGGGAAGCCTCTGAGCTAGTCTCTTGGGACTCTTTAAACCCCATCTGCTACATGCAAATGTCTCCCCTGTGACTTCGTAGGCATGGTAGGAGAATGAACGTTGAGTGCATAACATTGCACAAACTGTTTTCCCAAAAGTTACAGAGTAGATAGAATTTAATGCAACTACTATGGGCACAGCCTGGAAATAGGGACCCTGCCTTCTTGGCTCCCATGCCTACTTGCCTTCTGACTCTGCTACTGATTACAGAGCTGGACCATGATCTTTAGAAACCTTACATAGTATCTGTTCTGGAAGGATGGGCCACAGGGAACTGGGGACATGATGCGCAAGCATGAGGATCTGAGTCTAGATAATCAACATAAGCATAAAAAGTCATCCGTGGTGGCACATGATTGTAACCCTGGTACTGGGAGGCAGACACAGGAGGATTACTGTGTTTGCTGGACATCTAGTTGGGCTGAATTAGTAAGTTCTAGGTTCACGAAGAGACCCTGTTTCAAAAACATAAGGTGTAGAACAATTGAAGAAGGCATCTGACTTTGACCTTGACCTTCCCATATACATGAATCCATGTGCTCCTATGTAGACACCATACACACACATACAAATACACAAAGAAAGATAGAAAGGGAGGGAGGGAGGGAAGGAGGGGGAGGGAGGGAGGAAGGAAGGAAGGAAGGAAGGAAGGAAGGAAGGAAGGAAGGACAAATCTTTTATGACAACTTTGATATTGAACTCCTGACTCTACATCCTATGCGCTAGGACACCAGGAACATACCATAATGCCTGTTTCTTTCTTTCTTTCTTTTTCTTTTTTTTTTTCAGTGCTTGGGATAGAACCCAGGACCCATGCATGCTAGACAATCACTCTACCAACTGAGCTACACCCCCAACTCCACCAGTTAGAGGATTGATAAATGTGGTCAATGATATAGACGTGGTTGGTACATCAGGATTCAGAGAGCTATAAAAGAGTTTTCGCATGTAATATAAGTGGTCAGGACAGAGAGATGAGAGATGGGCTTAAGACTAATGAGTCATTAGGGGAGTTCATAAATGTTTGATGCTCCTGGAGGAAGACAGTGAAAGTCTCTAACAGTAACTTGCATCCTGTGAGGTTCCACATTCACCACAGCAACTTACAAGAATCAGGAAAATTTTCAGATGACATGTATATTTTCACGTTGCTGCAGATAGGATTTTGGTGATGGGGTGGGTCTCCCTCTTGGAACTTGGTACTTTCTCTTCCTGGAATATGACTGCCTAGTTATTTTCTTGGTCTGTTGCTACTCACCAACCTCAGATCTTCCAGAAAGCCTGCATCTGGTGTGTGTGTGTGTGTGTGTGTGTGTGTGTGTGTGTACCTCTGCTATGCCCCCACCTACAGGTCTAGAGTACACAGTGGGAGGAGTGTGTGTGTGTGTGTGTGTTTGTGTGTGTGTGTGTGTGTCTACTACAGAAGAGGCTGGCTTACCTTGTTTCCTACTGTGTCCCTAGGCCTATCATGATGGTTAAATAGAACTGTCACATGACATGAAACTAGAAATGTCTGTTTATTAGGTCATGGACACAGAGCCAAGGTGTCTTCATAGACCAAAGGAAGGAGTTTCTAATTCTCAAAATATGATGACCTTTAATCAGAAATAACGGGTGTGGCCTTGGCTCAGCAGTATTGTTGGCCTAGAATAATCTGAAGGGTTGGGAGCTCGGCTCAGTGGTAGAACACTTGCCTAGAATCTCTTAGTGAGTATTTGGGGGTGTGGCTTAGTAGTAGAGCACCTGTTTAGACCCTCCCACCTCCCACTATGGGGCTATGGGCGTTGCCCAGTGATAGAGTTCCTACCTATAATCCCCCAGTGAGGGTCTGGGGACAAGGCTCATCGGTAGCTTACTATGCACGAAGCCCTGAGTTCCACCTCCAGGGCATCGCTCTGACGGCTCCCTACATACCCAGAAGGCAGCAGCCAGAAGCACTTTTCTGAACTTTCTGGAACCTCTGGCACATTCAAAAAACGACTTCTATCTTCCTCCCCACCACAAAATCAAAACAACCCCACCACCACCCAAGATGAAGGGCTGTGAGACATTTGATTTTCCATCTTGCTAATTTTTCTCGGCTGCTGGAGGAGAAAGAAAAAAAAACCAAAAAACAAGTAGAGTTCCTTCTTCCAGAGGCTGTGGTCCAAATCCAACTAAGAAAAATGGGTGGGGCTGGGGCAAGGGAAAACAGGCAGAGTGGGGCTGGTGGGTGGCATGGGAGCGCATGCCCTACGTACACCTGCAGCAAGGCAGCCCTCTTGTGCCAGCCCTCACAAGGCCAGGCAGACAGTACTGGTGTTGTTGGTAGGTTCCATGCCCCCCCCCCCCAGCTCTAGTGGGGTGCCTTCTTCCCACACAGCAGGCACTGCGGTAAGAGCTGACGAGCACTGGTAGAATTTTAAAAATTGCTACCACTCTCCCACAAGACGTCCATTATTTCTCCAGAGCCTTACGATTCACAGCATAAAAGCATAATCAAGAGAAATCATGGTTCGGCTCAGCTAGAGATGGGCAGAATAGTCCATTTAACTTTATGTTAAAAAAAGGTAAAATAATTGGACCAAAATTTGTTTGAAATGGGAGTAGGAAATGGCTTGTTTTCAATCTATTTCGAATGAAAAAAAAAAAAAAGGCCCATTAAACCCTCATTGGAAACTATTTAGTTTGGAAACAAGTTTAGTATTCCATAGATGGTGAGTGTTGAAAGATGTGGCACAGCAGAGCCTGTGTGGGGACTGCCCAACTATCTGATGACCTAGTTCCATGGGGTTCTGGAAAAAATAAAAAAGTTTTAAAAAAAAGTGCTGGCTGGGCTGGGGCAGTTCACAGCCTGGCTGTTGGCCTTATAGCAAAAATCTGAAAGATCCAACTGCCTGGAGAAAAGGAAGCCTTTCAAGTTGATGGAAAACCCCCAGGGAGCTGCTGCTGGCAAACAGAAGCATGGCTGCCAGAGCAAGGAGAAGCTGAAGACAGTGGAGGGGAGCCCTGAGCTGTCGAGGAGAGATGGAAATGAATCCTTAGGGCTCTGCCACCCTGGGACTTGGCCTCACAAATGACAGTACGCTTGGGGTTGGGGAGATGATTCTAGGCAAAGTGCTTACCCTTCAAGGAAGAAGATCTGAGCCTGAGCCTCAGAACCCACCTGCAAAGCCAGGTGTGGTGGCTCATGCCTTCATCCCCAGCGCTGGGGAGGTGGAGACAAGGGGACCTCCAGAGCTCACTGGGGAGCCAGCCCAGCCTCCTTGGTGAGTTCCAGCTCAGTAAGAGATCCTGTCTCTGAGAATAAGATGGCAAGATAGCTTAGTGGGTCAGGGTGACTGCTGCCAAGTCAGATGACCTGAGTTTGATCTCCAGGATCCATGTGACAGAAGGAGAGAACTAACTCCTAAAGCTCTCACCTACTCTCCATACCCTTGCATACATGAAGTTAATAAATAAATTAAGAAAACAAAACACAGCTGTTACACAGAGAAACCCTGTCTCAAAAGAGAGAGAGAGAGAGAGAGAGAGAGAGAGAGAGAGAGAGAGAGAGAGAGAAAGGGAAGGGAGGGGAGGGGAGGGAGGGGGAGGGGAGAGGGGGAGGGGAGGGAGGGGGAGGGGAGGGGAGGAGAGGGGAAGGGAAGAAAGGAAGGAAGGAAGGAAGGAAGGAAGGAAGGAAGGAAGGAAGGAAGGAAGAAAGAAAACAAAACAAAACAAAACAAAACAAAACAAAACAAAACACAAAACCAACAAAATGGATGGTACCTGAATAATGATACTGGAAGCAGACTTTCTGGTCTCCATGGGCACACATACATATGTGCACTTATAAATACTTGACAGAAACACCAACACACATAGCTGGCTCAGAGGCCTGGAATAATAGATCCCATGTCTGCACCTCTAGGGGACACGTATAGATCACTAAGAGCATCATTGGATGCAGGACCTCAGGAAGAGGCTTGGCGTGCTGAGCCCTTTCTTATGCACATTGTGGCCACCTGCCATGGGATGTGCTCTGTCTTCTACATCCAGGCCTCGATTGCAGAGGGGGCCATGTCACCACCACAGACGCCAGTGGAATTGGCTCTGCAGCAAAACCAAAGACTTCAAGAAACTTTCTGTTGAGCTCTTTTGTTCCTCCAGAACAAATGACTGTCCCTGGCACATTATGGATGCCCTACCCATGCTGATTAAATGAATGAGTGCATGAACGAATGGATGGATGATCTACAAGGGACTACAGAACCCCTTAAGGGAACGGTCTGGTGTAGAAATGGTAGGTACCTCACTTTAAACTGAGAATACAGATTTAAAAACATGTTGCACACCAACAGTATAAGAATTTGACACTTTGTGAGTGAATGTGTGTGTGTGTGTGTGTGTGTGTGTGTGTGTGTGTTCATGTGTGTGGAAGCCAGAGGACAACTTCAGGTATTGTTCCTTAGGAGCTGTCCACCTTATTTTCTTGAAAGAGGGACTCTCACTGGCTTGGAACCAGCTGGCTGTCCAGTGAACCCCACAGATCTTCCTGCATTCCCCCTTTCCATGGCTGGGATTATGAGTACATACCACTGTACCCAACTTTTTCTGTGAGTTCCAGGCTGTCTTAGTCAGGGTTTCTATTGCTGTGAAGAGGCACCATGACCATGACAACTCTTACAAAGGAAACATTTAATTGAGGGGGCTCACTTACACTTTCACAGGTTTAGTCCATTATCATCATGGCAGAGAGCACAGTGGCATGCAGGCAGATGTGGTGCTGGAGAAGGAGCTGCTACATGCTGATATGCAGGCAACAGGAAGTAGACTCAGTGTCATACTGAGCAAAGCTTAAGCAAAAGAGACCTCAAAGCCCACCCCCATGGTGACACACTTCCTCCAACAAGGCCACACCTACTTTAGCAAGGCCACACCTACTTTAGCAAGGCCACACCTACTTTAGCAAGGCCACACCTACTTCAAAAATGCCACACCTCCTAATAGTGCCACTCCCTTTGGGGGCCATTTTCTTTCAAACCACCACACAGGGATCGAACTCAGGTCCTTGTGCTCACAGGCAAGTGCCTGACCTATTTTTTATTTAAGCTATCTCCCCCAGCCCTGAACCAGTTATTTAATCAGCAAAATTTTATGAAGTAACAACCTTTCTGGAAAACATAAAACACTCTGTTCTGATATAAAAGATACATCCCATTAGCACATCAAGCCGCAATTTTCATGATTTTTTTTAGAAGAACGAAGTCTCTCATATCTGTTCTGTGTCCCATTCCATTCAGCAGCCTCGGGTGTTTTGAACGTTTATGAACTATTTACACCCTCCTCTCACTTTGGATTTCGCTCCTCTGTGTTTAATTCCTTGTCTGATTCACCTCCCCTTTCATTATGGTGCTTGGACGAGTGATCTGTGACTGTCCACTGATTTAGACTCACAGCACCAGCCTAGGTTTGCTTCTCTCATCATGATGAGAGCTGGCACCTCCATGCCCACCATGGCCACAAGTCCCAACTGGTGCTGGTCATGCAGCTTCCAATGCAGAGGATTGTTACAAGGTCTTCACTCCTCCGGCAGTATGCTGTAACTTCGATAGAATTTGCATCTGTAACCCAATTCCACTCTGGGCAAGGAAAAGAGGATATTTTCCCTTCAGCTGCTTTATGCACTTCAACAGTGATGTAGGAATAATATGGTCTGCCATCACTGATGTGAAGAAAACGAGATTTTGAAAGAATTATGTTTTTGATGGAATGGCAGTGTCTTGGCTACTTTTCCATTGTTGTGAAGAGATACCATGACCAAGGCAACCTACAAAAGAAAGCGTTTCCTGGGGGCTGGTTTAGAGTTTTCAGAGTCTGTGACCATCATGGCTGGAAGCATGGCAGTAGTAGGCAGGTGGGTATGTCGTGGGAGCAGTAAGCTGAGAACTCACATGTTAAGACAACTGCAAATGGTATAGGCTTTTGAAAGCTCCAAGCCCACCCCCAGTGACATATCGCTTCCAACAAGGCCACGCCTCCTAATCCTTCCTAAATAGTTCTACCAACTGGGAAGCAAGTGTTCAAATATGTAAGCCTATGGGAACTATTCTCATTCAAACCACCAATCTCTGACAAAAATACAATGCTGGGCTGGGGAGATGTCTCAGGCTTAGGTAAAGTAATTATTTTTGTGTTTGTTTGATCCCCAGCATCCATGTTTAAAAAAAAAAAAAAAAAAGCCAGGCATAGTGGTGTGGAATGCTGGTAAGGTGGAGACAGAAGGATCACTAGGGATGCTAACTAGCTAGTCTAGCCTACTTGGTGAATTACAGGTCAGTGAGAGACCCTGTCTGGAAAATAAGACAGTGTGTGGTCTGAGGAAGGACACCCAAGGTTGTTCTTTGACCTCTATATGCACACACACATAAGTGCACATGGACCTAAGTGGATATATAATCCCCCCTCCTCTCTCTCTCCCTCCCTCTTTGCCTCTCTCTCTCTCTCTCTCTCTCTCTCTCTCTCTCTCTCTCTCTCTCTCTCTCTCTCTCTCACACACACACACACACACACACACACACACACACACACACTTTACAGACTCAATAATACCCTGACATTCTATTTTCTCCAAGTCCAACATGTTGAAAAAAAATCTCAAATACAAAAATATATCCTTAAAGTGTCAACCCTTTCAGGAATCCCAAAACAACTCATGGGCACACGGGTTCTTAGCTAACAGCAAGAGGGCCTCACCACACCCCGACCTCTGCCTGGGTAATGTAAATTTGTTCAGTAACTAATGGCCCAGCTGGACTGTGGAAACAGGCAGTTCAAGAGCTTCCTTTCATTGGGGCCATCTCTTTGAGAGCTACAGAATATTCACCCCATAAGGCTGCCAGTCCCTGGCATCGTAGAAAGTGCCATGCTTTATTGATTGCCATTCACTGTTCTTCAACTGAAGGCAGCCATTGTGTGGATGGAGCGGAAGGGAACAGTTTTAGTAGTGGCTTCCATTACCCAAGGACGGCCAGTGCCGCTATGCAGGGCCAAGTGTGTTCTGCCCCATGCTCAGAGGTTGCTCCAGGCTGGTCCATCTTCAGGGATCTGAAAAAGTTCACTGCCAGCCTCTATTAGAGCAATATAAAATATAACGTATTTTGTCTGTCTTCATTTTCTTCCATCCTTCTATATTTCCTTCTTTCCATTCTCTCCTTCCTTCCTTCCTTCTTTATCCCTCCTTTTTGTGTTTTGTAGTACCAAGGATTGAACCTAAGTCCTTGTGTCTGGTGGAGGGGGATGTCATCAACACTCCATCTTTCTTTATAGAATCTGGAGCAGCAGATTCTAACTAAACCTGATGATCTCTTTTGCATCCCCCCCACCCCAGCATCACCTCCGAGGTAAGAGGGTCTTACTCAAAGTGTTAAAGAGAGCTGGTTCCCGCACAGAACTGCGGTACGTGTGCAGCACAACTGATCAGAAGGGGATTGTTCGGCAGAAGAAAGCATTCCAAGGCTGCTAGGCTCCTGCAAAGGAGCCTACCCGGAGGACGCAGAGCCAAGCTTGCCTGTGCAAAAGCGCCGGCCACAAAGCAGAGTTCAAATTCAAAGCTGACACCTCGAAAGGAGGACAGTGCCTTTATGGATAATTGGCACTGTGACAGTAACACTGCAGTGTCCCCTGAATTAGAGCTCTCTGTGCTCCTGGGTGACTATTCTTCATGCCTTCTCTGGTCACAGCCATCCACAGATACGAGGTGGAAAATGACCACCCAGGCATGACAAAGAAACTCCTATCTGCAGGTGTGTGCTCAAGCTTTGAACGTGGACTCAGACCACACCCCACCCCGTCCTTTCTGCTGTTCCCACTCTCCCCCATTGCTCTGTGCATCTCTGATTTTATCTCCTGTGGCCAACGCACACCTTTCGATGGCTGCCTGCTGAGGGAGTGAAGGACTGTGCTGAGGAAGAACGGAAGGGTGGGATCTGTTGGAGAGACTATGGACTTCATGTGCCCCTGACAGCCACGTACGGTTTTCTTGAGGGTTGCAGGATGGGAGACGACGGAAACATTTATGTATGGATCCTTTTCTTTCTCACCCATTTTTTCATGCTTTTCCTGTGGGGGACTGGTGCTCTAGTACCTGCTTTGCTCTAGACCATTATCTATGTTCGTGCATCCCGGGACAGCCCAATGCATTTGCAGATGACAAGTTCTTGCATCCAGGCTGGACACCCCTGACTCCTTCTTATAGGAGGGACTTCCAAGATGGAGACAATCATAGGCAAATGAACCAATGTATGCTATTAAACCTGAGGCACCCCCAGACAAGGTAGGGAAGCAATATGAGGTGAAGGAGATTTCACTTCCCCCGGTTTGATTTTACAGCCCTGAACCCACACTCTAATGTCCCTTCCTACTGGACTCACACTGACCACAGGCAAACAACACAAGTGAATGCCGGGAAAGGAGGTTGTCTTTGGAGCTCTGGGGGTCACCACGTCATATAGGTTTACCTACATAAGGGTGAGAGACCCATACATGGCACATACATGGCCTCAGCATTCCGAACCCAGGCCCACCAGTCTGATATGATCCTGACATCACACAGACCTTCCTTTTGCATAGACTCATAAGATATCTACAGAGTTGAGATAAGTCACTAAGTTTCAAGAGGGTTCTGTCACATGACGGACACCGCACACGCTCTCTCTGCCTCTCTCTTCACTCGCAGGCATGGGATGTGGGGATGTGGGGATGTGGGGATGCCTACTTCTTTTGATTTTGACCTGGAGCTTCTGAGCCTCCTTGCTCCTATCTCCTGAGCAGCTCAGATTATAGGTGTGTGCCACCCACCACACATGGTTTGTATGGTGCTGGGGACCAAACTCAGAGCTTTATGCATGGTAGACAAGCACTCTAGTCATGGAGCTACACGCCCAGTCCGAGGCCCACTGACTTTGAAGAACAATGCTACCGTCCTTCCCTCTTGCATTGGTCTCTCAGGCCGCCCAACAGGAACAAGAATGAGAGAAAAGAAGCTAGAGCTGAGGACTGGTGGGTTCTGGAGGCGGGGAGGGAGACCGCACAGAGAAGGAGCAATGGAGAAAGGATGGGAGACAGAATTTAAGGCCATGGCTGACATAGCGATCCTCACTGCACACAGAAATATGCCCTTCCTCTCCTGACACTCCTTCTGCCAGAAAAGCAATTAACAGCAATGACCACAAGCAAGTGGGCAGGCTAATTTCCAGTCAGGCTTGTGGTAGGTGGGAAGAGGGAGTGGAGAGACCCACCCATTGCCTCCCGCGGCGGAGGCCCCCTCCATGGTGATCATTGTAAGTAATTCTGCACAGCTAAGGGGGGGTGGATAGAGGCTTGAGCATAAGGTTTCTATCTGGGCTGCACAGAAGCTGATTAAAAATGCTAACTACCGTGATTGTCCAACCACCAGACGCTCCCTAGAGACCCACGCTCACAGATGGCGATTAGTTTGGGATGGCCAGAACATTCACCAGGACCATGTTGCTGTAACACCCACAGACTATCTGTCACCCTCCCAGGAGGCCGTTCAAGGCTGTTTACCTCATACAGTTAACTTGAACCATAAGCTTTCACAAGCCTCTTTGATACAATTTTAATCACCCTCCTCAGAAAGCCCCAACCTTCTCCCCACTATCCACACGCAATTTTTTTTTTTCAAGGCACAAGGCAAAACTCCCCTTGGAATTCTGCAGCTGGGCAAAACCCCCGTCCCAAGCTGTCCTGCATCAGACAGACCAGACATGTGCCACCTCCCAGCAGGCACTATCCAGGGTCCCCTTTGATTCACTCGCTTGCATTAATCCGCCCCAAAGTGGCAATCCATCATGGCTACCAGTGGAGATGGGTGGTAAGAGATCAATAGTGGGGCCTTGTAATGAATGTTCCAACAGTGTTTATCTTCTCCAGAATGGACTCTTTCCATAAGCAAATTAGAATTTTTTCTTTTCTTCCTTTCTTTTTTTAATTTTTTTTATTTTTATTTTTTTGTAAATCCTAGGTTGGTCTTGAATTTGCTGGCTCAAGCTCTCATCCCGCTTCTTCCTCCTGAATGCCCAGGACTGTAGATACACTCCACTGAGCCCAGGCTGAAAAGCTTTTCCTATCTGTTAAGATGTTCCTTTTCTTTATAGATTTATTCCTAATTTTGTTTGTGTGTGTGCATGCGCGTGCACGTGTGTGTGTGTGTGTGTGTGTGTGTGTGTGTGTGTGTGTAGGAGGGTGTATGTACAAGTGTCCAAAGATCCAAGGATGCCAGAGGTATTGAATCCTCTGGATCCGGACATGCAGATTGTGAGCCGCCAGGCTTGTGTGCTGGCAACTGAACCCACCAAGTCAAATGCTCTTAACCACTGAGCCATCTCTACAGCTCCCAAATTCTAATTTTCTACACTGGCCCCAGCTAATTAATTAATTAATTAATTAATTAATTAATTTTTAATGGGGGGGGAACAAGTGGTAAGAGCAGAAACAGACTCCATCCTGGACCGTTTACAAAGCTCTGTGGATCACTGCCCCCAGGAGACTGCTGTTGTTGAACCCTTCCCAGAAAATCTCCAGCTGCCCTGTCCTGGGTCCCAGCGCCTCGTAAGAGCATCCTTCCTGGGGCAGACCGGCAGCACATTCTTTCCAGAAAGGCCTGGTGCATTGATCCTGTGACATTTTGTTAGATCCCGCAGCTGTGAGAAGGGCAGCCTGGGATGAAAGGCAGAAATCATTTCAAGTCATTTCATCTAAGTCTGCGTGCCCTGACGTTTCTTTTCTAAGCACAAGCTGTCAGCATTCTTGAAGCACCATGCCAAAGAAAAGAAAGGGGACTAGGTCTGGGTTCACGGTCTGGGTTCACCCCTTGCATGTGACATTATTTCACTGGGTCTGTTCTCCGAACCTCATTTTCTTGGTTTTGCAAAAAAACGGTAGAACCCTGTACGGCTGCTTTTTGCTTTCTTTAAAGCTTATTCTTCACTTCTTTCTTTTGCTTTAATTTTCATTCTTTGGTGGTGCTGAGACTCGAACTTAAGGCCGCACATATTCTAAGCTCTACCTCTAAGTCATAATCCTGGATCCCTTACTGAGAAATTCTAGGCAAGTACTCTACCAATGAAATTATCCCTGGCCCATGAAGTAAGGGGCTGTGAGAAACACTGAAAAAAAGATAATTTAATTTGTTTGTTTGTTATTAACGATTCGGGTTCATTACTCCCCTGTAAATATATTTATTTTTAAAGATTTATTTTTATTTTTAATTACTTGTAGATGTGTACTAGCAGTTGTAGTGTGGTTGTGTGAAAATAAACGTACGTGCCGGTGGAGTCCAGAAGGGTCAGAACCCATGGAGCTGGAGTTTTAGGTGGCTGTACGCTGCCCAACACGGCTGCTGGGAACTGAACACGGGTCCTCTGGAAGAGCAGTGCATACTCATAACTATTGGGCCATCATCCTCCCAGCCCTCAATACTCCTTAAAAAAATTTTTTTTCCCACCTAGATTAAGACAGAACTTGAAGAGAACTGCAAAGCCCTTCAGTTTTTGCTGTTTGTATTTTCTAGGTTTTTCTACTTAAGAAGCAGGTCTTGGGCATGTCTGTGGTGCTGGGGAGGGTGAAGGTTCTTGTTCCACGTTAGTCAGCACACTTGTTCGGAGACCTTCCTGGGTCTCCTCTGACTCGTACAGTGGGGTTCGCATGCGGCTATGGTTTATGAGCGGATTATACTTTCAATAAGGAAGCAGTATTTGGTAAGACGATGCTCCACCCTCTGTTTGCTCTGTGCATCCTGCTTCTCCTGTTAACCTCACACCATGGAGTTAAAATATTCTCCCTTCTGTCTTCTCCCTCCTTCTAGTTCTCTATTCCCTCCCTCCTTCCCATTCCACCCCCTCCCTCCCAGACCATTTTCCTCCCCCGTCTCCCTTCTCTCTCCTCTTCTTTCTTTGAGATAAGGTCTTGCTATACAGATGTATCTGACCTTGTATCCATTATATAATCTAAGCTAGACTCTCATTCTTTTTTTTTTTTTTTTTTTTTAATTTACAGAGACAGGGTTTCTCTGTGTAGCTTTGCGCCTTTCCTGGATCTCGCTTTGTAGACCAGGCTGGCCTTGAACTCACAGAGATACACCTGCCTCTGCCTCCCGAGTGCTGGGATTAAAGGTGTGTGCCACCACCGCCCAGCCTAGACTCTCATTCTTTTTATTAAACTTTTTCCTTATTCTTGAGAATTTCATACATGTGTACCATGAAACATGATCCTGTCTACCCCCATTTCTCCTTGGTTGGTCTGTAATTCTTGATCTGCCTGCCTCAGTCTCACGAGTGCTAGGAGTAGAGGTATAATTATACCTTTCATAGTTTAAATGTTCCCTTTGCTTTTCAGCATATATTACTGATACATAACAATGGGTTTCATTATGACGTTTTCATACATGTGGATAATACATTCTGATCCTATCCCCACTACCTTCTCTTGTCTCCTTTCCAGCCCTGTTCACTCCTTTCCTCTTCCCAACTATTTCCCCTTCAACCTCATGTCTTTCCCCCAATTCCTCCCACCCCCGCCCCTGGTCCAACTGAATTTACTTGATGGCACATTCTGGATGCTCAGCGACCTTCCTTGATCACCTCCCTAATGAAGACGCCTCATTCTATAGATGCACTTAGCCTTAGAAAATAGAGGTAACTGGCTCCGTCTGATCTACTTTAAATTTTTTATTTATTTAAATATTGTTGAAGGTTTCACTTATATGTATGTCTTTGTGAATATATATAACGGGTGTGCAGATGTCCTTGGAGGCCAGAAGAGGGTGCTAGGCCCCTTAGAGCTGGAGTTACAAGCAGTTGTGAGATGCTTGATAGGAACGCTGGGAACTGAACTCTTGTCCTTTGGAAGAGTGTGGTCTCAAGTGCTAAACCATCTCTCCAGCCCAGATGCGATCTGATGTTGAGGAAACATTTTGTACTATTTTCTTCCACTATGAAGTAACAGAGACTAAGACCATCGGTATTTACTCGCTTCCTCCTCAGGGTCTGTCAACACTTCCCCCGGAAGTGCCTGTCCTGATCAACTACCACCCTTTCTCCTTGCTTCGAAACAGGGCTTCTGACTTCCAGTGTCTACCTTTCTCTTCTTCCAGACATCAGAATTTCTTTCTTCCTTTGAGAACCCTGACTGAAAATCAATGCAGCACTGGAAACTAAGTCCCCTTTGGAAGGTGTCCCGGTTGGATTTTTTTTTTTTTTCAACGTGACATAAATTAGTCATCTGAGAAGAGGGAACCACAATTGAGAAAAATGCATCCGAAAGACTGACCTGTAGGCAAGCCTGTGGGGCACTTTCTTAATGATGTGTAAGAGCTCAGCCCATTGTGTGAGTGCCATGCCTGGGCACGTGATCTTGGTTGCTAGAAGAAAACAGACTGTGGTTGCCAGGCAAGGTGGCACACCTTTAATCCCAGCACTCCAGAGGCAGAAGGTGGTGGATCTCTGTGAGTTCGAGGCCAGTCTGATCTACAAAGGGAGTTCCAAGACAGCCAAGGCTACACAGAGAAACCCTGTCTCAAAAAAAATTAAAAGAAAAGAAAAGAAAAGAAAAGGAAAGAAAGAAAGAAAGAAAGAAAGAAGGAAGGAAGGAAGGAAGGAAGGAAGGAAGGAAGGAAGGAAAGAAAGAAAGAAAGAAAGAAAGAAAGAAAGAAAGAAAGAAAGAAAGAAAGAAAACAGACTGAGCAAGCCAGTAAGCAGCATTCCTCCATGGCTTCTGCTTCAGTTCCTGCCTTGAATTCCTGTCCTAACTTCCCTCAGTGATGAGCCTATGATGTGGAAGTGTAACCTCAATAAGCCTTTTCCTCCCCCATTTGCTTTTGGTTATGATGTTTATCACAGTAATGAAAACCCTAAGACAAGAAGCAGCAGTTCCAATGAATCCTGTTCCTTTTCCTAGTATAGAGATCCTTGGGAGTCTTCAGTCTTAAAAGCCACTCAAGGCTAGCCAGATGGCTGGGCAGGAAAACGGCACTAAGCCTAACAACCCAAGTTTGATTCCCACGACCCACACAGAAGAAGGAGACAGCCAACTTTCTTAAGTTGTCTTCTGGCCTCTACATAAACTGTAGCTAGCACACATGTGCTCCAGACTTTCCTTGGGGATTCTCCGATCTACCTGCATCGCTGTCCTGAGTTGAAAGCTATCCAGTTAGGAAGGGGGAGATGGGTCAGGTGATGAAGTACTCATGGTTCACCAGATCCCCACATGAACGCCAGGTGGTAGTGACACAGGTCTATACTCTAGCTGGGTGTGGGTGGGTGGGAATAGTAAATAGCTAGCCTAGTCAATTAGTCCACTTTTGGCAAGATAACCCATCTCAAAAAATAACATGGAGAGTGATTGATAAAGACGTCAGATAGCAACCTCCAGCCTCTGAACTCTTAGTGATCCCCCTGTCTCAGCTTCCCAAGTGTGGGAGCTGCAAGGGTGGAATACACAGGATTATGGGTGTCCTCTGAACTCTTAGTGAATCCCCTGTCTCAGCTTCCCAAGTGTGGGAGTTGCATGGGAGGGATACACAGGATTACGGGTGTGTGTCATTGTGTCTTGCTTTCTCTCTGAATTCTAAGCTTAGATGTTAATGATGAAAGCCTGGTTTCTGATCTTAGAAGAGAAATCTTGTAGAAACAATTACTGTTGGATTCATGGGTTTGATCCCATCTCATTAAAACCAACACTTCCCACGTGAGTGCAACTTGAGGTTGCCATAACAACTTCCCTGTGGAGTTAAAAACCCAGATGCCCATTTCTGCTGTTTATACCTAATGCAACTTATATCTACCTCTGCTCCTTATTTTCTCCTTCACATTCTGTTTGAGGAAAGGGAAAGGTGGTATGAGGGTTTGCAAAAGGGGGAATTATTCTGCTTCCACCCATGATGGCTGTGGGATGTGGAAGGACAGCAAAGCAGAGTAAGAATGCAGAAGGATGTCTCTAGGATTTTACAATATAAGATCCACGATGACCTTGATTAAAATGACCAAGTGTTGTGTTCTGAATGTGAACTATCCTTCACGGGCTCACGTGTTTAGATTTACGGCCTTCAGTGAGTGGTGCTGTTCTGGGAGGTGGTGAAACCTTTAGAAGGTGGAGAGTAGCTGGAGCAAGTGCTTTGCTATGGGCCAGCTTTGAGGTTTTATAAGCAAGATCCGACTCCCTGGTCACTAGGAACGCAATGTGACCAGCCAACCCCTCGCTTCTGCAGACAGACATGTCTCGTCACAACTGAATACCGTTCCTTGAACCGTGAGCTAAAAGAAACCTTCCTGTTTAATGAGTTTTTATCTCTCATTTGGTCACAGAAATGAGAAAAGCCACTAACAGACTAGAGAACAGTAACTCACCCACTCCTACTCCAGGCTGTTCAAGGCAGCTACTTAAGCAACGAGGTGGTAGGTAAGGGTTCATCAGTAACAAAGGAGAGGGAGACAGAGGAAGGGGCGGGGCCAAGGAACTCCAAGAGGGGCAGTGAATTAAGAAAATTCATCAATCTGATTTTGCTGGAGAGACTGTGATGACAATTTCCACAAGTTCTGGGTAGAAACATGAGACACAAAGCTGTCTCAGGTTCATCTAGACAGTACATCAGCTGTGGGAATACCTATCTCTTGGATCAGGTACATGGGCACTCCAGAGCATATGCTGACTAGTAGAGGCCACCCACGACAAGGTCATTTTCTTTTCTTTTCTTTTTTCTTTCTTCCTTTCTTTTTCTTTTTCTTCCTTCCTCCCTCCCTCCCTCCCTCCCTCCCTCCCTCCCTTCCTTCCTTCCTTTCTTTTTTCAAGGCAGGGTTTCTCTGTGTAGTTTTGGTGCCTGTCCTAGATCTTGCTCTGTAGACCAGGCTATCCTCAAACTCACTGAGATCCACCTGGCTCTGCCTCCTGAGTGCTGGGATTAAAGGCACGCGCCACCACTGCCAAGTGACAAGGTCATTTTCAAGGATGTCTAGAAACTAAGAGACCAGAAAAACAAAAACTAAAATGAAACCGAAATGGGCAAAGGATAGCAGAAGGCGAACCCCCAAGAATGACAGCTTGGATTTTTTTTTTTTTTATATCAACCTCAAGAATGATCCAGAACAGACCTGGAAAATCCTTGAGAGGCATGGTAAATCACAAGAGTGATGAGCATCTGGAATCTATGTCTTAGGAAGGAACCTCTCACTCAGATCAATACACACTGAATGAGCGCTATAAAACACTGCCAAGCACTCAAGTGTCAAGGATGAATCAGGCCATTCAGTCCTGTGTGAGGGGGTGGGGAGAGGAGAGGAAGGCAGGCTCTCTAAAGACACAAGGCAAATTGGCTACAGTGGTGCATGCCAGGGACCTCAGCAATGGAGAGGTGGAGGGGAGAGTGTCACAAGTTTGAAGCCAGCCTGGGCTACATAGCCAGATCCTACATTAAAAATAATAGTAATAGGGCTGGAGAGGTGGCTCACAGGTTAAGAGTACTGACTGGTCTTCCAGAGGTCCTGAGTTCAATACCCAGCAACCACATGGTGGCTCACAACCATCTGTAATGAGATCTGGTGCCTTCTTCTGACCTGTGAGCATGTGCAGGCAGAACACTGTATACATAATAAATAAAATCTTTAAAAATAATAATAATAATAATAATAATAATAAATTCACTGAGCATGGTGGCATGTGCTCATAATTCCAGCACTGGGAGTTCAGGGTCACCCTGGGCTACACAGTGAGGTCAACACTAGTTTGGAATACATGACACCCAGTAAAGGAAAACATAAACAAACAAGGAAAAAAAATGGACAAAGCAGCAGGAGGCCAGCCAGCACAGAGGCAGGGGAAGAGCTGGGAGTGGCGGGAGGTGGGAGCGATGGATGGGAAGAAAGCTCTTTAAGTAAGACAGAACAGAGGAAGCATCCCCAGAATTTGACCGGCAGGAGGTGGGGCTGATGAGGGTTGGTGAGGTGGCTCCGCACTAAAGCTAATGGCCACTAAGCCTGTGCTCCCTGGGAACCTACATGGCAGATAAAGAGAATCAACTCCTGTAAGTTGTGCTCTGGCATCACACATGCCTGTGGCATGGCGCACGCGCACACACACACACATACACACACACACACACACACACACACACACACACACACACACACACACGATTAAAAAAATAGGCAATACTAAACTAAATGGCAGCCAGAGAAAACAATGTGGCTGGGGAGAACCCAGGGCTTGCTAAGGACATAGGGCAGGCAACACTCTGTATGACCTGCCTGTGAAGGGAAAGTCATGAAGTTCCCAAGAGAGAAGCTGGAGCCTGAGCAAGGTTAGTGGAGAGGAAGGAAGGCGTGCTCAGACTTCCCAAGGACATGACCCAGTGTCCAAACTTAGTGGGTCATTAGCTGATAGGTGGGCACAGCACAAACTGTGGTTTCTTCCTCTAGGTGGGACTGAGCTGTCTTGGTGCTCAGTGGGTTGTTAGTGACTCTCCACTTCCCTAGTGGGGAAGTAAAAGCAGGTGTTACCTGGTCCTCTATCAGGAAAATGATGGAAAGGATTCACTGCAGGATGGGAAGCTGGAGAAAATTGCCTCATGCCTTTTCCATCTCTAAGATGCAATCTGATTTTAGATAAGGCCTCATCTATGTCAGGCTGGCTTCCAGCTTGTTACTCAGCCAAAGAGAACCTTGAACCTTGCTTCTGCCTCCTGAGTGAGATGATGACAGGCAATGTAACCATGCCCAGATTATGGGATGCTGAAGATGGAACCCGGGGCTTCGTGAATATTAGGCAAGCACTCTACCCATTGAGATGTATCCTCATCCCTAGGATACAGTGCTTTGAACAGGGACCACCCATCTTGGGGGTTGGGAATGAACAGTTTGATTTCTGAAAACGCCTTGTGGCCACCAACTCAGCCATAAACCTTCGCTGCTCTATTTAGGGTTATACATAGGGCCATAAACTATACAGATGGAAGCATGGGAGGGCAGGGGGGCCTCTAGGGAGACAGCACATATGATCGATTCCTACCTATACTAATCATTGATTCGAAAGGAAGAATAAAGCATTATTAAGGGGACTTCAGGGGATTCATCTTCTCATATCGACAACCCATTAGTGTGAAATGAACCACAGCAGTGGTCAAGGCAACTTGAAACTATCTAGAATATCTAGAATCAAGGTTGTTTACATTCATAACAAACTTACAAAGCTCTCCCCGATGCCTTGGGGGGGGTCTTCTAGGGCTCTTATCCCATCGCTTCTTATGGAGAAGGACAGTCTCTGGGTCCAGGACATTTCTTCTTGGCAGGGGGTGAATGGAACTGACAGCCATCAGTTAAAATGGACATAGGAGCCCCAGTTAGAGTGAGCTGAAGACAGAAATGGAAACTGACAGAATCCTAGGTGGGAAGGATGTATCCCCTTAGATTAGTTCCCCATTAGTGTCCATGCTGCACCTTTTGTATGGTGCAAAGGATTATAGGCAGGGTGACTGTAGGAGAGGGAGAATCAGGGGGTCCCTGACTCTGTTTACCTAATGTAAGTTTTCTCTTGAAGATCCTGAGATAAATGTAGGTCAAAGAAAGAAATGGCGTGAGCATCTATGGTCAGAAAGAACAACTTCATAATTGCTATAGAAAACTACAACTTGCCCCCAAGAAAGAGGATGTAGACTGTTAAACTAACATCACTAATGGGCTGGTGAGGTGGCTCAGCAGGTAAGGCTACTTGCCTTCAAGACTGATGACCTCAGTTTGATCCCTGGGACCCACAGGGTAGAAGGAGAGAACTAACTCTTACAAACTGTCCTCTGATCTTCACACATACACACCTGACATGTGTACACACACACATACATACACACACATACATACACACACACATTTTTTAAACATAATAATTCATTTAAAAAAGCATTCACTAAACAGACCAATGGATTTATATTAAATTTGTAGGTGTGTGTATGTGTGCACATGCTCACGTATGAATGCATGCATTTGTGTATGCATACACATGAAAATCAAGGGACTTTGTTTTTGACAGGATCTCATTGACCTGGGACTCATCACATAGGCTAGGCCAGTGACCTCTAGGGACAGCCCAGGCTCCACCTTCCCAGAGCTGGGATTCTAACTGTGCACCATATACCTGGCTTTTTTCCTTCATTTACTTTCTTAAGAGAAAGTCGTAAAGGCCGTCCATCTGCCAGGTCACTGTGCTGCCCACGATCTTTGATAAAGTACAGTTTCTATCACTTGGGGTGGAGCAGTTAGCCAGATAAAAGGGAAGCCAGAGCATTGTTTCCAGAGCTGACTCCATTACGGGTGGGTATCTCTCCAATCAGGCATAGGCTGGTCTTCCCCGTGTACACTGTCTATCTAGAATGGAACCAGAGAAGGGCCTGCACTGTGGTTTGGACCACTGAATGAGGCTCCATGTCCCAGGGCCTGTTTAAGACCTTACCTATGTGGAGATGAGACCCCAAACCCGAAGAGCAGTGAGGAATGCTTGCCTAGGGAAAAGCAAAATGGCCTTCCGTCCAGGCAGGGGTCCAATTTTCACAACAAGATGTCAACCCTGCCACCTGCGCTTGTGATTTCTATGGCGGAAGGCTCTGGCCTGGCCTGGCATTGGAGAATAGGAACACCCCAGGCTCTTGTCAGAGGATACGATCTCAAACTGGCTGCTATTCAGCCTTCATCAAAAGCCCAGCTGAGAAAAGCAATATTTACAAAAGATTATCTGAAGGGCAAGCAGTTCATCCATTCTTCAAAACACTCTGCATTCTATCCATGGATCAAACCTGAACGAACGCCTTGCAGCTGCATGCTGGGGCCATGTTACTTTACCCCACACAGAACCGCTGTCACCAGATTGTATTTTAATGCCAAGCCTCGTGCTCTTATCAAGAAAGTTGCGACAAGACGCAGACAGAGAAAATCTGTTACTATAGTTGAGGAAAAGCTGTCATTGAAATGGTGCTTACACACACACACACACACACACACACACACACACACACACACACTCCTATGTGAGAAACTGTAGAAATTAGCTTTAGAATGCATGATGTTGATGGTGTATGCCTATAATCCCAGAACTCAGACATAGAAGGGTCAGGAATTTAAGGTCATCTTTGTCTATACAGTCAGCCTGAAGATAACCTGAGCTATATGAGATCCTGTCTTAAAAAATGAAACGGCTGGAGGAGATGACGGTGCATTTGATAAAGTGCTTAATTCACAATAAGGAGGACCCAAGTTCAGCCCCCAGGACCCCCAAAAAAGCCAAGTGTGGTGGTGTGCACTTGTAACCTCAGTGTTTGTCGGTAGAGGCAGGAGGATCGCTGGGGCTTGCTGACCAGCCAGCCTAGCCTATGAGGTGAGCTCTCGGCCATTGAGAAACCTTGTCACAAAACACAAGGTGGACGGTGTTGAGAATGACCAAAGTTGACCTCCAGTGCCCATGTGTAGGACCACATACACATCGATACCCACACATGCCTGTGTTTGTGTGGAACAGCAAAGCAGGCCTGTCTTCAGATCCTCCCTTGAGTTCCTGCCCTGACTCCCTTTTACGGCCTGTGAGCTGGAAGAGTAAGACAAAGCAAACCCTCTCTTCCTTGAAGTTGCTTTGGGTCAGAGTGTTTTGTCATAGCAACAACACAGTCTCCTTTTCATTGATTCTGGAGTGACGTTGACCTTGGCTGGCCGGAACCTAGCTCAGGGTTGAAGCCGAAGTTCAAGTATCCTAATCCTTAAGTTTCCCGTGTCTGTGATCTTCGTTTCTTGGTCATTGTTTTCCCGTTCTATGTTCATTTTAACCTGTTTGATGGATTCATTTTATAAAAGGCCATGAAACTTTTATGGAGCCTAAATAGGGCATAAATAAGTGAAGTGAGCAGAGCTGTCTCTGTTGACTTAAACATCACACCTATATTCAGTAGGTGTCCTACCTTGATGGCAGTTCTGTTGGTAGCCACAGAAGTCATACAGCGAAGGAGAATCAGTTACACTAAAGCTAACATTATTTTATTGAGCAAGTACCTAAACACCGCAAAGGATAGCTGACACGTTGTTTTCCTTTATCCTATCAACAACCTCACAGGGTAGTGCCCAGCTCAGTGGTATACACCTGTAATTCCAGTATATGAGAGGCTGAGGCTGCAGGCAAGGGAGCTCTAGATAGCCTTGGCTCTATAGTGAGACTCCTTCAAAGAAGCAAAGGCTGAGGGTGTGACTCAGGGGTAGAGGACCCACCTAGAATGCCCCAGAGAGAGGACTGAGGTGTGGCACAGAGGTAGAGTGTTTGCCTGGATATCCCAATGAGGGGTGAGGGGAATGATTCAGTGGCCTGCAGAGTTTGCAGAAGGCCTAGTTTGCAGAGTTCCACGCATGCCTAGCAATGCAAACAAAACAAGCCACAGAGTCCCTTAGAAGGTAGGGTCACTTTACAGACAAGGTCACAGGTTGTGACCAGTAAAAGCAGATTTGGATTTGGGTGTGTATGACTACACTAACAGGACCCCATCCACACTGTGACAAGCCCTGAAGGCGAGCACGATAAACATGATAGCAAATGTTATAGTCCTGAGGTTAGACCTTTGACTTTCCCTCCTCGCTTCAAAGTCCACTGACAACTGTGTTTCCCATGTGATAGTTAAAGTCTTGTGCAAAATGAGCTAGCGAGATGAAAGTATGTTTTGTAGGTGACATTAAGTCAAGCTTAAAATGACCTTGAACTACTGATCCCCGCCCCCCTCCCCCTCCCCTTGCCGGGATGAGATGTGTGCATCCTCACACCTTTTATGTCATTCTGGGGTTGGAGCAGGGCTTTGTGCACACTAAGCAAGCACTCTACCTGCTGGGCTCCAGCTCAGGAAATGTGTTTTGATGGAAAAGTAACGACCTAAAGCTGTGCATGGGTGGAATGCTCTTGTAATCAGCTGGAAAGCTTGAGGCAGCCTTGATGGCTGTAAGTTCATAATGAGCTACATAATGAGTTCAATGTTGTAGCTTTGCTTACATAGCAAGACCCTGTACACACACACACACACACACACACACACACACACACACACACGGAAAAAAAAGGTAAACAAAGAACTATGACTATCCCTTATCGAAACCCTGGAGTCTAAGCACTTTGCAAAAATTTTCCACAGAGTCAGGCCACTCTCAAGAACCAGCTGTCCATCTAACTGGCACTATGACTGTGCCCAATGAGTCAGAACCCACCTTTTATGTTTGGTCTTGGAATGGTTCAAGGTACTGATATCCTTGGGTGTCTGCATAGGTCAGTTTCAGGACCAATATCCACTGATATGCCAATCACTTTTATAAAGTGGTACTTATCACTTGCACGTAACATACACACAGCACCATTTAGATCTATACTATTTGTATATAACACATGCACAGTCTCCCATTGGCACACACTGCTTTTGTGTAACATGAATACATCCCACTGAAGGCATGCACCACTTTCCTTCGGTGACATATAGACATCTCCTTGTATACTTTTCATCAGTTCTAGATTAGTTACACACTCAATCATACAATGCAGACAGTTCTTGTCCTGAATTATTTGGGTAGTAATAATGAGGAAATTTACCATACTTGTTCAGAAAAATACATAATTTATTTTTCAATACTTTTGATTCATGGTTGGATTCATGAACTATGTAGAATGCATGGATATGGAGGGCTGACTGTCTTTTAAGTGATTTTTTTAATGTTTATTTGCTTGTGTGTGCACACGCCATGCATGTGTGAAGGCCAGAGGACAACTCTGGGAGCTGGTTCTCACCTTCACCCAGGTGGATTGAACTCAGGTCGTCAGACTTGGCAGCCAGTGCTTCTGCCTGTTGAGCGAGCCCCTGGCTGCTGATTTGCAAAGAGAAAGGCCATATGAAAGAGATGTCAAAGAGCAGACAGGGTCAGTGAGAGCTTTGGGTGTTTGGTTTTACGCCCTAACAGGAGAAAGGCACTGAGCAGTAACTACATGAAGGAAGGAGAAAGGCCACATCCTTCCTATTAGCTCTTCTTCCCTTTGGCACATTCTGATTACACGGTTGTTAAAATCAACACAGAAATCTTCGTGTGTGTGTGTGTGTGTGTGTGTGTGTGTGTGTGTGTGTGTGTGTTGTGCATGTATACATGTGTGTGCAGGTGCATATGAGTGTGGAGGATAGAGGACTGTCCTTGTAGGAACTCCTCATTTGCTGTCCATCTTGAGTTTTTTGAGGCAGAGTCTCTCACTGGATACGAACTTGCCAAGCAGGCTAGGTTGGCAGGCCTGTGAGCCCAGGGATCCACCTGTGCACCTGTCTCCAAGTCCCCAGTGCTAGGGTTATAAACACGTGCCACCAGAATGGCCCTTTTTTGTTTTGTTTTGTTTTTAATGTGAGCTCCAAATGGATGAACTCAGGACATCTTGTAAGCACATTATTGACTGAGCTATCTCCCCCTCCAAACCCTTCTTCACATTTTATCAGCTTTCACAGAACTTCTTCCTCATGCTCTGCTTGCCCTACCAAAAGCTATATTTCAAGAAAAATAACCTTAAAAGTACATTTGGAAACTTAGCTTTAAGCATATCCAAAGGACATTAAAATGAATTTACTTTGGGCCTTGCCAGCCCAGTTCTGGATGCTCATTGCAATTATATCTCTATTAAGATGTTCACTTGAACCAGGAAATAAATCAAAATATTGATGGTTTAAGTATTTTATCCACATTTCATGGAAGAGAAGAAAAAAAACCTCTCCAAATGGCTATATTTTCATTTACTGCATAAGACATCTAACTTTCATTCATTTTCGGCCAGCCTTTCTTCCACTTATATATCTTTCCAGATTGATCCATGGCTTTTATAGCTTGAGAACATAAGCCACCTCCATCATGAACCCAGGCACACACAGATCATACACGATAGGCCCGAACAGCAGGCTTCAGCTGGTTCTCCCATGACTCTTGCCCCCTGGGTTCTCTCTGGTTTGGACCACTTATGGAGATCCTGACTCCCCTGACTCCAAAGAATACTAAATGGAGAGGAAATCTACAGCTCAGGAATGGGGTTCTGGCCTAGAACCCCCAGGTGAGGGGCTGGGGGAGTGACTGAGTGGTAGACTGTTTTCCTAACATGTTTAAGGCCTGGAGTTTCATCTCCAGGATCAGTAAATAAATAAGATGCCTGGGTCAAGGTTTATAAGGATTAGGGTTGAAGTCTATTATGTATGTAGACTTAGCAGCCAACATGATGCTTTGGGAAGACTACATAATATAGTGTGTATATCCAGGGAGCTGGGAATTGGGACTAAAAAGTGGTTTGGGTTTTTGT